>NW_020699373.1:792583-1079853 GCF_002925995.2 Terrapene triunguis
AGGGGGGTTCGGTGGCGCGGCGCTCGGGGCGGGGGGGGTGGCGGCGCTGGGTGGGGGTTGTTACGGCGGGGCGGCGCTCTTCTTTTTTGCCTGGGGCAGCAAAAAAGTTAGAGCCAGCCCTGCTTAGGAGGTGGCTCAGAAGATTGGTAAGGACACATCATGCCTTTCACTGTTAGGTTACTGGTTCTCACTTATGTGAAATGAGTGAAATTTGGTGATCTCATTCCAATTTGAACAAATGTCCACATCACAAAAGCCCCAATCACAATTGGCACTAATTAGAATCCTTCTTGTCTGTTTCTGTAAACAGCCTAAACACTAAATATGCAGGGACTCTGAACTGCCCTTTCATCCCTAGAAGTGGTGCCTCCAGCGTCCTGGTTGAGGCACATTGGTGGGATATTGTAATGAAGCTGTCTGTGCTTTACCTGTGCTGTAGATAGCTAGAAATTTTATTAACAGCAGTAGTTGGCACCTTCAAGACCTCAAAGGGCTTTACATAATTAATTAATTAAGCATTACAATACCCTCACTGAGGTGGATAAAGAACATTATCTCTGTTTTCCAGATTGAGAAACTAAGGTATAGAGAATTTAAGAAGTTTGCCCAAGTGTGCAAAACAAGTCATTGGAAGAGCTGGGAATAGAACCAAGGATTGCCAGCTTTAAGTCACCTGCTCTCACCACTAGTACATGTTAATCTTTTAGTATTTTGCACCCTCAGTTTGCTACCTTTGACAAACATTACATTATTATTTGTAAATTTAAAAAGTAGTATATTACTACTAACATAGATTTTAGGTAAACAGGTTCATTTAGTTCTAATCATGGATTTATTCCTCCGTCGCTTTGCACACATATACAAAGCTGACTTTCACAAAAGATATCAGTAGTAGATCTCAGTTCCATCTGCCATGTAAATGTGTCAGCCTGACTCCTAAACATAAAATTAATTTTGAATATAGAGTGAATCCTATTTACCTAATGGCAAATAAAATTAGTTTATGTGGGAATTACACCTCTACCCTAACGCGACCTGCTATAACATGAATTCGGATATAAAGCGGTAAAGCAGTGCTCCGAGGGGGCGGGGCTGCGCACTCCGGCTGATCAAAGCAAGTTTGATATTACGCGGTTTCACCTATAACGCGGTAAGATTTTTTGGCTCCCGAGGACAGCGTTATATAGGGGTA
Organism: Terrapene triunguis; assembly: GCF_002925995.2. Taxonomy (NCBI): domain Eukaryota; kingdom Metazoa; phylum Chordata; order Testudines; family Emydidae; genus Terrapene; species Terrapene triunguis. The sequence goes on from NW_020699373.1 coordinate 793,776, forward strand.
GAGGTGTATTTAATATATACCCAAAATGCTACGTGCAGTAAACTGTGAGGATTGGTCAATTAACCTCTAGGGAATTCAGTCCTTGGTAGTCAATATCTGTTTACTAGAGAAAAGTCTGGATTAATCACCAGAAACTTAACTGCTCTTCAGGCAAAATCAATAAAGGGAACAACCACTGCTTTGGAGTCTCAAAGCCTTAAAAGCTTTTTCTAAAGAATGAATTTAGTTTAAATAAATTCACTCCCTGGTATACATAAAACAGGCAAATTGTTTCATAATTCATTTTCTAAAAGTTTCTAAAGCCCCAGGTCTCTCAAAAAATGTAATGTGGTTTTATTTGTTTGTGACATTAAGAGGAGGATATTTGATGAGTTCCCACTGAGTTAATCATAAACCTGGGGCAGTACCAGGCATGGGATAGTGCCAGTTGACTCTAGCACCCTCAGGGTTGCAATTGTCTTATGACAGCTACACCTCATGCAGTTGCTACATTTTTTCAGACATTTACTGTAATTTTGAAGGAAGGAAAGTCTACTTAGAGAAAATAAATTTGATATTTTATATATGTTTGATCAAAGATTTCAGTAAGTAACATAGTTGGTGCTGATGAATGTATGCTTTCTGCCAAACAGAATGCCTCTTCATTTCAGATACTTGTATAACTATTGAAACAAACAAACATGTTTGACATTTGCAACTGACAATTCTGATGAGACTCCTGTCCTGGCCTGTGTGTACTATATTCTCAGTACTGTCCACTTTTATGTCCAAAATGCATATTTTTTCTGGGGAGGGAAGAAGGATGATAAACACTACGATACTATGGATGAGAGACTATACCATACAACAATTAAAATGATAAAGATTATTTTCTTTCAGTGAGCAGGATGGTGAATTTGTGAATTCCTATAGAGAGAGAATATATCTAGTAATTAGAACAGAGAGCTTTCAGGACTTTGGAAATCTATTCTCAAATTTGCCACTGACCGTGTATGACCGTAGGCAAGTCACATAACTCCACAGTTCCTCGGTTTATGTTTCTGTAAAATAGAGGTAAAATTGTGAGATTTAATTTTTTCTATAGTTCTTTAAATTCCTTGGAAGAAAGACACTGTATAGTATGTGTAAAATGTTATTAAAATAATATTAAAATCAATGCAATCCCATCCCACTCTGTGTTATTCATAGCATACTTTTGAAATACAAGACTTTATCCGTTTACAAACAAAGGTAGTACTACTTTCTAGTAAATTCAAATATCTAAACACTCAGTGTTTTATGCTATCTATACATGTGCTTTCCACAATTTCTGTTGATCTTGATATGAAGATAGCAGAAAAGAAATCAATATACAACAAGTCTGAGGAAAATACAAAAGGTTGTCAATAGAGATGATTGTCCAAATTAATGTTAATCATTCTTGGTAGACAGAAGTTCTTTGTGTAGCAGTAGATTTATACTGGAAATATATGATAAGAGTCACAAAGGCAGTCTTTTAAACAGGCTTGACAGAATTTGTGAATTAAAGCTGAGAGTGTTAAAATGTGGTGTGTTCTGCAATAACTAAAGGTGTCCTTTTGAAATGAAATTGTGTGAGTTTTCCCAGTCTTCTCTGATGTTGCCTTTGCTAGCCCTTAATACGGTTCAGCTGGTAGCATACTTCCTGTTGCACCATGACATGAAAGGTTCGCATCTCACAAAAGGGCTTTGGCTTACACTGCAGTGTCAGCACTGAGCATATGTAACAGAAAAGAAACCTCTACTCTAAGGGTATGTCTACACTACTCGCCAGATTCGCGGGCAGTGATCGATCCAGCAGGGGTCGATTTATCGTGTCTAGTCTAGATGCGATAAATCGATCCCCGAGCGCTCTCCCAACTCCTGTACTCCACCGCCGCGAGAGGCGCAGGCAGAGTTGACGGGGGAGCATCAGCAGTCGACTCACCACGGTGAAGACACCACAGTAAGTCGATGTAAGTACTTATTCATGTAGCTGAAGTTGCGTAACTTAGATCGCCCCCCCCCAATGTAGACCAGGCCTAAGATCTCTTATGCCCATCGTGACTAAAGATAAATATTCTACTGATTTTTTTCTAAATAAGGGGAAGGTAGCACCAGTATATTTTCTTTGACTAAAATAAGAACCAGCAGTATTATTATTAAATTTATTAATTTGGATTTGAGTAATACTTTGAAACCCACTGGGATCAGAGCTCTACTGTACTAGTGCTATGCCAGTGCTGATACAGTTGATACTTTTCTTGAAGCCTCAGATCTTAATGTTTTGTAATTACATGAGAATCCTAGCTTCCATTTTTGTAAAAAAGTAAGTTTCTAGTCTTCTTGGCTGCAAAGAATGGCTTGAAAACTTGACTCAGATATATACTAAAGGCTCAGAAATAGAAGACAAATAAAAAGAATCTCTGTGTGTGTGTGTGTAATATATATAAAATTATTTTTGGTAGCCTGACTCATGATTTTTTGAATGTTTGGTGCTGCTGCTGCTGCATGAATATGGAATAAGAGGCACAAAATGATTTTGATATCTATAGACATGATAGACAAAGCACGGCAAAGAGGGATATAACACACAAGCAGAGTAAACAATGTGGTGACTTGTAAATGTCATGTTAGTGTCACATTTACTTTACATGCAGGATTAAAGGAGGAGGAAAGGGTGTTTTAAATTTTGTGTGTGTTTGGTAGGAGGGGATTATCTCAATAGAAATACACAGCAGGGAGGAGGTAAGGACTGGCACATGGCAGAAAAGAAAAGGGAGGGAAGGAAGGAAGGAGAGGAGCACAGAAGATGGTTGGAGTGAGGTTGAGGGCAAGTGACTGGAAGATAGGGAGCAACACCCAGTCACCACAGGGCAGAGGTGCTGGAACTAGAGGTGCCTAGGGTACAGCAGCACCCCCTGGCATGAAGCGGTTTCCATCACATACAGGGTTTACAGTTTTGTTCAGCGACTTTCACCACCCCCACTATAAAAATTGTTCCACTGCTACGGTCACAGGGGAAAGAATGGCCACAGTGAAAAGAAAACTATGGAAAGCAATCTTATGAGATCACAAGTGTCAGACACTCCCACAACCGCTGGTGTGTTTGGTCTGTGCTGGTTGAGTCACTGGCTGGGCTCCACTCAGAAGTTTCTCTCTCAAATTCTTCCTGAACCCACATGGGTTGGAAATTGTGGATTGTGACTGGAGGATTGGGGGGGGGGGGGGGGGGGCCGCATGGTCTCATCTTCCACCTCCAAGCCAAGGTGCTCCTTTATATGCTGCAAATGCTTCTGTATTTGCTGCAAACTCAGTCTTTTGCTAGCTCTAGCTGACAGCTTCTCTCTTCTCTAACCATCTTTAAATCAGCTACAACCTGAGAGTTCTGAGGATGCTTCTAACTTTTGGGCTCAGACCTGGTGAGAAGTAGCTGAGATTTCTAAAGCCATTCCTACCAAAGGAGAAACAGTAACTTTTGCCTTCTGTACTCTCATCAACCATGAAACAACTTGTCTACTTTTAGTGAACAGTTTTATAGTAAAAAGCAACAGAGGGTCCTGTGGCACCTTTGAGACTAACAGAAGTATTGTTTTATAGTATTGCATCAGTAGGTGTATTTTCTCTGACACCTTTTATTTGTTACATTGTAAATGCTTTTTGGCAGGCACTGTGTTGTCTTATATATTTGTACAGTCCCTCACACAATGGAGCTCCAGTCCTGATTAGGAGTCTTAGGTGCTATTGTAATACAAATAATAAATGATTATAATGTTTGTTGATGGTATTATTAGATAAATATCCAACAGCTGATGAGATCATATTATTTTCAAAAGGATTTTGAAACCACTGTCCTTTTATTTTTTTTTCAAGATCTGACTGCTGTTTGTGATAATGGAAAATTTTCATTAATTTCACATTGGAGCAAATACAAAATAATGACTTAATATATGATGAGAAAGTACGGCCAGTGAGAATAGTTCTATTTTGCTAAATAAATTACTTTGAACTATCATATGCCCTAAAGTAAATGGACAGCTGAAACACTTTTCTTTATGTCGTTAGTGTGCAAAGATAAAATGATGTACCTTTTGCTTAGACAAAAGGTTGGTAAAATAGCTAAAAACAGCTGATTTGTGAGATTCAAGATTTCATCCAGACTGCCATGAAAACTGTTTAGCTGTACCTTTCAAACAGAGAGATGAGAATCTGACACAATTTAAAAGGCTATTTCTGGGCTGTCAGTCAGAGTAGGCCAGGAGATCTACAGTTTATTTAAAGTAATCTGTGCCAAATGTAGACACAGAAATTAGATTATTAAACTGTTTCAGAAATGACACACAGAATGGTCATGCCTGGTGGTTGAAGCAGTGGCAGTTGGCCAGGGAACCGGAGCCAGTGGTCACAGGTGGAATCAGGAGTCAAGAGCAGAGTCAGAACAAGGCAAGCATAGGGCAGGGAGCTAGGCTGGAGCAAGCTAAGGTCTGTGAAGTCCGTCACCACTATCAGAGAGGGGGAAATGAGGTTGGGTAGACTGAAATGTTCTTTCTCCTGTGAGGCCATATACTTGCTTTGAGATTCACCAGACTTACTCCTGACTTGTGGATTGGCTGGAGCCTAGCACAGGAGTGACTCATCACTCCATGTGGCTTAATCAGGTTCTTGTTCAAAGATGATGCATCACCTCACATGTTGCTCTGTGGAATTTGGAATATAGAGATACAACAAAAGTATAAAAAGAAATGGGAAAGACAATACCATCACTAATCTAGCATCAGGCCACAGGAGAGAAATGGTATTTGTGACGTTAGCTCATGCTTGTTCACAGATGGTAGTGATGAATGAACAACAACAACATACAGAGAGAGAGAACAAAAGTATCATTTAACAGTTGCCTCCATTTACCTAAAAAAGAATCTCATGACTTGTCCTAGCAAAGCTACTAGAGTTGAGCAGAGTTGTTGGATTTAGGCAGTAACTTTTTTTTTGAGGGAGAGGCGGGTTTGTTTGTTTTAGAGACACATGTATTACAACATGAGAATAGCTTGGCTATTTGGTATGGGGGCATTTCTTAGACCATAAGACTAAAATGTCATTATACAAACATTTTTCACAATGCTCTATAAGCATAACAGAGCATGTAACAGAAATGTCATTAGCAGGGGAGTGGAAAGTGAGATATTTTTGCATTAATTACAAATGTATAGAGTTAAAGATTTTCATCAACTTACAGAATCAAGGATGGAAAACCCCTGTTAGGTCAACTAGTCCATTTCAGTGCAGGATAGTTCTCCATGGTCCATTTTCTAGTCTAGTTTTAAATGTTCCTTAGATTCGGTCTGCCAAAGCCTCCCTTGGGAATCTATTCTATAGTTAATAGATCTTCCCATCAAGAAGCTTTTTCTGATATGAATGTCATCACATTATTCTTAGTTGTAACCCCTTTCAATAGTTAGAGCCAGCTCTTCAGTCCTGTTCTAGCTGCTTTGTTCTGCTCAGCCATTACACCTTTCACAGCCCTCAGCATACAGGGATGTGGGGGTGCAAAGCAAAAGAATACATGGCTGAAGCATTGCTACCTTCTTGTTATCTGGCTAGCAATTCTACTTAATTCTTGTACTGCTTCCTTCCTTCAGTTGCATCTGTTTTAGGTTATTTATATAATAAGATGACCTGTAAGAACAACAAGGAGAGGTCAATTAGTTGAGGACCAAAGATAATCATATCATACATCTGGACTGTGAATTAATGTCTGAAGTTACTCCACTTAGGAAGGAACAATTAGTTGCACACAAACAGAATGACAGATTTCAGAGTGGTAGCCGTGTTAGTCTGTATCAGCAAAAACAACAAAGAGTCCTTGTGGCACCTTAGAGACTAACAAATTTATTTGTGCATAAGCTTTCGTGGGCTAAACCCCACTTCATCAGATGCATGGAGTGGAAAATACAGTAGAGAGGTATATATACACAGCATATGAAATGATGGGAGTTGCCTTACCAAGTGCGGGGGGTCAGTGCTAACAAGCCAATTCAATTAAGGTGGAAGTGGGCTATTCTTAAGAGTTGACAAGAAGGGAGGAAAAAATCACTTTTGTAGTGCTAATGAGGCCAATGTAATTAAGGTGGCCCATTTCAAACAGTTGACAAGAAGGTGTGAGTATCAGCATGGGGAAATTAGTTTTTGTAATGACCCATCCACTCCCAGTCTTTATTCAGGCCTAATTTGATGGTGTCCAGTTTGCAAATTAATTCCAGTTCTGCAGTTTCTCACTGGAGTCAGTTTTTTAAGTTTTTTGTTGTTGAAGAATTGCCACTTTTAAGTCTGTTATTGAGTGTACAGGGAGATTGAAGTGTCTCCTACTGGTTTTTGAATGTTATAATTCTTGATGTCAGCTTTGTGTCCATTTATTCTTTTGCGTAGAGACTGTCCAGTTTGGCCAATGTACATGGCAGAGGGGCATTGCTGGCACATGATGGCATATATCACATTGGTAGATGTGCAGGTGAATGAGCCTCTGATGGTGTGGCTGACATGGTTAGGTCATATGATGGTGTCCCTTGAATAGATATGCGGACAGAGTTGGCATCGGGGTTTGTTGCAGAGTTTGGTTCCTGGGTTAGTGTTTTTGTTTTGTGGTGTGTAGTTGCTGGTGAGTATTTGCTTCAGGGAGGTTGTGGAATCCCCCTCATTGAAGATTTTTAAGAGTAGGTTAGACAAGCTCCTGTCAGGGATGGTCTAGATAATACTTAGTCCTGCCATGAGTGCAGTGAACTGGAATATATGACTTCTCGAGGTCCCTTCCAGTCCTATGATTCTATGGCTGGAGCATTGCTACTTTCTGGTTATCTGGCTAGCGATTCTACTTAATCCTTGTACTGCTTCCTTCCTTCAGTTTCATCTGTTTTAGGTTATTTATATAATATGACCTGTAAGAACAGCAACAAGGAGAGGCCAATTAGTTGAGGAACAAAGCTAATCATATCATGCAACTGGATTATTGATGGTGTGGCCTCTGTAGAATAAAGTCTCCCCAGAGAGAACTAAACCCAATCTGTTCTATGAATTAATGTTTGAAGTTAGACCATTAAAGCATATCCTCTGGGACCAAAGGTGGACCTTGCCTAAAAAATGAAGAGGCTGTGTTCTCACAGGCCATGATACAGGTTCAAGCCAAAACCATTACACTCCAGTCTCTAAACCTTACCCAAAAGAAAATTCCAAATTGTGATCATCATCAGGCATTGAGCAAGACACCACCTGGGATAGTTCCGTGGCTGTCATAGTCATGGTCTTGACAGCCACAAGGTCTTGAACTACCGCAGAGGTAGTTTCAAATGGGCAATAAACTAGCCAGGGCAGTAAGCCTTGGCAATTCAGATCTACCTAGCTCTCTAAAAGTAGCTGTGTAAGTGTGTAGACAGCACTTTGAAGGGAGGGAGTTGGGCTTAAACAAGAATTCTTTAGGGTTCTCTTATCCAAGCTTCAATTTATTTAGCTCTTAGAATCTTACCTCATATGTTATCTCCTGCAGCTCTCTGAACATTTTTGTGGCTCTTGTCTGAGCTCCCTTCACTTTATCAATATCTTCCAGTAATAAGGTGGTTGTATTGAATGGAGTATTTCAAATATGGTGTCTCCGAAGCTATACACAAAAACTGTCACATTGCTTCTCTGTGGCTTAATGCCTTTGTGTTTGCTCTCAAAATCATATTAGCCTTTTCCTTTGTTGCAAAATCTCACTGCAAACTCATATCTGATTTGTTCACCACCATCACTCCTGAGGGAGTACCTTTAAAGATTCAAATCCATTTTACGTTTTGCTTTCACAACACACTCCTTACAGGAAAATTGGGGGGGAAATGCAAAGCAATTCTGATAGTTTTCTTGTGGTTTCCCGTGGCTATGGAGAATCCCTGCTGTACTGCCTCTCTATATGCTGAGAACAGCTACCATTTTGCAGTCTCTCATTTAGCATAAAATCCAGACCATTTAAAACTTCAAATCTGAAAATCAGTATACAGCTCCCCCCCTCACCCACCATGTATATAATGTTTTAAATCACAGCCTGTTGGAGAGGTGTTATGCCGCTAAGCATTTGAATTGTGAACCAGGAAATGTGTTTATTTTGATTATCAGTACAATTGTTTTAACTTAATGATATTTTGTCATTTAAAGCCCCTTTTCTCTCAGTATTATGCTTCCCACTTAGGTCAATGAACACCAGTGCCTCTCTGCTATGTACATTGGCCAAACTGGACAATCACTACGTAAGAGGATAAATGGACACAAGTCAGATATCAGGAATGGCAATATACAAAAACCTGTAGGAGAACACTTCAACCTCCCTGGCGATACTATAGCAGATGTAAAGGTAGCCATCTTACAACAAAAAAACTTCAGGATCAGACTCCAAAGAGAAACTGCTGAGCTTCAGTTCATTTGCAAATTTGACACCATCAGATCAGGATTAAACAAAGACTGTGAATGGCTAGCCAACTACAAAAGCAGTTTCTCTTCCCTTGGTATTCACACTTCAACTGCTAGCAGAGGACCTCACCCTCCCTGATTGAACTAACCTCATTATCCCCAGACTGATTCTTGCCAGCATATTTATACCTTCCTCTGAAAATTTCCATTACATGCTTCCGAAGAAGTGGGCATTCACCCACGAAAGCTTATGCTCCAATACATCTGTTAGTCTTAAAGGTGCCACAGGACTCTCTGTTGCTTTTTACAGATCCAGACTAACACGGCTACCCCTCTGATACTGAACACCAGTGTGTCGCTCTGTATGTCTTGTGCTCTCTTGAGAGGGAGAATTGTGGAACAAGGTGCGCTGTTACAGCCCACAGCATTTTATGCTTGAAAATGGTCCCAGGATCAGATATTGAGTCACTTTGTGAGTGAAGATAATAATTTGAGCCTCAGTGAGAATGAAATCAGAGGTCACTCAGATTGTGCTCAAGTCTAGTGGGACTAGGGGTGGCGGGGGAGTGTGGTTGTGATTAAATTCGCAAAGCCTTCAGAAATATCTGCAGAGAAGGGACAATGTCAATAATTAGAGACAAAAAGAAAATTTAGAATGATCAAAGAGGCTATATGGACTGAGTATGACATTGTGTAGAAGTTGTGATGAACCTCCACATCTTTGAAATACGGTAGACACCATAATGCTTGAGAGTATGGATCTGTTTCATTTTTATTGTGTGGAGTGTGTTGCATATAGAAGAGAAGTATTTTAACTAGCAGCCTGTCTGCTTCTTGGTGTCCTCAATCTCCATCTCAATTCCAGTTGGGGGCTATTTTATAATTTTGAGATGCATTTCATTTATGATGCATGTCAAAATCAAATTGTACAAAAATGATTATTATATCAACAGACCTTTTTTCCACCATCCTTTGTTGTGTGCTTTTTTCCATCACCTAAAGCATGCTGTACAGTATGGAAGGGAGTAAATACACTATCACCTTTTGCTTTCTTAAGTTATTCTTATTTTTAAATCACTCTTCTTATTTGCCTGTCAAAGTATTTCAAAAAACACTTGTAAGTCCATAATAAAACAATCAGAAAAAAATTGTCTCATTTTTTGGAGAGAAAAAATAATGATTATCTATTTGATAGTTGTTGGTTTAATGTAGATGATAGCTTCTTTTTTGTGCATCAACTATTTAAAATGCAATATTGTTCATATAAAATAAAAGAAATTGGTCACCATCAAACTAGAAATAATAACTTTTCAATCCTATAGATTGAGATTTTCAAAAGCACTCAGCATTGACCTAACTCTGTTCCTTCTGAATACAATGGGAGCAAAGTTAGGCCAGTGCTAGTTGCTTTTTAAAATCCCACTCACAGGTAATACTAATACTTTACTTTAGCATTCTAAAGAGTAGCAAGATCCAATTGCTGGAAACTGAAGTCAGACAAATTCACACTGGAAATTAAATGAAAATTTTAAACAGTGAGAATAATTATCCATTGGAACAGATCACCAAAACACAACCCAGAGCAATGTAAGTTTCGCCAGCATAGTAGCATGTGCAGTGCGATATCAGCAAGAGAGCTTCTCCCGCCGACATAGTGACCGCTGCTCATTGGGGGTGATTTAATTATGTCGACGGGCGAGGTCTCTCCCATCAGCATAAAGCGGCTACAGGAGAGAGTTTACAGATGTGCCGCTGTCAGCTCTCTCGTGTAAACGTAGCCTAAGGATGGGATTACTGAATCCTATTGGGGTATTAATTGATGTTTTTAAAAATCACATGCTGAATGTTTTGCTGAATAAGGGTTTGAGTACACTACATTGTTTTTCACTGTGAATTAACTGACTGTCAATTAACTTTTGGTATGTATCACATTTGTAAAGGCTAGGGTGGACTCTATCCAAATGTTTGTTCCAGACTACAAGCATTTGTACTTTACTCCATGGTCCACTCTAGCTTTGTATCCAAATGGTTGGGGCGTATCCACATTAGCCTTTACAAACATGTTAACTAACTCAAGTTAATTTACAGTCAATTTACTGGAGGTAAAAAACAGGCTAATGTAGACAATGCTCCACAGGGCCGCCCAGAGGATTGAGGGGGCCTGGGGCAAAGCTGGGGAGCTGCGGCTCTTGTACTCACCCGGTGGCGGTTTGGGTCTTCGGCAGCATTTCGGCAGCAGGGGGCCCTTCAGTCGCTCCGTGTCTTCGGCAGCACTGAAGGGCCCCCCGCCGCCGAAATGCCGCCGAAGACCCAGACCGCCGCCAGGCCAGGGCTCATGGGGCCCCTGTGGGGCCTGGGGCAAATTGCCCCACTTGTCCCCACTCCGGGCAGCCCTGATCCTCCAAAGATATGTTCTAGTTCAACCACAAATTACTGGGTTCAAAGCAATTTTTTTTCTTTCATAACTGCACTCAAAAACAAAACAATATAAAACTTTTGAGCCTGCAAGTCAAAGCTTGAAGGGGCATACAAATGTTTTGTGTATCTGCCACGCAAATACTTTGCGATGGCAGCTACAATAGTGCCATGCAAACACCTGTTCTCATTTTCAGGTGACATTGTAAATAAGAAGCAGGCAGCATTATCTCCCGTAAATGTAAACTAACTTGTTTGTCTTAGCAATTGGCTGAACAAAAAGTAAGACAGCGTGGACTTTTAGGCTCAAAAGTTTTATATTGTTTTGGTTTTGAGTGCAGTTATGTAAAAAAATTCTACATCTGTAAGTTGCACTTTCACAATAAAGAGATTGCACTACAGTACTTGTATGAGGTGAATTGAAAAATACAATTTCTTTTGTTTATCTTTTTTACAGTGCAAAAGAACTGGTTGGTATTCTGTTGTTTAACAGCACAATTAAAACTGTGATTAATCACAACAGATTTTTTCTAGTTAATTTGTTTTCCATTAATCGCTTGAGTTAACTGTGATTAACTGACAGCCCTAATATGAAGCAACTTGTGTGATAGCCTGTAGATTCTTAAACTGGTAGAACGGGGTTTAGACAGATTATCCATATGTGACATTAAATCTGAACACCATGTACAATATTGTTCATTAAGAACTAATCACTGAAATGAAGCAAAGTGTGACTGACTGGAACTTAGTAAACAGTTGTGTTGATAGACAAGAAGCTCCAACACACTTTCTACTTTAGTGCTCATAGGAGTAAAAACGGTAAAAACCTATTGTCAATAACTTAAGCAAATATAGTATGTCTGTGAATACTCGTGGAAGATGGAATAATACTCATAGGTAGCTGATCTGTCGAGTGAGCTACAGCGAACCAGCTTTCTTTCTCACAGGGTATGTCTTCACTGAAGAGTTAACACTGGAAAGCCATACCTGAGTTACTGTGTGCTGCACTCACCCATGTAGAGTGAGGTGAGTGCAGCACACAGCACATGTATGGCACTAGCACATCTGGGGCTTGTCCCATGGTTCTTTGTGCTGCAGTAAGCTAAGAGGTCTGATTCTTTTCCAGTAAAGTGTGGGAGAGCTTGTGTCTCCTTCTGGGCACACTGGGGGATTTGTGGACGGCATTACAGGACTATCAGCACTCAGGAGTGATTTATCCTGCAGCAGCACTGCAAAGTTGGTGTGTTACTAGCCAGAATGAAAGAGTTACCCAAGGTTTAGTCTAGGTTATTTACACGCCAGCTACCTTGTGTTGAAAGCACCACTTAACTCAGGTGAGAGGGTTTACTGTTTGGATGGAAGAGGACTAGGGGCAACATCCCGAGAAAGAACCTGAGTGAATTCTGCAGTGAAACATGCCCATAAAGAGTGTTTTCATTGCAGATCCTCAGTCTTGGGAGACTGACAAGCAGTAATAACTCTCCAAGCAGGTGGGTGTGAGTAGAAGACTAAACAATAACTGCAAGACAACTCTTCTGAGCATCACGTTTTGAGGCCAGGTCAAGAGAATTATGGGTCTTCAACATATTCTCTGAGTGATTCTGAAACAAATTATTTGCTTAATTCAAATGTGCAGAAATTAATCATAACACTAGGAGAGCTTGGAGAAAATCAAGTTTAATAATTATTAACTGGGATATTCACCTTTCCTCATACACATACACACAAAAAGCCTACCTTTCAATGTAATGAGAGATTTATTTCTCTCAAACTGATCCATATAACATTAATTAACTCTTTATCTGGGCTAGAGAGACTATTTCATCCCCCTACTTCATCCACTACTCTGTGGACTGAAAATCCATAGACTATTTCTAAATCAAAGTCTCATATACTGTCACTAACGTAACTGGCAGATACAGTTAGAGTTTGGACTTCCAATCACAACAGAGGCAAGAGTGAACCCTTACTAGTTATTTCTGGAGATGCACTGTATATTAAAGTAAATCTGTTAAATTGAAAGAAAGAAAGAAACTTATCTCCACAGTAGAAACATAAAATAGAGTAAAGCATAAAACACAAATAAATATCTTAACATTCATCTCTATGACTTACAGAAAAAAATCTATCACAAAAAATAACTCCTTAAACTACAGTAGGGAAAAATATGGAAGGATAAAACAGAAATCTACTATAATAAAATAAATATCACAGCAGGAACAATGGGAGCCACTTTAAATACTGAAATGTACAGTAAAAATGAGAGATTGAATGTCTTACTTTTAAAGTGGTTAATAGCATTAATATTAATTTATAGGAAGTTAATATAATGCAGGAGCTTCAGACAAACAGCTGTGTAGTGGGTTGGTGGTTGTCCGTCCCACTCCTGGCTAGGACATACTGTACATACAGTTGGATGCTCTGGCCCCCCGGGCAGGCAGAAAAAGGAGCGGTCTTCAGCCCAGCCTCTGGCTAGGTTAGACAGCAAACGCAGTCGGGCTCAGTCCTCTTGGTGGGGTGGAGCAATAGCAGTATAAGGCCCAGCTCCCGGGCTGGGGCAGCCAGCAAACAAACACAGACCATTCAGCTTAAGGTGGGTAGGCTGCAAACCCAGGGGTGGGGTTGGCAGCAGGGGGGTTGGAGAACCCCAGCCCACCCTACTCCAGTGGTAGAGGTTTCGCTACTGGGTCAGCAGGAATTCTGCCAAAACACACTGACTAGAGCCCTGGCAGCAAAACTAAAGTCTGGTTTCCCTGGGTTACTTCCTACCACAGTCCGAGGATAGGGCTCTGTAGTCCAAGGGTCCTCTGTCTCCTCAGGATACTTGGTGAAAAGCAGCTCCTCAGGGTCCTCCTCCAAGGGAAGACGTTGGCATAGCTCGGTCCCTGGTCCGGATCCTAGCAGCAAGGCAGTGGCATCCAGCTCCTTCCCTGGATCTAGCCTAAATGAGCTGGAGGCCCCACCTCTTGTATTTCATGTTCTGCTTCTGACACCAGGGGTGGGTCCAATCTGACTCCACCCTCCAGGGAGCAGAGAGAGGTCCCTCCCCCTCAGCTCGGAGGGAGGCCATTCCACCTCACTACAAGTTGAAATGCTGTTTTCATGCATCAAAATATATTATAGGTTTTATAGGTTTCAGAGTGGTAGCCCTGTTCGTCTGAATCCGCAAAAAGAACGAGGAGTACTTGTGGCACTTTAGAGACTAACAAATTTATTTGGGCATAAGTTTTCATGGGCTAAACCCCACTTCATCAGATGCATGGAGTGGAAAATACAGTAGGAAGATATATATACACAGAGAACATGAAAAAATGGGTGTTGCCATACCAACTCTAACGAGACTAATAAATTAAGGTGGGCTATTATCAGCAGGAGAAAAAAAACTTTTGTAGTGATAACCAGGATGGCCCATTTCAAACAGTTGACAAGAAGGTGTGAGTAACGGTAGGGGGAAAATTAGCATGGGGGAATAGTTTTTACTTTGTGTAATGACCTATCCACTCCCAGTCTTTATTCAAGCCTAATTTAATGGTGTCCAGTTTGCAAACTAATTCCAGTTCTGCAGTTTCTTGAGAACCACATTCTGTTAGTCTCTCCTTGTTTCTTAACTAAGACTGAGTGTTGCTTGAATAGGATGGACGCCTTGTTCAACCACAGAGGTGGCCAAGTTTCAGTGATGGGTTAATGACGCATATACCTACAGTGCACATATATGTTCGCTGTCAAATCTGTACACCACTTTGAGAATCTTTAGGCTGACATTTGAAATCAGAGTATGAATGTAAGTTGCTGCTATTATTAGACTAGGGAAATGTAAAGAATATAATTTTTGGCTTTGGGTATATAGTGCAAGCATTTGTAATATTATTTCATTTTGGAGTGGATGAAAGATATAACATGAAAATTATGTGGCAGTGCATTTAGAAAATATGGGCTTTGTTTATCAACATACTTAAGCACATCCTTAACTTTAAGCATGTGGGTGGTTCCATTGCAGACATTTGTTTCACTGAGACTACTCACTGGCTTTAAGTACCTTGCCTATAAAAGGGCATGTCTTTTTAAGCAGTTTGCTCTCAACCTGAGGAATTCATTGCTGCATAATATCATTGAGATACAGAGTGGCTGGATTTTAAAATATACTGGATAACTCTATAACCATTAGCAACCTGTGTACATATGAAATCAATAGTACAATGATGTAGTAAAGGGAACGTCTTACATCAGGTTTATGGTCTTATCATTTGACCTGTTCCAGAAGGATTTTTTTTTCTTCCATTTTGCAGCATTGGTTAATTTGTCAGGTACATAATGGACTTTTTTCTTACTTTTTCTAAAGCCTTATGTAGCAATCTTCATGGAACTTGGAGGAAGGAATACAAGTTGCAGGAGCAAAGAGTTTGGAGGAGTCACCAGGAAATTAGTCTGTGTGCACACAGCTTGAATGCTAGCATGTCTATAAATAGTTCTTTTAAAAAGGAGCCAGTTTAGCTTTAGATGCATGGAGTCTTCTCATGTTATGCTATTTTATGTGTTATTACGTAGCACATGGTATATGAAATAACTTAGATATTTGCCACTTAATCCAATATGGTTATTCAGATATTTCTATGTAACATTATAGATTAGGGGCCAGTTTCTCAGGCTGTGTAAATAGTTGTAGTTCCATTAAAGTGAATGACGCTAAATTGATTTACACTAGCAAATGATCTGGTCCTAAGAGCTTGAGTCTCCTCTGCTTTGCACTTTGTGCAGTCGCTTATGACAGTACAAGGAACTGTAAAATGCTACCAAATCAGAATGGTATCCCAAAGTTTTGGAGCAGGTGACTCCTTTCGGACAGAGAAATATTTCACAAGTCTCCTTCCCTACTCATCCCCAAATATAAGGAGACAAAACGTTATAACCAAACCCATGTCAGAAATAGCAACTCATTATGAGGTTTTGGAAAAAGAAGTTTAATTATAAGGATGTATAAATTTGTAAATATACTTGCAACTCAGTGTGATGGAAGGGCCTGTCATGTTGAGTTCCACATAAAATTAAGTTGCAGAAATATCGTATATGGTATTCCTATTTTTTTTTGACTGATATTTCATTGTACACAGACAGAATATTAATATGGAATAGCAGTTCATAGTTGCTTGTGTGAATAGAGTAAGCTAAATGTACCACTTGTATGCTCACACTTTCAAATTTCTACTGATTTTGAGAGATTTTACTGGTGGTACTTATTATACATATAAGAAAGATATTTCAAACTGGTACAAAACTTTAAATCTGATAGAAACATTTAGTGTGTGACCACTGTAATTATTGAAGACAACAGCAATAAGAGATTATGGATCAATCAGAAAAACTTTCACCCTCTTCTTTGAAGAATTAAGTTAACACTGTAACACATGAATACCACCTCACTTTAGTGTGAGATTGCTGGTGAAGGGCAACTTTTATCACACAGAAATGCAAAAAGTCAAGAATTCACTGGATGACCTTTAATTAAATTCACTACTTTGACAGATGTATGAAGGTATTCAGGCATTTTTTTTAGCAGCAGGAACATGGGTCGTATGAAGGGGTGACCTCAATGAATCCTTGACACTTTTTAAAATCAGGCTACTAGTTAGGTGGCTAAATATTAATATACCTTAGTAGCCTAACTTTAGGCTTCTATTTTGGAAGATCTTGGCCTAAATGCCTAGATGGTTTTTAAAATCTGTTATATCTAGAGAGAGATCCCCTGTTGTTGTGAAGAAGCATAGAGATTTTCTGAAACCAAGAGCTTTTATTTCTCAAAGCAATTTTGAAACACAGTAATCCTACTGGTGCTGTTCCAGGTTAATATGCCTGTGAGTTTCCCAGGGGACCAAGTTGCAGGATGCAGTTCAAGTGCTAGGATGGGGCACTGCAAATAACAGTGTTTATGGTCATGTACCTGCAGCAAGTCTTGAGGTAATAGCAGGGCTTTGACGTGTGAAGTTAAAAGGTTTGAGACATCTTCTCAAGAAGGGTGTTAATTCATTATAGTAAACAGTCTAGACAAACTACTTCCAAAAGCTCAGTACATATTTCAGTAGCAGAAAACAGTCAACCATAACATGGGAAAAGGCTCCTTTACATTGCAAGCAACTGTAAATTACCAAAAAGCCCATAAACATAATCCTTCCTTCTTTCCCCCTCCCCCCAGTAAGACCCCAAATTGTGTGGGCTACAAAGGAATATTTTCAATGTATACCAAAAAAAAAATTTTCCCCAAGGAAATGTAACTGTTTAGAAGAGGCATGCACTAGTGCATTTTTGGATTATTTTGTCAAGTCTGTTTGAAGGTTAGGGGAGGCATTCCAGTATGATAAAATTACTTTACTGGGTCTAATAATGGTTTACAAGGTCTATCTATATATATTTATCTAACTCTATATATACTTTCTGTGTTACTGAAATAGCTGAGCAACTTCCAGCTATTTAAAATAGAAATACAAATAATCTCCCTTCTTCTCTTCCTTCCGAGGCTGGTGAAGAAGTATTTTAATTAATTTATAGGGTTTTGTGAAGAAATTTATGATGAAAAGCTACACTGAAGAAAAAAGTTTTGCATTTACTTCTGAAATTGATGCAGACCATGGTCACTCTTATCTGTCATGAGATAAGTTCCATAGTCTATGTCCAGCTCCTATGAGACTTCTGTTTCCTGCACGCATGAATCTGGCCCTTTTGGTCAACTATTGTATTGTTTCTGTGAAACAATAAACATCACTTGGAGATCATTCACAAGGGCATTGTCTCCCAGGTATCAAACTCAATCTAATTCAGGGGTTCCCAAAATTCCCGCTTCTCGCAGCTCCCATTGTCCGGGAACGGCAAACCACAGCCACTGGAAGCTGCGAGCGGCCATACCTGCGAACGCTCAGGTAAACAAAGTGTCTCATGACCCGCCAGGGGCTTACCCTGAACAAGCCGCGAACCAAGTTTGGGAACCCTTGAAATTGAAGGGCTTTGAATATCAGGACAGAGACCTTGAACTCAGCTCTGTGTTTGATAGAAAGCCAGTGCCGAGAGCGAAGTACTAGGATTTACAATTGACTTGTATTGCTCAGCTGACACAGACATGTTGCTGTGTTTTGTACCAGTGGGAGTTTGTTCAGGGTGCATAGCTTCATTCCTAGATTTGGGGTGTTGCAATGAACAAACCTGGAGATCACACATACATGAATGTGTCCAGTAGGACTGAGTGCAATCTTCTGGCGAGTCCCACATGGAAAGTTGTTATATAATTCTATTTGCATATATAGGGCAGAAATATAATGCAGTGGTTCCTAGATGGATTAGAAATGTGGGAGAGAAATAAAAAAAAATGTTAGCAAATGAAAGCTAAATATATATGAGGGGGAAATTAACCCAATATGCACCCATTTAGTAGAAAGGAGAAACTTGGAAAACCGTGATGGTGAAGACTTGGTTGAAAGACTTAGTTGGCTGTAAGTACAGCTTTGGGCTGCATGCACTGTTACATGGTATAGGGCCCTAATCTGCTCTCACACCAATTTTAAATAGGTGTAATTCCACTGATTTGAATGGAATTACTCCTGATTTAAACTGGTGTAAATTAGAGCAGAATCACATTCATAATTCTTGAGGGAATGTAAAGATGAAAGCCTTTATCTATACAGTTCTGGGATAAAAATTTTCCAAAGATCCTTTAGGAGTCTAAATTCCATGTTCAAACGTGGCTTAGGTACAGTACTTAGGAGCCCAAGTCCCAAAAGTCAATGAGATTTAGGTTCTTAAGTCATTTAGGAACTTTGGGAAATTTTACTCCTTGTGAGTCTTCAACTAAGATACTTTGGACAATTTTAGGCACCTCAGCACCAGATAAATATAAACAAATGTGTGAATTTACAGAAAAATAACAGAAATTATTAAGAAGCTGGACGGATTGATTTATGAGCTAACCATGTATACAGTGGATAATGTTGGGGTAGGACAAACACCAAGGAGAGGAATTGCTTAGGGTGGTATAAGGTATGCAGCTTTAATTAAATGAAATTAAGGAAAGGCAAAATTAGTATGATTATCCGGAAAAATCTCATACTGGTGAAATCTATTTCATTACAAAATAGTTTCCAAAGGGAAGTGATGGTAGGTGCCCGATTACTTGAGACATTTAGAATTTGACTGGATAAAGAACCGATACGTGTAGTTTAGGGAGCTTTCCTGCAGTAGTAGTAGGGATAAACTAGATGACTTACTCTCACAGGTCTTCTCCATTCCTAAGGGTCTTCCATAATTCACTTCACATAATTCACCCTGGTAATGTTACCGCACCAGTGCTCAATAAATATTCGAATCGGTGGGAATGCTGTGAAAAGAAAATGTTGCCAGTAATAGAAAAACATGTTGGTATTCAACAGAAAACTAAATTTATCTGCAATCAACAAATATTTACAGATGCATGTGAGGGTGCATTTTGGTGGAGGGGGAGGGTCTGTTTGTTTTTAATAACTACTAGATAGTCACGGTGACTATAGACTTGACTAAAGTTCATTTTGATGCCACCTTAATTGATTGTGAACTTCTTATATTTTTGGAGTGCAAGCATTGATATCATGATAATTTAAAGTAATTAGGATGGGGTTCGAGGTGTCAGTCTTGACTCAAATTATAGAAGAGTTAACAAAAATCAATTTTGCATGCTGAACGCCTCTTATAAAATAATAATAATATATAAATAATGCTTTAGAAAAGTTGCATTTTCAAACAGGTTCAATTAGCCAGGGCACTGTACAGTGTGTGGGAAATGACGGTGTTTGGTTTCTCTGCAGTGCTGTAAATGTCATGTATTTATCTGCCTGTCTCTCTCTCTCAAGCTATATATCACTATGGAATTTGTGTGCCCATATGTTTGGTCTGTACTTTAAAGAATGTTACAAAGCTACAGGCCTTGCCCCAAAGAGCTTCAATCTCATGTTAGGTCTGATGCAACAAGTGGAATAGCAAACTGGAGGGAGGGAAAGGAGTAAATGATGACAGGAATTACAGAATTCATCTAGCAAATACTCACATCTGGTATGTGCACATCCTGACGTGATTTAGTCCACAGTTTCATGAAAAATATGACATGCTGTTGCCAGTTCTTTCTACAAGTGTCAGATTTGAAGTATATCTCCTACCCACAATCCCTGTACTAGCATCTTAAAGGCCCCACTGTCAGCATTCTTCCCATACAGGAAGACTGGCAATGACTCCCTTAGGAGAATGTTCGTGGCATTCCTTAGTGGACCAGTGAGAGCACTGTTGTGGAATACAAGGCACTGTTTTCCCAAAAAGCTAAGCCGGCTGTCTCCATCACTCCTAGCCACTGCCAGTCCTAAGTGCTAGAAAGCATGACCAGAAATTGAACCTGAGCCCTCCTGAACAGCAGTACAGAGTACAAGCACTATGATACCTGGCCAGCATGATTTTAATACATTTTTAATGTGAAATATATTAAATCTCCATTGCATTGCATTTTGGGCTTTGTCACCAACAACGCGGAAGCAGCTGTTAGATTAAAATAGAAATGTCAAGCCATGTATGGTTATACTATTGCTATTTGTCAGAAAGCAGCATATAATACTTATTTTCCTAAATATGTAAAACAACCTTAGTGGTAGTTATAAACAATTTTTGGTGTTACTTCATGACAAATTGACATTTTCCAATTTGGTTGTAATTTTTCCATGAAATTTGTCAACCTTTATGCAAAGTTGTGACTATGCATACTATATCAGTGAATCTTTATTACAATAAAGACTTTAAAATGTTGGTTTGGTTAGGGTTCAAAAGATAGATAATATTTATATACTCTTAGTTATATGTTTCTATGGGGAATATGCACATTGCAGGACATTAACTGAACTGTCTACTTAATGTCCATATTATTCCATACTCAGGAAAACATGCTTATAGGAAACAATAAATTATCAAGCTTGGACATAGAACTGTGGGATTCTGGGACATGGTGGTGATTGCGTGTGCTTAAGGAGGTCACATTTCAGTTTCTGGAGAGCCAATTGTCCTTTCCTGTGGAAAACTTTCAGAAAGGGCTCTGAGGAAGAAAGCTCCATGCCACTCCCCTTGCAAAGATTTCTCCAGATAGGAGAAATAGGTTTGCTCACCCAGGGAAAAAGCCAAGAGTCTTGGCTCAACCTCTATCCTTTCAGATTCTCCAGGATCTTTGTCTATCTTGGGAGCACAAGGTTACCGGAGTCCAAGGGCCATCTGTATGGAGACTGGGCCTTCCACCTCAACCCTACAGCTTCACTGCCTTGTGGCTTCATTTTAACCACACAGGCAGAACTATACCTGAATGGTCATTGCTTCTGAGACCCACCCTGAGTAGATGGGAATGCATGTCCAATTGGTCTCTGCTCCCAGGTCGTCTTATTCCTACTTGCAGATCCTTGAAGGTGCAGGGGGGTTTTGTGGAATATATGGCAGCAGGGGAATGATTCCTCAAGGAGGAAGGATTTTTGGATCCATAGCAAAGCCCTCCCACCCCACTGCATGCTGACCCCCTTGGGGGAATTTTTCCCTCCAGTACTAAGAGAAATTCATAAATCATCAAGCCGTTGCCATTCCTATTCAAGATTTTTTTAGTGTATATTCTGTGTATTTTACCATATGTCGGTATTTTAGCAGTTGTCTTTATTGCAGCAGGTTCTGGTTCAGCTTTATATTTGTCATGCTAAATCCAGTGTTCTCCTAATTGGTGGACAGACACACACACACACACACACACACGCCAGTGAGAGAATAAAAAAGAAAAAAAAACTGATGCTACATCTATTGATAATATCTTTGTAAGCAGATAAGTGTTATGTATGTGCTTTACATGCTTTTCTGAGCAACTGAAAATGAACACGACACTAGATACAGTAGGACCTCATTATAAAACATCCCTATTTTGTAACATCATCACTAAGGCCCTACTTGAATCGTGGGATGATTGTCTAAAAATTGTGGTCGAGTTGCAGACAAGCCATAGAAAATCATGGAAAAGTAATAATGAACCTTATTATTTGCCGAAATACAGTCCATTATTACTTTTATGCGATTTTCCGCTGTCGACTGCCCAGGGCTGAGCACAGGGTCTCCCGTTCTCAGCCCCAGGGTGACCAGGGCTCCCACTGTTAGCCCCATGCACGGCAGGACTCCTGCTGTCAAAACTGTGGTGAAAGCATAATATTGCGGGATCTGCAATTTCCACAATATCGCAAATTAAGTAGGGCCTTAATAATCAGTAGTTTAAGGTTAGATAATACTTACTCCCAACAGGTACTCCATTCAGTTAAGAGGGTTTTTTTCAGTGTACAGTGTCTACCCTGAATATATAACATCACTCTCATTTGCCTGTTTTTCTTTTCCTGTACATGTATTATTATTAATGTTACTTTATAAAAAATATTTCAGTTAATATTCCTCATTATAATTATTTTTGATTTGTATTCCAGTAGTGCTCATTCTGATATATATTATTTGTATTGCAGTTCCACCCAAATGCACCAACCCTGATCGGTGCCCCATTGTGCTAGGTGCAGCAAAAAACACACAGGAATGCCTAGTCTCTGCTCTGAGTAGTTTAGAGTCTAATCCAAACCTTTTAGCACCAATACAAGTGTAGCAGATTGGTGACACCCAAGATCTTAGAAGGCGGGTAGAATTAAGGAATAAAGTGTAAGTATCCTAGAGCACCTCACCTAACTACCCACCAAATTAAAAAAAAAATGCACAAGTTTCATATTGCATTGGAAATTAAAAATGAGCTGTTGTCCTTCCTAAGATTAAATAATAATAATAATAATAATAATTAATAATTAATAAAAAGACAAACAATTTGTGCTGCTGTCTCTACTTCTGCTCTTATGTCATAATCTTGAGTTTTGCATCGGTGCTGTAAAGTCAGTATAGTTGTTTGTAGCTGACAACTAGGGTTGCAGAGCATTTAGGCTCTCCTTTGAGGAAGAACCGCACTGCAGCCTTAGGCTGTATTATCCTTCTGTTAGGTCTGCTGTGCAGAAAGGGGGGTGTTGTGGGTTCACTGGTCCTGACAGTTCGTATGCTGACTCTCACTTTTTACCTCTTCCCCTGTGTGGATTCCCACAGCTGAAGTGAACCCTCAAGAGAGTCAAGAAACATGGCGGGTCACTGCTGTAAAGGTGGCTGAGCCCCTGTCCTGGAGCAACAGTCTTAGCTATGAACAGAGAGGTCTCTGGATGTGGACTGGGTTCTATAAAAACAACAGAAATAGGACAAAATTCTCATTTGAGTTCTCTGAGCTATGTAGGTGGGAGCAGAGTAGAAGCAGCTGAACTATGGTTGCTTGAGCTAGTCTGCCTGGAGGCAGTGAGCTCAACGGAACTCTTGAGTGCTGCTTCAAAATGGTATAGTGGTGTGAGCTCCCCGCAACAAATGCTGCTGAGAGGACAACATAGATATAGAGGGCAGTGGCAACCTAGCTGGCCTTCTTATATGCCTTCTGGGATACTGAGTACTGCTGGGCACATTAGCTGAGCCTACAGCCTCATGCTCAGTGGAGTGTTGGGTCTCTGTCTTGTCCCGTTGAAGTAGTTAGGAAGAGGCCCCTTGAACCCACTTTTTCAGGACATGTTAATAGTTATCCATGTGATGTTTATTTGCATACATACCTATGTATATATTGTTGTACGTTGTCTGTATATGAGAGTGTACTTTAAGAGTGTGTTAAAACTAAAAATATTAATGAATAAAAAGAAAGAAGGGGAGAAGCCAGCATTCTGTTCATGGTGGTTAGGACAGGAATTTATAATACATGATCATAATACAAATTGTGATAAAAGGCCCTTGGTGTATGTCAAAGTGGAACTCTTGCTGGCCCTGCTCTTTACATGTCACCATTACACTGTATGTAGTATGGAAATCAAAATTTACAGTGAAGGCTGCAATTATTGCACTGCTCTTTATTTTTTTAATGAATAGATTGCAGCACTGTTGGCACCAGCATTTTAAAAATATAGGTTAATGCAAACATGTTTTCCTAATCCTCATTCTTGGCAAGCCCCATTTTAACTCTGATTTAGTGTAATCCCTAATCCTAACGTTGTCTGGAGGCTAGGCCTCAAATTGGAAATGGTAATTGGGAAAATTCAAATCACCCTCCTTCACCCTGCTCTTTCGCATTATTCTTGCATGCACAATATATTTGAACCAAAAGAACTCTCTATAGTTGCATTTCTCTGGCATTCTAAAAATAGAAACAAATAGCATGCTATACCCTACATCCTTTAATGTGTTTGCTGTTTCTACACATAGAAGTACGATACTATGTTCTTAAAGTTTTTTCCATTTTCAGGGCTATTCCCTCTCTCTCCATCACAACTGCATCAGCAGAGGCACTCCAGCTGGGTCCACCTCATTATTGTCAGATGGGTCAGGGCAGTCTCTGTGAGCACTCAGAGACTCTGGAACTTGCTCCCACTGTGGGCTGAAATAGCTCAGATGGGATGAGCTTCCAGGCACACTGCAAAAGTCATCTGTTGGACAGGGCTTTGGGAGAGGGCTGAGGGTATACCTGAATCAATGAAGGCATGGCAGAGTGCTTTTAGTAGGTGGCTGGCTGAGTTCTGTCCAAATGACTGTTTAATGTTAATTAAACAGCCTTGATTAGGCAACTTAGTCTACTATTTAAATTGGAATAAATAATTTAACCAATATACTCCATTTTAAGTACAGGCAAATATCTCTTCAACCATTAGGATCTTTTCATATGGAAAAAACGTTAACCGCAGCCACTGTATTTTTATGTTATCTCCTTTGGGCAACTGCATACATTTATTTTTTTCTTTCATTCTTTTTCTTTTTCAAGGGTCAGGCCAGTGGGCAAAATAGATCCCCAGATTTTCAGTGATGCATCGTTTTAACCAGTTCCCATAAGCACAGAGATGACATCTGTACTGTACCACTTTTTAAAAGCTCATTTTGTGGTGTGGGTCCAATTGAGCTATTGAACCTTTACTGTGTGTTGAAAAAAAAATGCAGGCCTTAAAACGAGCCTGCTCCTTCAAACAATGTAGTTTAGTATTGGCTCATGGAAGACCCGTTACTCTCAGCTGGACTACTTACAGGAGAATGAGCTCCTTCCTGCAATGGGCTCCATCCTGCATCTGCTACATTAATCTGAGAATGAAAAAGAGGATCCTACTCATAGTTGTTTTTCCTCAGTAAAGTTATCTAATTCAGAACTATACTAAATGTGCTTATTTGTTAAAACGGGGGATTTATTTAAGGCTAAATGCTAATAACAATGAATGTTAACTGACTTAATGCAATGTGAAATTGCAGCTTCAACATTCATACAAATGATAATTTGATCTAAGTGGTTCTATGTTCTGTTATATAGACATTACTTTGCAATTTGCAGCATAATTGCATATAATGCTACTAAACAAATTTGTTTTATTTTGCATTGAAAGTACTTCACCCACCTCCTCAATGTGCTAAGAATATTTTAAAAGTGTATATTTCACATTGGGCAGCTGTTAGTGTGCTTAATATTTAGCAGTTGTTAATGAGACTCCTATCTTATCAATGTCCAGTTTTTGTACTCTTGCCAGGCATAATTGGCTGAAATCTAAGAGAAATCTTTAGGGACTCTTGTAGCCTGTAACTATTCACAACAGATACCTATATCCCTTTTGCAACAAAA
The DNA here is from genome assembly GCF_002925995.2 of Terrapene triunguis. Taxonomy (NCBI): domain Eukaryota; kingdom Metazoa; phylum Chordata; order Testudines; family Emydidae; genus Terrapene; species Terrapene triunguis. Next base: position 819,337 of record NW_020699373.1, read on the forward strand.
CTTTTATCCTCTCTGACTGATTTACAACATTACTAAGTACAAATATCCATCTGTACATAATAGCTTTGAACACAGGACCCCAGGATAAAAATTCATTGTATGTTCATAATTACTTTTTGGCAAAATCTTACTTTGTAAAATATTCCAATAGGAATAATGTTTATTAAATGGCAATTTTCTGATGCTTTATATCCTTTCTATCTAACTTAGAATAGGTTTTTATTTATAATTAAAACTACTTTGTATTTTTTTAATGTATTCATATGCATAGTTTTTCACTAACAGCCCAGAATCCCAATTTTGCTGCAAAATGTTGATTTGGCTTTATTTTTTTTTTCTCTTGTATTTACTGTTTTCAATCCTATATTCAGTTCAGTTGCAGGAAGACTGATTTTGAATAATATGGTCATGATGTCAAAACAGGGCAAATTATATGCTGCTGCCATCTGGAATAGTGAAAATAAAAGCTTTATTTACACTGTTCTTTGAAATAATAAACTTTATTGCAGCAGTTTATCGTCAGTATCTTTAGTGTGTAAAGGGAATAATCCATGTGTGGACTGTGAATGAGCCTTTTTTATTCCATGGTGTAGGGAACATCTCTAAAATCTGCCAATGGCAAAGCCAAGAGTGGATCTTGAAATAGATTCTTCTCAGTTAGTGGAATGGAAAAACACCCTCACTTTTCACATGGAGAATAGTCTGTTTACATCTAGTGGTATTTTTTAAAAAAGTAATTCAGTAGTTTAAATGTTTGTCTTGTCATTTGATATCAGGTTATGTAGATTTAGCATGGAGATGAATATAGACACTGCCACACAGAGGTGCCGACTTTCTAAGTTCCTGGGGGGTGCTCAGCCTCCACTCTGCTCTTGGCCCTGCCCCACTCCACCTCTTCCCGCCCCTGCTCCGCCCCTCCCTTGCCTTTTCCTGCCCCGGCTTCTCACCCCTCAGCGCTTCCTGCCTCCCCTTCCCCCCCGAGCAGCTGATTGCAGGTGGGCCGGAGGTGCTGGGGGGGAAGGGGACAAGCTGATCGGCGGGGCTGCCAGTGGGTGCTGAGCACCCACTATGTTTTTCCATGGGTGCTCCAGCCCTGGAGAATCCACAGAGTCAGCACCTATGCCACCACCAATGCAAGTTTTGGATACTTTCATTTGCATTATGTCTCTAGCATGCCAATTAGGCTGCTGTAGGTGTGAAAATTATTCAGTTGCATTCTTACTTCTCAGTTACATCTGTGAAACCTATTGAAGTGAAAAGGTCTCCATCGGTGTAAAATAAAGGAAAAATTAGCCCAATGACTTGAAAGATTGATCTGTTTTTAAAGGCTGTTACTGCTGCTGTTTTCCAGTAGGGCAAATCAGCCATTGATTTGAAATTAGCCTCACTTAAGAAAATTGCTCAGAATGCTGGTCACAGGGTTTGCACTCCTACTCCTCCTGATTGGATACACAGGTAGACCAATCACAAAGAAGAACCTCCAATCCCCTGGACATGTCTTTCTGCTCTATTTTTCCCTAAATGAGACGTTTCAGAGCTTTTTTTTTTTTAAATACCCGTAGTGTGTCTACCCCAGAGTCTTCTCTTGGGAAGTATAAGTACTGTTGCTATGAGGCCAGAGAAATCAAATTGATGGGGAAGGGCAGAAAACTTGGTTTGGGGGTCAATTTTTCAAAGGAATTTAGGCACCCAAAGATGCAGGTTAGTGACTAGTAGGATTTTCAGAAACACCTAAGCACCTAACTCCCAGTGTGGGAGTTAGACACGTAGGTCCTTTTGAAGATCCTACTAAAGTGCCTATCTGCAGCTTTTGGTGTCTAAATTCCCACATACACACATAACCTTTGTCTGAAAGAGAACTTCTCATCACACCACATGCAAATAGTTGATTTTGATTGGGGTTGAGACACCTCCAAAAAGCCCACACAATAACCCATGTATTTATTAATCCTTAAAAGTAGTGGTAATAATAAACCACTTTATTATTTTTTTATTTTAATTATTTTAATATAATTTTATTTATAAAGAAACTTCCAACCCCCTTATTGGAGTTGTATATTAAGTACAATAAAATATTATTAATATTGTAATAAAACACACCTTTATAACAATTTCAGATGAGAAGAAATAGATGAAGTCTGACACAGGAAAGATAGGGATAGAAAGACTATAAATACTGGGTCAGCAACAGCGATTGTAATAAAACAAACAAAAAGGAAAAAGCTCTCGTGAAAGACCTTTAGTTGTTCTCTGAAAGTGGGTAAGAATGAACCTGGAAGAATGTCAAGGGGGAGCAATTTCCAAACTCTGTAGCCCACTGTTCAGTAAATTAGAGTTGAATTCCTGCTTTTCTGATTTGCAGAATATGGGCCTATCTTTTTTTCTCTTATGGATCTTCTCTGCTGTGTGTCAGATGCAATCCCTGACTCACTGCACAATATTCTGCCCAAAAAGCATCCTTAATACATGAATATGCACTTGACTTGGGTGGTGGATTGCAGATGATGTATTGCATTTGAATGCGGACGGCATGTGTATCCCTGCTTTTGACTACGTCTTACTGCACAATGTACATTTTACAGAGAAGTCTGTCACAAAAGACTTGCTCCTCCAGACCGTAGTGGGATATGACTGCCAGGATCACCTCAGTTGTCTTTTCATAATTCATGTTGATACTCCTGATGCTACCACTGCTGTTCACTGTAAAGTATCTGCCTCTTCTGAAAAGATGAGATAATGGAACAATTTGGATCATTATGTGCCAAGATGATAAGAATCATTTTCCATCCTGCTGAAAGACGCAATTGCTGCTGGAAACGACCAATAAACTTTACCTGTTGCTCTGAGATACTAGATTCTTGGAGGGGACTTCTACAGAAAAGTCATACAAGAGCCATTACTATATCATCTCTACTCTAAGATAACGCAGGGGGAACATCAGAGTTCAGATATTAGAAGAGAATGGAATTATCGTTGCATTAGAATGAATGAGAAAGGAATGAGAAAGGAATAAAACTTTAATAAAACAACCTGTAGAGCTGCTGCACACAGCCATGCGGTGTTCCCAGCCCCCACCTCCAGGGCACATCTTCAGATTCCCATGTCCATAATACTCTCTCTTATGAGGGAGTGTCTCTAAATTACAATCTTCTACAAACTTATCTCTACATCTTCCCTATTAGTACTGTGCAGTGTGCAAATTTCTGGATACAGAGAATCATAATCTGTAACTATTAAATAATCCTTTGATTGCCAGGTAAATAAATCAGTGCCTACCTTCTCATAAGGCCTTTGTAGAAATGAATTCACTTGATGTTTCTGAATTTGGGATCTGCAACATTTTGTAAAATGAGTATTTTTCTCACATTTATGATAGCATTTCCCAAAGGCAACACACTGTTTGGGGCCATGCTGTGATCCACTCCATTCACATCACCATCTGTACCCAGTTTTCCCCCAGAAATGGTTTTCATAGTGCATTGTTCCACTCTTTGATTTGACCTATTCTGGTTATATTATTTTGTGCTTAGTAAATAGATAACCCCTTCTGGTGAATTCAGCCCTTTGGCTTGTGCTTTCCATTTCTGCTGCCCTGCATATTTGGAGAGCTTTTTCTAAAGATAAGCCTCCTTCCCGGAGGAGTCTCTCTCTTAACACATTGTCTCTAATGCCACAAATTATTCTATCTCTGACCACATTTTATTGAGTTTCCTTAATTCTGTGACACATTGCTCTATGGTATCATCCATTTTTGCATGCATGTAAAAAAAATTCTGTGTCAAAGAATGTCATTCCTTTGTGGCATGCAGTGTTCTTCAAATTTAGTCAGTATTTTACTTAACTTTAAGTTTGAAGAAGATGAAAGCATGAAGTTGTTAAGTTGCTTCCTTCCCAACAACATCCAAAAGGATTGATGATTTCACTTCATCATTTTTTTCCTCTGCCCCTATTGCTGCTAAATACAATTCAAATCTCTGATTTTTTTCCAGTTCTCTGCAACATTGTCTGACAATTGCAGACTGGATGGAAGTTGCAACACATCCATTTTTGGCTGTTTTCCCCCTTCTTAAGCTAGTCAAGATACAACTGTGCTCACCAAATACATGCAAAAGCCTCTGTGCCTGGTGCTCCACATTCTTCTCTGGTGCCTCCCTTTGTCTCTGCTTTCACTTGCAAACACAAGAGTTAACTTCAAAATTACTGCAGTTTCCATCTCATTCAGCACTTCTGTCACCGTGTAACAATCTTGGGGTTCATTAAATAACAACGAATGAGAAAGGAATAAAACATTAATAAAACAAACTGGAGAGCATCTCTGGTGAACTGCTGTACACAGCTATGTGGTGTTCCCAATCCCCACCTACAGGGCGCATCTCCAAATTTCTATGTTATAATACTGTCCCTTATGAGGGAACGTCTTTAAATTACAATCTTCTACAAACATATCTCTACATCTAACACACTAAAAAAAAGTTCAAGAAAGGTTCATCACTATGAAAATATGTCAAGTATCAGAGGGGTAGCCGTGTTAGTCTGAGTCTGTAAAAAGCAACAGAGGGTCCTGTGGCACCTTTAAGACTAACAGAAGTATTGGGAGCATAAGCTTTCGTGGGTAAGAACCTCACTTCTTCAGATGCAAGGGAAAATGAAAATGAAAATATGAAAATATTTATGAAAATATGAACTTTCATATTTCCAGTGTAGTGAAAACTATAATTCATCTAACGAGTAAGTGCTGCTTGAGCAAGTCAATACTGCCTTGATTTTTATACACAACTTTTCTATGAATTTTCATTTTCTCTTCTTAATTGCACATGCTCATTTGGGATATGTGAAATAGACAAACTGAGTATGTCCAGAAAAGTTATCAAAATACTTTTGATATTTTGTAAGCAAGGAGAAAAACTGCAGTGTGAAACAGTGCAAGAGAGTTTCACATCTCTCTCCCATAAGGGTTCATATTGTGAATCATAGAATCATGGAAGATTAGGATTGGAAGAAACCTCAGGAGGTCATCTAGTCCAACCCCCTGCTCAAAGCAGGACCAACATCAACTAAATCATCCCAGCCAGGGCTTTGTCAAGCCGGGCCTTAAAAACGTCTAAGGATGGAGATTCTACCACCTCCCTAGGTAACCTATTCCAGTGCTTCACCACCCTCCTAGTGAAATAGTGTTTCCTAATATCCAACCTAGACCTCCCCCACTGCAACTTGAGACCATTGCTTCTTGTTCTGTCATCTGCCACCACTGAGAACAGCCGAGCTCCAACCTCTTTGGAACCCCCCTTCAGGTAGTTGAAGGCTGCTATCAAATCCCCCCTCACTCTTCTCTTCTGCAGACTAAACAAGCCCAGTTCCCTCAGCCTCTCCTCGTAAATCATGTGACCAAGCCCCCTGATCATTTTCGTTCCCCTCCACTAGACTCTCTCCAATTTGTCCACATCCTTTCTGTAGAGGGGGGCCCAAAACTAGACACAATAATCCAGATTTGGCCTCACCAGTGCTGAATAGAGGAGAATAATCACTTCCCGTGATCTGCTGGCGATGCTCCTACTAATGAAACCCAATATGCCATTAGCCTTCTTGGCAACAAGGGCACACTGCTGACTCATATCCAGCTTCTCATCCACTGTAATCCCCAGGTCCTTTTCTGCAGAACTGCTGCTTAGCCAGTCAGTCCCCAGCCTGTAGCAGTGCATGGAATTCTTCCATCCTAAGTATAGGACTCTGCACTTGTCCTTGTTGAACCTCATCAGATTTATTTTGGCTCAATCCTCCAAATTGTCTAGACCCTATCCCTACCCTCCAGTGTCTCTACCTCTTCCCCCAACTTAGTGTCATCTGCGAACTTGCTTAGGGTGCAATCCATCCCATCATCCAGATCATTAATAAAGATGTTGAACAAAACCGGCCCCAGGACCGACCACTGGGGCACTCCGCTTGATACCGGCTGCCAACTAGACATCGAGCCGTTGCTCACTACCCATTGAGCCCGACAATCTAGCCATCTTTCTATCAACCTTATAGTCCATTCATCCAATTCATACTTTTTTAACTTGCTGGCAAGAATACTGTGGGAGACCATATCAAAAGCTTTGCTAAAGTCCAGATATATCATGTCCACTGCTTTCCCCATATCCACAGAGCCAGTTATCTCATCATAGAAGGCAATCAGGTTCGTCAGGCATGACTTGCCCTTGGTGAATCCAGGTTCACTGTTCCTAATCACCTTCCTCGCCTCCAAGTGCTTCAAAATGGCTTCCTTGAGGACCTGCTCCATGATTTTTCCAGGGATTGAGGTGAGACTGACTGGTCGGTAGTTCCCCTGGTTCTCCTCCTTCCCTTTTTTAAAGATGGGCACTATATATATGAACAACCTTTGTAAATGCTTTTTATGTTGTTCATGTCCTATATTCAGTGAACAGTTCATATATAGAACTCTTTCAGCAATTAGAAGTTATATTGGCACAATTTTCTGAACTATAATGGAATGTGCAGTCTAAAATCAGCTCAAACTTTTAAGATACCTAAGAAATTACGGGGTAAAAAGGGGTAATTTTAAATTGTTGGGCACAAAGTAATTATATTTTTAAAATTACTAAAAATATTTAGTTCAGCGAAACAAGAAATGGTAGGCCAGCTCTTACTAACAGTTTCTCTTACTGACAGTTCAGAGGTATGCCTTTCACAATTTTAGTCACAGGGATTCTTTTGCATACATTAGGAAACACCATGATTGAGACTAAGCAAAATAATGACAATTATTAACAATGGCTCTTTTATTGCTGAAGGAAAAGAAAACATTAAACAAAACAATACAAATGACAGAATACATTCTCTTTTGTATGCTTCCCCCCGCCCCTGTAGAGAGCTTTTAGTAGAGATTACTCTTCTATAAGTGGACTCACCTTTGGTTTGGCATTTTTCTCATGGTAAATGGAAACCAAGGTCTTTTTTTCCAAAATTATCAATAAACCAGTAACTAAGAAATTTTGCAAATGGACAAAATAATTTTGTTTAAGGGAAAATGTCCTGTTGGTTACGAGTAATAACAAAACAGTTTATACTTGAGCAAAGGAAGCAATCTTAACGAAATCCTATGAAATTGAAGAAAATATTTGTCAGTTACTTAGAAGAAGCCATTTAAGCATTGGCCTTAAAACAGGACAGTTACAGATATTAACAATCTTAAATCCAATTAAATCCCACTATTTCTTTGTTTATCAAAATTTAGCCACTGTCTCCTCTCCAGGAGCACATGGTCTAACCATGTGGTCATTCACAGGAAAACAGTAAATATTGTAAGTTTCAACAGCATTTCCATGTCCCAACAAAATTATTACAAGACTTTTTAAATTTAATTGGCAGTCTCTTAGTTAACTTTCTCTTGCAAATCCATGTTAAAGTTTTGGGGCAGTTTTCCTTGGATTGGTTTCTTCTTGTCTTCTCAGTTCTTCTTAATTGTTTGCGGTAGCCTGCTTCTAAAGATGGACAGGATGAGTTGTGAAATGCTTGCTGTTTATGCTGTGTAGCAAAGGTTGTGTATGTGAGGAGTGTTCACTTCAGAGGGTTTTTTTAATACTCTTTTCCTTCCTATTTCCATGAAATTATAAAAACACCTCTTTTAGACTTGTTTAGATCAGAGCTGGTTGCTGTCACTTTTCATTGACTCAAAGTCTATAGGGTTAGCTTACGTGACACCTTCAGCTTCTGAATATGCAGTCTGTTTAATGAAAATGCAGCTTTTCTAATTGCCTTTGTTCTTCTAGCGAGAAAACTCAGGTAACCTTTTAAAGTTAGAGTTTAATATTTATTTTCTGAGATATTCCTTTAATTTTATTAAAGTCCCATGGGAAATGAAATTCTGTTTTCAAAAAGTCCGAACATTCCTAATTTTTAACTAAAATATTTTAGTCTCAGAACAATATTTTTAAATTAAAGTACTCTTAGTTTAAATAGTTGTTAACAACATTGTTGATTCTTTATAACCAATTTTAGAAGGATGATTCTATTTGTCTTCCTTAGTTGGGTGAGGGAGTTCCTTGAGCATCCCCATTAATATAAATACTCTGTACTTAAATAGCTTCTTACATTCGTAATTAGTTTAACAAGATCATTAGATTCCATGTTGGTATATAAAGAATTTTACCATTTACATGGTATCATTTACACGGCAGTTATATTAGGAGCTGTGCATTTAGCTAACGTATTTGCAAGTACACATTTCACAAAGGTGTTTGCCATCTCAATATTTAAGAAATAAAGAAAAAAGTTTAAAACATTTCCAACAACACATGTTTTTGTAGAGGCTTTTCTGAATGAAGTTTTTAGAGGAATTATAAAATTTATTTCAACAAGGATATTTCTAGAATTCTTTGTGTAGGTTTATTTGGAAGTTTTTCTGGGTAGGTGAAAAAGCCCACTTTACACCTAGATTTATTGCTCTGCTAGCACAATCCTGCATCCCTTTTCAAAAGCAGGTCTTTTCCTAAAACATGAATGTTTTACATGGTTTGTTTTCGTGAGATAAGGATTACATTTGTACCAGACTGATATCTTATACAGAGGGAGATGTTCTGGTCTAGATAAGATACTCTTAGGGGTAATAACTGTGGCTTTATGGCTAAGGTGGGGTTATTTTCTTGACATTTACTCGTCCTTGGGCACAGAAAGCAGAAACCTCCTGCAATTTCTTCAATCAACCTGAATATTTTATAACATAACTAACTAAATCATACACAGATATTGTAATATTTTCAAGCATCCTGACTATGACATACTTGTTGTCATACCTTAGTGTTCAGTAAAGATGCTAACAAATTTGTAATGATGTAATAATACATTTTAATAATGTTACTAATATTTTGCATCAATATTGAGGTCTGTCCTCCACAAAATTCAAAGAATGAGCTGCATTTCCAGATCTATTGCACCTGCCATCCTAAACAAAATCTGTATTACTTATGTGACTTACTAAGCACAAGGATATAGTAATCTGCCCTATAATGGCCTCTCAAAATGACAGTGCCAAATGGCTTTGTGAAGGTCAAATCTGATTTAAATTGTTGATGAATTAGGAGCTAATTCAGCATGATTGAATATTAATATGAAACAGTGTTATGTACTGCAGTTTAAAGCTTAATGAGCTTTAGTAATGAACTGGATAAAATACTTTGCACCTCATGTTGATGTTTAAAACTACTAATATATTGATAATTTGAAACAGCTACGTTTTACATAAAAGTTTATGTTGGCTAACAGTCATTGGTTGATTTGATTCTCAGTTCTACAACATAACACAATGGATGATCTGTCAAACTTAGTGTCATCAAACTGGAAAGACAGTTTTATACAAATCACTAATAAATTTAGAGGAGAAAAAAGCAATTAACATCTTATGAACTACACCCACTGAGATAAGCATTCCAATTAGAAATTTCATTATTTCCCCAGTCCATTTTATGTTGAATACTGGATTTTATTGCCAAATACCTCACAGCCAGATTGGAAACAAGCCACAACTGTCAAAGTATAACAGCTCTGGCTATTTGAATCTGTTACATTGTGATGTTTCTCATGAAAATTTAATGAAGACAGTGCATTCAAAGAGGTTCTGTGCATAAGAGGGACGGATGGAATTTAATTACCCTTATTAAAAATAAGAAAGGAAAGCTCTTTACATACTCCATCCTATTAGTATGCAAGATAGATTATCTTTGTTGTGCACTTGTGTATATGAAAAAGCTGCTCTGGAGTGTTCTTTATGAGCCAAGAAGGAAAGGAAAGGTCATGCAAATGCATTAGAGTGCTTTCTGCATGGCACAAGTCAACCCTTGTCAGTTATTCCCAAGGTAAAGGCTTCACATCTGATAAATGATTATTACATTTAGATTTCTTTGGTAAGAGCCTATAGCAAGTGCCTTAGCACTGTAAGCCTTTGACACTCACTGCTGATTGGTGGAGCTATTGGCTCTGAAGAGAGATGGAAATTTGCAGGAGAATAGTGACTACTGTACCAGAGCAATATTTATATGTATTCGTGTTTCCAGTGATTAAATAGCCCTAGGGAAATAGCTGTCACTGCAGAATGCGAAAATTTGTCAGGTATTCAAGGATAGCCAGATGTAAGTTTTTCAAAAGGCTCTGAAAGCCTTACTGAAACTACTTAAAAGATCAGACAATTTTTGTACAAAGAAAGTAATGTAGTTGACGTTGGACAATTCCTAATAAATTATTTTTGTCTCATAAGAAATTACATGTCAATAGCTGCCAAGCAAGGCATTTGATAATAAAGCATGTATTATACAGTAGCTATTGATTTTTTTTCACTTTTCTTTTTGAGACAAAGAGCAGCTCTATAATTGTAAAAACATCTGTTAAACCTTTACCACAGTAAAGAACAAGCTGATGTAATTCCAAAAGCTTATTATAATTAACATAGCCTGATTTGTCAGGTATTCTCTGTCCCTGCTATGTTTCCAGTGTTACCGCCTAGATTATCAGGCACCTACAAACCTATGTGTTTGATTGCTGTTTATAGAATACATTCCAGCTGGGGTGTTAAGGAACCCAAGGGAGTTGGCATCCAACTCCCATGTAATTTCAAGGGGTGACTAACTCAAATAGCTTCCTTTGAAATCCCCACCTTTTCTCTCCTAACACCCCACAAAACACTCAGATGAAAACCCCATTTCTACACACTGATGATATCACAGATACACTCTTCAACTGAAATTCACTGCCGCGCAGAGACCCAAGACAACATATGTGTATCACTTAAGTCCCTCTTAAGACCTATAGTGATGCCTGAAGTGGAACTTAAGTGGTACATAGGCCTCTACACAGGATTGAATTTCACCCACAGGGAGAGAATAAGTTAATAGAACTTGCACACACACACACACACAAAAAAAAAGGCTATATGAAGCTCAAAATCTGGCTCAAACTCTGAACCTTATTTATTATTATTTAGGGCTGTCAAGCAATTTAAAAAAATTATCACGATTAATCGCGCTGTTAAACAATAATAGAATACCATTTATTTAAATATTTTTGGATGTTTTCTACATTTTCAAATGTATTGATTTCAATTACAACACAGAATACAAAGTGTACAGTGCTCACTTTATATTTATTTTTGATTACAAATATTTTCCACTGTAAAAAACAAAAGAAATAGTATTTTCAGTTCACTTAATGCAAATACTGTAGTGCAATCTCTTTATCATGAAAGTTGAACTTACAAATGTAGAATTATGAAAAAAAACCGCATTCAAAAATAAAACAATGTAAAACTTTAGAGCCTACAAGTCCACTCAGTCCTACTTCTTGTTCAGCCAGTCTCTAAGAGAAACAAGTTTGTTTACATTTGCAGGAGATAATGCTGCCCGCTTCTTGTTTACAATGTCACCTGAAAGTGAGAACAGACGTTTTCATGGCATTATTGTAGCCGGCGTCGCAAGATATTTACATGCCAGATGCGCTAAATATTCATATGTCCCTTCATGCTTCAGCCAGCATTCCAGAGGACATGCGTCCATGAAGATGACTGGTTTTGCTCGATAACAATCCAAAGCAGTGTGGACCGACACATGTTCATTTTCATCATCTGAGCCAGATGCCACCAATAGAAGGTTGATTTTCTTTTTTGGTGGTTCTGGTTCTGTAGTTTCTGCATCAGAGTGTTGCTCTTTTAAGACTTCAGAAAGCATGCGCCACACCTCATCCCTCTCAGATTTTGGAAGGCACTTCAGATTCTTAAACCTTGGGTCTAGTGCTGTAGCTATCCTTGTGTTTTGTCAAATCTGCAGTGAAAGTATTCTTAAATCAAACAAGATATGCTGGGTCGTCATCCGAGACTACCATAACACTAAATATATGGTAGAATGCGAGTAAAACCATGGAGCGGGAGACATAGAATTCTCCTCCAAGGAGTTCAGTCACAAATTTAATTAAAGCATTTTTTCTTTTAACAAGCATCATCAGCATGGAAGCATGTCCTCTGGAATGGTGGTCAAAGCATGAAGAGGCATATGAATGTTTAGCATATCAGGCACGTAAATACCTTGTAATGCCAGCTACAAAAGTGCCATGTGAACGCCTGTTCTCACTTACTGGTGACATTGTAAATAAGCGGGCAGCATTATCCCCTGTAAATGTAAACAAGCTTGTTTCTCTTAGCGATTGGCTGAACAAGAAGTAGGACTGAGTGGACTTGTAGGCTCTAAAGTTTTACATTGTTTTGTTATGGAGTGTAGTTATGTAACAAAAAAAAAATCTACATTTATAAGTTGCACTTTCACAATAAAGAGATTGCACTACAGTATTTGTATGAGGTGAACTGAAAAATATTATTTCTTTTGTTTGTCATTTTTACAGTGTAAATATCTGTAATCAAAAATAATATAAAGTGAGCACTGTACATTTTGTATTCTGTGTTGTAATTCAAATCAATATAATTGAAAATGTAGAAAAACATGCAAAAATATGTAACAAATTTCAATTGGTAGTCTATCGTTTAACAGTGTGATTAAAACTGCGACTAATCACTATTAATTTTTTTAATCACAATTTTTTTTTAATTTAATCACGTGAGTTAACTGTGATTAATCGACAGCCCTATTATTATTATTTTATTTGTTTGTGTTTCAGTAGTGCATAAGGGGCCCCAATCAGGGAGCAGTGCCTCATTGTGGTAGGCATAATAGCTGCATAATAAAAGGTAGTCCCTGCCCCAGAGAATTCAGAATTTAGGCACAGGATGAGAGACCACAGACAAGAAGAGCATCTTGCAGCATGTGTCCTTTTAAACAGCGGGAGACGTACTAATTTAAGGAAACAGTGGCAGACTTACTAATTTAAGGTATGATTTCATCAGTTTTGATTACTCCAGGTCACTTCTTGGATTGGAAATCTATAGGGAAAGGCCAAGTGCTACAGAAAGTAGTGTTAATGATTCAGTAGGTGGTATTCTACTTTCTTAGTGCCTGATCCTGAGATGTGCTGAGCAACTACAACTCCCAGACTTCACTGGAAATTGAAGATGTTCAGTACTTCTTAGGATGAGGGCCTTAGTAGAGAGGCAATGTTGAAGATGCTGTGATTTGATTGATATGTAAAACTGCAATCCTGATCCCACAGTACTTTTTGTAAGAGAAGTAAATTCCTGTTTAGATTATGACGTATTGTCTATTTAACTTCTCCAAGAATGTTAAATTAGTTATGCTCAACTACTGTTATACAGTTTAGCTGTGTAGTGTTAAATAGTTGTTGTGTTCCACCGCAGAAGTGGGAAAAGCAATTAATATATACTACAGATGAACTGGAGCCAAAACCACAACATGGAATGTGAACTTTCTCAGATTTCCGAGGGCTCAGGGTCTAGAATAAAATCCCTGCTAGTTAATCTCTCCTCACACATTTGGTCCTTTCTCATTTAGGTTTGGGTATAGCTGCAATCTTATGATTGGTCTCATGAGATTTCCTCTATTTTGGACAGAAATATAGACAGATTCCTTCAAGAACACTCGTGAGATTTCAGCACCATTGAATCCAAATCTTACTCTAGTTCTGATTTAGCTTTGAACTTGAACCCCAAACCCTAGCCTTAACCTAATACAAACTCAAGCACCACCATCTTAGCAACCTTTAAGGTGTAATAAACTTAATAAAATTCCCCTAGGATCTATGTATGGAGAGTGGAATCCTGGCCCCATTGAAGTCAGCCGGAGTTTTGTCATTGACTTCAGTAGGACCAGGGTTTCAACCCTAGGTTTTTATACACCAGGCCCATTACCATAATATCTGAGTTCTTTGTATGAAAGATACTATGTATATACTTTCAAAATCATTATGATTATTCTATGTATCTATCCTAGCTGTAGTACCTGAGCTCCTGATAAATATTTTAATGTATTCAACCCCACAACAGGTATTCAACCCCACAACTACCCCTCTGAGGTAGTGAAGTGCTATTATCGCCATTTTACATATGAAGAATTGAGACAGCATCTAAATTATTTGCCCAAACTCATGGGCAAAGGAGGAAATTGAACGTGGGTCTTCCTGGTCCCAGGCTAATGCCCTAACCACTAGTCAACATTCTACATACATTAAAGAGGACACATTCAAGAGGAACAGTGTTGGTATGATAATGCCTGACCATGCACAGATGATTGGGTGTTTAAAGAATGTGCATAATACACAGTCGGCCAGATCCTCAGCTATGCCAAGTTGAGACACAGTATATCTGATGGAAAGCTGTCTCTGAGCCACCTTTTATGCTCCCCTGATTCTAGGCTGACAACCCCTAGCATAACTTAGAACCAGGGGCGGCTCCAGGCACCAGCGCACCAAGCACGTGCCTGGGGCGGCAAGCCGTGGGGGGTGGCCTGCCGGTCGCTGTGAGGGCGGCAGTCAGGGAGCCTTTGGCGGCATGCAGGAGGTCCGCCGGTCCCACGGCTTCGGCAGCAATTCGGCCGTGGGTACACCGAAGCCGCAGGACCGGGGAACCTCCCGCAGGCGCGCCACCAAAAGCCGCCTGACTGCCGTGCTTGGGGCAGCAAAATACATAGAGCCGCCCCTGCTTAGAACAGCTCAAGTGGGAGCTGCTCTTAGTTACACTGGCTGCTGTGGTCCCATAGGAGCCACTACAGCATCTGAGGATCAGGTGGAGTGTATGGCTCTCTGCTCCACCCCCTTCTACTCTGGAAGACCTTAGCTGCCACTTCAATGCAAAGGAGCTGGAGCTGTGGCTATGAATCTTGGTCTGTATGTTGTACACGAATGAGTTTTTATATAACAAATGTGAAAGATTGTTATAAAACTAAACTGTGTGTTTCCTTTTCAGAGGATCAAATTCCTCGTGGTTTTCCCACCATTGATATGGGTCCCCAGTTGAAGGTGGTCGAACGCACTCGCACAGCCACTATGTTATGTGCAGCCAGCGGCAATCCTGATCCTGAAATAACTTGGTTCAAAGATTTCTTACCTGTTGACACAAGCAACAACAATGGACGTATCAAACAATTACGATCAGGTAGGGTCTTGTTACTGTTTCCACTAACGCCCAGAGTTGTTCTCTCACACTATTTTTTTTTTTATTTATAGGTAAAAATTTCTCTTCCTCTTCTCTTTTCTGTGTTACTGAATGTGTTGTCCATGTCTGTGATGCTGTCATAGCCTGTTCCAGAGTCCGTCTGTGTGTGTGTGTTTTGCAGCTTCTGTTCACTCCACATTGCTCACTGCTGTGACTGTATTTTTGATATTTTTTTCTTTACTGCTTTTCCGCAGTATTTGACGGATCCATTTTCTCCTCTTTCTTTCTTCTTTCCTTTTTTTTTTCCACAAATTTATTTCAACATTGGACTTCATTCAGAACTTTCAAGGAGTGCCAATGGTTATATTCATCAAAACCAAAACTTTCATATTTAGACACTAAAAATATTCAATAAAAAGTGTGTTTTGTGCTGTCTTTTCCACATTTGAAGCCACCAAAGATTAGCCAGTTTGGACACAACTTCTTTCCTCTCACAAATACATAAAACACAGTACTTTTTCCCATGCGTAACCATACCTGTAGAAAAAAGGGTGGGTGGGTAAAAAAAGTCCTTGGGTAACCTATGAAAAAAGGGCTTTTTGCTGGCTGAGCATTTTTCCAACACATTTAGCCACAGTAGTGTGCACCCACGCTAAAGCTTTCTGAATCCTACATTGTCTGGATCTACAGAAGCCTGCTTTTGGTGTAGACTCCAGCTTTTGCTTCTCTCTTTGCCCGTTGCACTTCCCTAATAGTCCTTTCACCCCCCACCCTTCCCACCTTAGTTTATTCTTTTGCTCTCTTTAGATTTAAAAAAAGAAAAGAAAAAAAAGATAACTCTAAATTTATCAAGTTTAAAGCTTATCCCCAAATAATATAATGGGGTGATAATAAGCCTTTTGCCTTGGCAATGATAGTGATATTGCTGTAGAATCTAAGTTGTTTAATCACCTGTCTTCCCAGAATTCTCAGCTTTTGACCTGTCCTGTGATGTTAAATCGTCTTGTTAACTGACTCTTTGCTTGTTGTCAGCAGAACTGTGTAAATTAACCTACTGTTAATGTAAATTAAGAATTAATTTTCACATGTGACATAGATTATTTAGTATATAAAGTTTTAACTGAAAACTTTGTGCCAAATTATAAGGAATATAATAATATTTTTATGCTGTCTTTCTTCTCTCCGTATTTAAATCTCCAGAATCTATTGGTAAGTGCTTAGTTCTGAAGCGCACTTCACCCCCACTAATTTCCATATTCAGAATATTATTATTATATTATTATGATGATTATTATTCTTAAAATGCATGGCATGCATTTTACTAACAGTCAGTGTAGTCACCAGATCTCCGTAGTGGCACACACACACACCTCCACAGAAATGTTGTATCAATCATAGCAACACCTGTCTAGAAGAAACAGTACACAAGTATCACATAGAGTGCAGTGAATGCCATAATCCAATCTAAACTGCAGTGTTTGTTTCCAGATAGCCTTCAGTGTATCCTCTCTCTCTCTCTATCTATATATATATAGAGAATATATATATATATACACACCCTTAAATAGAATATCCAATATTTTCCTAAACTATGTATTAAATACATTATTGTAAAGTTTTTCTTTAAGGATGTGAGGCATATACGATATATTTCTAACCCTATATAACCAAACACTTAAGAACTCAGATGCTTCTCTGAGAGTGGCAATGCTGCTTTTTGTGGCCTTTGCCCTTTGTGGTACAGTGCAACTTGCTTTTATAATCTAATAATACTATCTAATATATTCCTGTTTTAAAAGTATAGTAATTCAAGTTTTTTTAAGACCTTATTTAATTCTGTAAATCTAATTTGATTCTTCTTCCAAAGCCCTAGCCTCCTTCTTCTCGTACTAATGCTTCTTCTTTCTAATCTTATTTGCATTCATATTATCCACCCAGGTGGTACACCAATAAGAGGTAAGAGTGCTGAACTAACGTTCACAGAATGATCTTACTCATTCTTTCTGTCCTTTCATCCCTCTCATCTTTGTCCTGTTAAAAAACAACAACACAGAAATGTCCATCATCCTTATTTTTTCCTTTATTCTGTTTGGTTATGATCAGTGATTCTCATGTTGTGACCTTTATTTCCACTTCCCTTTTCCTTTCCCTTATTTTGTTTCTTCATTTTTGAAAACGATACATTTAATTTGTGATATGCTTCAAAGAAAGCATATCCAGGTCTTTTGGCCATAGCCCAGTCACAGCGTACCATCTGTCCCTCTTTTTTCTTTTTTCTTCTTCTTCTTCGTCTTCTTTTTTCTTTTTTTCTTTTTTTCTTTTTTTTTTTTTTTTTTTTTTTAAACTAAAAAAAAAAAAAAAGATCATTTTTTTTCTTCCTTAGCTGTTCTTGTTCTGGACCAAAGCCAAGGTGGTCTGGAGAACAGTTGCAGACATGCAGAAGACAACATGGAATATCTTCTTTTTTGTCTTTATCTTTCAAAAAAAGGTTTTTTGTTTTTGTTGTTCTCCAATTCTTTTTTTCTTTTAACTTCATAAAGTTGAAAATGGTTTTTCCCCCCCTACAAAATTACAGCAATGCTTTTTTTCCTTGTTGTTTTTTGTTGTTGTTTTTTCTTGGATTTACCCCATCTCTGGATTTTTGGATCTTCTGATCTTCAGGCTTTGGAAATGAAAGGTTAATGAGTCGTCATTCTTGGTGGTGTATGGTATTGCTGGTTTTTTATACTTTGACAAAAATGTTCACTTCTTTTATAATTCTTGTTTTGTATTTTTCTTGGGTTTTGTGACACCACACTGCTAATCCCACTCGTGGATTTTGATGGGTGTCTTAGGGGGGGCCCTCCTGAGGTCCTCAGCAGTGGTTGGTTGGTTCTTCCTTGTTGGCATAGACCATGCTTTTAAACTTTTTTTTGTCTTCTAATTCAACTGCTCTTTGTTTTTCAGCAAACGTACTAAAAGATTGTAAGTTGTGGCAAACCATCTTTCTTTTCTTACCAATCTGCATGTCTTAAGGGAGTTTTATTTCTTTAAGAGAATATTTTGATAATTATGAATGACTAATGCAGTTTCTTTTTTTTTACACTTTAAGCAGCTTTTTTGTTCTTGCTGCACATTTTTGGCTTTCTTCAGCAGAAGACTTTCTTGAAACCTATCCTGTCTTTTTTGAGAGTACCACCTTTTGCACTACTTTTATTACAAAAAATAAACAAACTCAAAAATAGAACAACCCAACAACTTAATCTCTTTTGTTTTATTTAAAAGCCATACTTCCTTGAAGCAGTCTCACCCATCTTCATTTTAATGGTCGAGGGGGAAAAAAAAGTATTGTTTAAAAAGTGATTTTTTTTGCCAAATGCAAATTGTTTCCTGTGCTAGCACTGATGATGTGAAAAAAATAATCTTTGTTTTTTTCATCGCATCATTTTCTGTCTGTGCACCTTAGCAAGAAAATGAACCGACGTTGAGTGGACCTTCGCATACAGGGCTTTTCGTATTGTTAAGCGGTGTATAATTATGGGTCTAGAAAACCTTCTCTGACCATCTCTTTGGCTATATATTTTATATTCATACAGGTGCCCTCCAAATTGAACTGAGCGAAGAATCTGACCAAGGCAAATATGAGTGTGTTGCAACCAACAGTGCGGGTACACGCTATTCTGCCCCTGCCAATCTATATGTCAGAGGTAGGAATGACATAACCCTGGCATCCGCTCTTCATTCAGGCTCAGGGGGTGTTGAGATACTCTCAGGGTCTGTGCAATTAACATAGTAATAAACAAACTGCTATGGTAGAAGTAACAGTAACGGAATATGTTTTAAAAGTTTAGAGGACAGGGATTTTTTTAAAAAGCACTCTTGAGTTCAATCTATCCTGTGACTTAAGGTTTGTAAGTATGTTTACACTTTTACATCTTGGCTTCTATTATTCCTGCATTGATTTAGACCCGTGCTTTGCATTTTTTTTATTATTATTATTTTGTTTTGTTTCTTTCTTTTGTGTTTTCTTTTCAAACTCCTGAGGTAATTGCTTGGTATGCTACTAATCAGCTCTGGGTGTAACTCCAAGGCAACGAGGTGTATGTCTACATAACCTCTGCTGCCGAGTTGCAAAGGAAAAGCTTCAAACTTTAAAATAATATATGCAGATCACAATTGTATATTCTTCTTCCTTTTCTATTTCTTCTTTACATACATACATATATATATATATATAAAAATTTGTGGGGAGGTGCGCGCACACACACACACATATCTCTATATATATATTATTTAAACATTATCGGAAAAGTGTAATCCCTTCCACTGCAGTAATGAAACTGGCTGTACCTTAAAAATGAATTGCTTGTCTATATGACAGGTATGAATTATGAGGATACATTCATATTTCCCTGTAAAGTAATAGAAATGATTAATTTTAAAATCTGTGAAAGTGTTCTTTTGATTTCAAACAGAAAGAAGTAGTTCCTCTTTGACAGTATTTCTAACAGCTGGTTCATGTAGCTTTCTGTACAATATAAGGCCTATACATCAATACCTATATACATATTTTATATATATATATATGTGTGTGTGTGTATATATATATATATA
Organism: Terrapene triunguis; assembly: GCF_002925995.2. NCBI lineage: Eukaryota > Metazoa > Chordata > Testudines > Emydidae > Terrapene > Terrapene triunguis. The sequence continues at coordinate 838,967 of NW_020699373.1, forward strand.
TATGTTTACATATATATATATATATATGTCTACAAACTAGGGGTGGGGTGTGGAAAATAGATGTGAAAGCTGAAACAGCTTTAAGCTCGTTACTGTAGTGCGGGTGATCTTACCAAAAATATCTAGCTTAATCTTGAAATTTTTGTTAGAAGTAATGTTTCAATCAACCTTTTTTGTTTTCTTTTTTGTTTTGTTTTGGGTGGTTTTTTGGCCCAAGAAAAGATTCATGGCATCCTTAGAAAGTTGTTTGATCCTTTTTCCCGCCCTCAAAAAAATACTGACTTTCCTGTACTGCATGAAGCATGTGTACCTTTTTTAATCCAGAGGAAAATTTCAAAATGATGCTAGCTATTGTTTCTAACACCGTAATAGCGGCGAGAAATTGCTAACTTTTCAAGCTGACATAGGAAGGTTTAATTAGAGCAAATAAAGATGTTCAAGTAGCAGTTGAAAGCCTTGATATGGCCTTTTTACTCTCTCTGTGTTTCCCTTGTTTTTCTCCTTTCCTCATTTCATTGTGTTCTGCATCAAACCCCCTACATCCCTCAGAGCTGCGAGAAGGTTGGTGTGTTTTTTACTTTTTACCCACCTTACAAAACTATTAATTAAACCAATAACAAAGAATACAAATGAAATGAATGTAGCTGCATTGTGGCCTTTTTTAAGTTAATGTTATGTTTAAGCAGAGAATGCCCTGGTCATGGCTTTTGATGCGTGCTGATATCTAACTGTTGTGCATGATGAGAATGAACTTGGGTGCATGGCAACCTGTAACTTTTAACACTAAGGTCTGGTAAACTTGGTCAGTGTTCCTGCTTTTTTCTTTTCCTTTAATTTCTTGTTTATATTGATGCCTGCTGTTCAAGAATGATTTCCCTGCAATTGCTTCTCTAAGCAGCCCAAGCATGAAAACTAAACTCCCCTCTGTTTAAAACTATTCCGTTTGATACTACAAATTCCACCTTGCCTGCTTCTTGCTTTGTGTGTGGCCTCTGAATTGGCTGCTGAAGGCATGTTATGCTCTTTGCTTGTTTCCCCATGCCTGTCATTCACTCACGAGGCCATCGCAGTAAGCCCCTCTTGAGTCAATAGTAGTTCACCAAAATTTAACTAAATCCAGCAGAAAGGTTTCAAACTAATACAATGTTTCTTCTGTTACTCATAGTCTGTTATTTTATTTTTTGTTTTTTTGCTGAATTAAAAAAAATGTTTTACGATTAGCTTCTGGTTCATCAACCTCAAATAAATACAGTGCAGAGTACTTTGTCCAATTAAAGGCCTAAATACAAACCTACCTCTCTGTCACTTCTCCCTCTGCCTCCTCCCACACACATGTGCGCACACACAGAGAATATCTGAAGCAGGAACACTGATTTATTGTTGCCTGGTAATTTTTTCTCGGTGTTGTGTTTGCTTAACTAATAACTATTCTGTTAATGCGATGTCCTGCTATGTGTTTTCAATCAGCTGCCCCTCATTTTGAATATAGAAAACCTCTAATATGACTAATCCTAGTAGCTTACTTTGCTTTCCTTACATGCAAACACAGTAGAACCCTGAATGTTAAATGTTCTGCTCTTTCCCCAGTGGCCCCACCTTATAGATGCTTCATAACAACCTGAGCTTAATCTAATATCCTCCTCCCTCCAACCCTATCCTCCTTTAAATTCCTGTTTCTGTCAACCCATCCAACCCCCAGTTTTTAGTTTTATTCTTTCTCCCAATAAGTTTTCCTTTTTGGTTTTAGCAATTTTGTTTCTTTCTGTAATTTTGATTCTCCAACATTTTCCTGAGCATGATTCTCTACAGATTCTGTCATTTGCTTGCCTGCATGACCAAATCCAGTACTCATACTGGCTTTGCCTTGTTTCTTCTCCTGTGACTATATATATTTTTCTATGTTTGTTTCAGTGTTAGTGTGAGGTCTTGAGGCTGCATCCACTTTGAGTCTGAAAGCAAATCAAATTGCACTTTCAGTGTACTGTAGGTGATGTGTTCCAGGGCTGTGATGTGACAATGTGGTCCAGCACATTTATTCACATCAACTGGAAGTACGCAGCATTGAAGTTGGTTTTGGTACTCAACTCAAGCATGCTGTTAACCCTCCAGTTTTCTTCTGTGCATATTATATATAAATATATGTATATATGCATACAAACTACATGCATATATATATATATATGTGTGTGTGTATCTTTTGCATGGTGTTTGTGTATTGTTAGTATATAGTTAGTCAATTGTGGGCCCCTAGTAGGTCTGAATCAACTTTTGTATGAATGTGTCTAATGATATCAACAAGTAAATATAGAATAATTTACTTTTTGTGCAGACACTATACTTGTGTAGTCTGTATATTTTATTTTTTGGCAAATTGAATAACATGTTTAAAATGTTACATTGTGTCTGTACAGTGCATGTAGTCTATATGCAAAACTCATTTTCCCTTTTTGTATATGTTATTACTTTTTTTGTGTTTTGTTCCAGTTCGCCGGGTCCCACCAAGGTTCTCTATCCCACCTACCAATCATGAGATCATGCCAGGAGGGAGTGTTAACATCACCTGTGTTGCCGTGGGGTCACCAATGCCATATGTGAAATGGATGCTGGGGGCTGAAGATCTGACGCCCGAAGATGATATGCCAATAGGGAGGAATGTCCTTGAGCTTAATGATGTCAGGCAGTCTGCAAACTACACTTGTGTTGCTATGTCCACCCTTGGTGTTATAGAAGCAATAGCACAGATAACTGTCAAAGGTACTTTACATATATAATCTGTATATACGTAGACATGACTTGTTCTTTGTTTTTCTGACAAAGTTGTTCAATATTGATCACTTCCTTAAAGAAGAAGATGATCTGTATTGGCTCCAAGTAGTGGAAGTGTGTTTAGGTAGGGTAACTGTACTCGGCACCCAGCACTGTAAGTCACCTTGTTACCCACTGCGTCCAGTGAGATGAAGTCTTTCTTTGGTGCTCCCTGACACCACCAGCCTTTCAACCACTCAAACACTCTCCTCTGGGCTATGCAAGCCCTACCTTTGCCTTGTAGATTAACAGTAGGTGCACCCCAATACATGAGTCCCTTTGATTCATTCTCCTGTGATATCCAGTCCTGTCACTGACTACTCACCAAAAACCCTCTGCACCCAAGGATGCTGTGTATCCCAGTTTTACCTTAAACCGCCACTGCTGTGAGCACTTACAATAAAACAAAAGCAGATTTATTTAAGAAAGAATAAAATTTCATCTAGAAACGAGAGAGTCTGGTGCAAATAAATGTTTACAATACAAAAATAAATCATAAGCTGTGAACCTGGGCCTATACTTATCAATAGTTACCTTTTCTGGTCTAATAAAGTAGATTTCGCTCCCTCCCCCCAACATTCAGTCTGTTGCACAACGGGATGGTTTCTCAAGAATCAAGATCCACATGCTCATTAAAGCACTCCCCGTCCACAGGTGGTTTTGTCAGTGAATGGATAGTGCTTCTCCCTCCTCTGCATTATACTGCAAACAGCCTTTTGTTTCTATATCACAGACAGGGCAAACCCCTTGTTGTAAAGCTCCTTTTTTTTATCTTCAAGTGGTATTGATAGTTGCCTCTTAAGGTTTACCATTCAAAGTCTTAGTATTGCACATGGCTAAACAATTGAGCTTTGCATTATAACACCTTACCCAAATGGGCCATCACCAAGACACATTATCTCCTGATGACTAATTTCTACTCCAAGTCCATAAAGCACATTTTCAATATTAATACATTATTCCTTAAATATTACCTGTCTGTACATCTCACAACGATCAAGAATCTTCACAAGTTGCAAGCTTTCTGTCGGTACCTTATATGTTACTCTTTATGGCCAAATGTCCTTAAGACGTGTTTGGTGTGTGAGTTTGTCTGGTCTGAAGTGAGAGTTGTTTGCAAAGAACAGGGGACCCTTTGCCAAGGGGTTCCATGTAGGATTACCATATTTCAGGTTCCCAAAAAGAGGATGCTGGGGGAGAAGGGAGCATTGGAGGTGGGGTAGAGTTGGGGGTCCTGGAGGGAATATTTTGTGGGGGTCCTGGAGAGGTGTGTATGTATTGGGAGGGGTATCTGGGGGGTGCTGGACGGCATATCTGTGGCAGGAGTACTCAGTGGAGGTGGGGGGCAGTGTCGTTCGCTGCCCCCGTGGCAAGTGCTAGCCCAGGACCTAGCACCAGCTGTCAGTCAGCGCCTCCCTGCAAGGCCCCCTCAAAGGCCTGGGAATCAGGGCTTCAGGGGAATGGACCAATCAGCTGGGGATGCAGGAAGGGACCAGTTGGGAAGCAGACCAATCGGGGCTCATTCTGAGCTATAATGTCTGCTCTGCAATAACCCCAGACTTTGACTCTTATTTCAAAAATCCACCCAGATGGAGAGTGGACTACCAAAAAAAAAAAGGTAATGTCCAAGAAAACCCGGACGCATGGTAACCCTATCTCCATGTCACACGGGTTGTGCAACTCAAATGCCCAAGTGGTGATGCCCTGAGATATATGCAGAGCAGAATGATTTAGGGTTGGTTCTAAGAGCAGGGCCAACTCTATTGCTTCTTAATGCAACGTATTGTGTCCTGCCCCGGTGCCTGCTGATAGAGCTAGCCCATGGGTAACGCTAAGATTTCATTGGGCAGTCCAAAAGAAAATGTAGATCTAGACTACGGCTAACTTCTGGGCGTGTTTCCTGGGCAGTAAAAGCTCCCTCTGCATTCTCCTACACAGTGCATAATCTCATTTATTGAAAGAGAAAAGGAAGCCCGAAAACAAACATTGTTATTTTGTCATCTGCAAATAGCAGGTTTTTCTTAGCAATAACGACTTTTCTTTTTCTGTATAAACAAAAGTGCAATGTGAATGGGACAAAAAGTAAGAAACAGAAGCATAGGGTATGGGCGGGAGCTTTGGTAGGCTGATGTGTTTCCACCAGGGGTAGACTCTGCACAAGCAATACAGGTAACAGAGATGAATACAATTAATGCTGCCCACTTTTCCACAATTTACAATACATTTGTGCTTCAGTATGCAGCTAAGTGAAACTGGTTCCATAATTGTCTTTGCAGATAATTGTTTAACAGACTTCTTAAGTTCTGAAAAGGTGTGGCAGTAAGCAGTAATTTGGAGGGCAAAATAGGCTTTAAGCAGGAGCGGCGCCAGGGTTTTTGGCGCCCTAGGCGGGGTCCTTCTGCACTCCCGGTCGGCGGCGGCAATTCGGTGGCGGGGGTCCTTCCGCGCTCCCGGTCTACGGGGCACTTCGGCGGCGGGTCCCGGAGCAAGTGAAGGACCCACTGCAGAATTGCCGCCGAAGACCCGGAGCGCGGAAGGACCCCCCGCCGCCGAATTGCTGACGAGGGTGGCAAAATGCCACCCTCCCCAAATCCTGGTGCCCTAGGCAACCGCCTAGGTCGCCTAAATGGAAGCACCAGCCCTGGCTTTAAGAATAGCCACAGAAAATTATTTAGGGCTCGACTGTGACTTGGAGTACATGCCTGTGCAAGAGAGTAAAAGCAAATGACAACAACCCCCTTAAAACCCTGTATGGTCTACCTGGACCTTGAATCCAGGCACGCAGCAATAAGTAAGTGCTGTATACCTACTTACTCCGTCTTCAGGATATGTAAACACAATGGAGAGAGGTGGGGCAGAATCTTAGCTCTGCTCCCCACTCACTGGCCAATCCAACTGGAGCAAGTGTGTTATAGTTAGCTGCTGATGTTGACATTCCACACAGAGCAAGGAGGAAGCAAGAATTGTGACTGGAAGGCCTCCTGGGGTGGTGCAGTTCAAGGATGTGCCTAAACTCACTTCACAGAACATAAGATCCAGTACCGAAGTACTGAGCATGCACCGTGAGGTGTTGATTCCCCTACTCTCGTACTGACTGCAGGCAGAGATCAGTTCAGTTCCTTACAGGATCCGCCCTTATTGTATAGTTGCACTTCAAAACATGTTCTTGTTTGCAATGTTCTTTTGAATTTAGTCCATCTATCTGGCCTACTCCTGCATTACTAAAATTATAAACTACCGATTCAGGCAGCAATCATATTAGTAGATAAGCAAACCTCTCCTTTCATTACTGTTTTTTGCTACCTTCATTCTAGCTAAATCAAGGGCCGTATACTTTTCAAAAGCAGCAATGGTTAAAAAGTTGATGGCTGATTTTCAGAGTTATTGGTTGTCTGCAACTCCTGTTAAGTTCATTAGAAGCCGAAGGTATCGAGTACCTCTGAAAATCGAGCCTTAACAGTGCATGCTCTCTCTCTGCAAGGCTGTTCTTGTGCAGATGCTTAGTGGATCTATGGTAAAAATCATTATTGTGCCATGTATCAAAAGACCTTTTTTAATGGGGGATTTGAGATATTTCTGTGTTCTCTGTTAAGTTTCCGGAATAAATAACAGTACTAAACAATTGGATTTCCTATGAAAGAGTTGAATTCTAAATAGGGGATGTAGCTCCTGCCCAAAGCAACTACATTGCAACCCGCTTAATGTCATGATTTGCTTTGTTTGATTTCATATCACACTTTAAGAGTAAAGAAGGATTGCTATGTACTGGTTATTAACTTAATTTTATGGTATTATTTTTAGCCTTACCCAAACCTCCAGGAACTCCTGTGGTGACGGAAAGCACAGCAACAAGCATAACGTTGACTTGGGATTCTGGGAACCCTGAGCCAGTCTCTTACTACATAATCCAACATAAACCTAAAAACTCTGAGGAACTGTATAAAGAAATTGATGGGGTGGCTACAACACGCTACAGTGTTGCAGGTCTAAGCCCATATTCAGAATATGAATTCAGGGTAGTTGCTGTAAATAATATTGGACGGGGCCCACCCAGTGAGCCAGTGTCAACAAGGACCTCAGAACAAGCACCATCTAGTGCACCTCGCAGTGTACAGGCTCGTATGTTGAGCTCAACTACAATTTTGGTACAATGGGAAGAACCTGAGGAACCAAATGGCCAAATTCAAGGATACAGAGTTTATTACACCATGGACCCCACCCAACATGTCAACAGCTGGATGAAACACAATGTGGCTGACAGCCATATCACCACTATTGGAAATTTAGTACCACAGAAAACATATTCTGTGAAGGTTCTTGCTTTTACTTCTGTCGGGGATGGACCCCTCTCTACTGACATTCAAGTCATCACTCAGACAGGAGGTAAGACTGCAATATGGTGGAATAAATTACATACATGTAGAAATTGGGCAGACAGTATTTGAGTGAGTGAATGTTGGGAAATAAATACTCCCAAGAGATGTCCAAAGTTTTCTTTTGATCTTCCAAAATGTTGCCCATTAAAAGGCATCATTCATAAACCATCTTTCAGCCCTTGCAGTCATTAAAATGGAGGAAATTGTCTTTATCGTCAAATCTTCCATTCCCTTTTTCAGCAATGTATAAATCTCGAACAACTCTACCAAAGCAACAGTATTCTAAGTGAGACTGTGGAGAAAGCTAAATGTGGTGGCCACTGCTTGGCTACGACAGGACCTCTAATGCTAAGTACCACACTATGTTTGTCCAGCAGTTATTAGCTGGCATTTTAGTGGCCTTGTCCTTGAATATTCTGTGGAGTTGATTTTAATTTAGATTGTATACGGGGCATCATATGTTAGATCATTTTTGTTAACATTGATTTGGAAATGTAAAATACGTATATACCACACATACACGCACATACGTATACACATACTTATATCTCTGTGTGTTGAAAATGTTTAAAATCATTAAAACAGTGTATATGCACACAGAAGCACATCCTCACACTTCTGATTTATAAACCTCCCTTCCCCACTCATCAACGGAAAGCACCACCGTTCTAGGTAAAACAAGGTTACTATTTCTTTGTTTTATATTTGCAGGTAGGTTTTGTTTGTGTACAGGACCTTTAGGTCTATGAGTTAATTTTATTATCAAATCATTAGCAAGCTCAGTGAATGCAAAGAATATTTATGAAATCAAAAGCCACAAATGCTGGTCGTGCTAAACTGCAGAAATTATTTTATTGTAGCTCTATGGAATAAAAACTCCCTATTGTTTACTGTCCTAGAACAAGATGTGTGAAATATGCCATAGTTCAGTGGTCACCTAGAAATATAGAATGCTACTTGTAAGTCAGTTGAATTTTTTAGCACTAGCAAAGTTTCTTGTGGTAGAAGTTCAAGGTCCCTCAACTTTTGAAAAACATGTCTCCAAAATATAACTCAAGGCATTGGATCAAACTCTGCCATTGTTTACCTGCATGCAAATCCATTGACTTCTGTGGAGTTACATGTGTGTAAATGGAGAACAGAATTTGATCCGTTGTCTTGGAATTTCTGCAAGTACTGTGTACTGGGGAAATGTGTGTTCAGTTTTTAAAATTATTTAAAATTAGAAGTTTATTCATTAGCATTTCTAATTGATTGATGATTGATATTTGTATGTATATTTAGATAGTGAATACTAATTCTGGCTTTTGATATATTTGTGACATTTTTCAGAGGCTTGTCTTTAGATTGCCATATTGCTTTCCCCTTTCTAGCTCTTAGTGTGATAGATTGTATTAGATGGAGACACAACAAGCTGTTCATCCATTTTGTTCAGTAAGGGCCTGGTTCTGCTCTGTTTGAGGTCAGTAGGAGTTTGTCATTAACTTCAACGGAGCAACTATTTCCTGCTGTGGTCCAGTTGGAATGACCCAAGTTATGTTACTGAGCATAGTCACCTGAGGAGTTCTCCATGTATTTAAACATTTCTGGCATCCTTGTGTTGTTAAAACTGGATCACTTAACATGCCCTCCTGTGCTGTTTCTTCTTGCTGCTGTAACATGAAGAAGTCCTGATAATGATGATGCTATTGGAGTGATTCTCAATGCCAGTGTTTTCACTTTGCGAACTGACTTGACCTGACATTTTATTTTTACACTGTCTCATAAAAACAACAGTTTTGAGAGAGGAGAGGCTTTTCAAAGCATGAGCCTGATGGAAAATGCATAGAAGCATGTGAACATTTTGAATTTCTGCAAGTACTGTGTACTGGGGAAATGTGTGTTCAGTTTTTAAAATTATTGAAAATTAGAAGTTTATTCATTAGCATTTCTAATTGATTGATGATTGATATTTGTATGTATCCAACAGGATAGGGGTAGGGAAGTTGGACCTAGTACAGCACTCCAGCAGGGGTGCTGCAAGTAGGGATGCTGGGGTACAGCAGCACCTCCTAACTTGAAGTATTTTCCATCATATACAGGGTTTACAGTTTTGTTCAATGGCTTTGGGAACCCCCACTATACAAATTGTTCCAGCGCCAGTGCACTCCAGCTTATAGCAGCACCAAACTTTAGGAAAGCTTTAAATCTGAACCTCGATCTGGATCCAAATTTAGTGAATGGTCCATCTTTGTAATGAGATTAATGAAAACTTCAGATACATATCCTCCCTCCTCTAAAAACTGGAGTATTCAAATTAGGATCTGGATTTTGTGGCTTGAATCTCTCTCTCTCTCTCTCTCTCTCTCTCTCGTGTGTACATGTGTGTATATATAAAAATATACACACACAGAGAGAATGCCATAAGAAGCAGGACCTGGAATGATGGCTGGGTTTGGGGTTGTTTTTTGTTTGTTTGTTTTTCTCTGTATAGAACTTAAAAACACATGAATAATTATTTCAGTTGTGTAAGCTATCACTTGATGGACCAAATAATGCTCCCATGGAAGTCAAAGACAAAACTCCAATTGACTTCACTGGGACCAGCATTTGTGTCCTAGAGTTTGATTGACAGCAGTGCCATTCAATATTTTGATAGCTTGGTTTCCTTCAAAGCCTTTTCCTATTATGTGCATTGTGATCATTGGGAGGCAGGAAAATGTTCTGAGGATTTTGAAAATAAACACATTTGGAAGGGTTTTATTTTCAGCACCAGCATAATAAATATTCAAGTTGAATATGACAAAATGGTGCTAAAGAAACAGGCATCTTGATTTTTACTTCTCACTTTATAGGTCATCTGAGTAGATCTGGTCAAAAATTTAATTGAAACTTTTTCAATGAAAAATTTGGTTTTCTAATAAACGATTTTTTTCTGCTTCCATTGAAAACTTTACCTTTTTATGAAAAACCTGAACACCCTGAAAAACACAAAGTTTTAGATTTGGAACCATAATCTAAATGTTAAGTTCAGCTCGGTTCTCATTAAAATATGTCCTCCTGAGCTGCCACGGTGCATCATAGGAGTAGTAATTCGGGTACCTCATGCCCACAATCTTCTTTATGGGCTAGACTCTATGCCCAAACTACATCTCCTATGGTGCACCACAGCTATGGGACTTTTATGGTGCATCTCAGTGGTTCAACAAGAGAGGAGATTATGGGCCTCATGTAAGAGTCCAACCAGGGATCCCAGCTCACTGCGGATAATGGCATGGCACAAGACATGCAAACTACAATTCCCAAGAGCCACTGCGGCAGCTCAAGCAGACATGGTTAAATATCTAACTAATCCCAAACAAAACAATTCAATTAAGATGTTGGCCACAAATATTTGGTTTTTCTTTCTTTTTTCTTTCTTCATCAAAAAGATGATTTTTCCATGGCATGTATTAGAACTCTCCCAAGTTGTTTTTATTGTGGGCTGTGGTTCAGTTTCACATAAGTGGGGTCAGGGTAAAATATTGTAGCTCTCTAACTGAGAGACTATCATGTCTTAGAAAATCACTTACTATTCAAAGCAGTGGCTCAAATATATATTTTAAGGAGTGACTTGTCCAGAAAAGGGGATTTTTGACTGCTAGGATGGAATGGCAGTCTACATTTCATTCTTTTTTGTCTAAGGATAACTATTTTTTCTAAACTGTGAGCAGTTGAAAGTATTGTCTTTGTTGTATAATAAGCTGCAACTTGTTTAAAAGAGTAGCTTAAATCTGTGTTCTCGGGTATTGTTTTCCTTGCATTTCTTTAACTACAGTAAATCCAGGCAGATGACATCCTGATTTCTTATGGTTTACAGTTGTTCTGTTCTTTCACCATACAGCTTGGAAAAGCCTCTTGATCTTACATTATGAAGATGTCAGCAGCAACTCCATAGTTAAGGTTGCATTTAGTTTTCAAAGTTGGGGTTTCAGTCTGTTTGTCATTGACTAAAGCAAATATTTGCCATAATCAAATTTAACACACGGCTGTTAGAGAGCTGTTGTATATTTGTGGAAAGTTACAAGTAAACACTTTGGAAGAGTTTGAAGGAGTTTTAAAATAATTCCCTTTTGAAGAATAAGGACTGGTATCTAACATGCTTTTTATATCCCTGTAACTTACAATTGCCTTGTTTTTAACACTTGTACATTTAACATGCAGAGGTTAATATAAAAAAAATGAAAACAAAAATAATTATAATTCTTCATCACTATTATGATATTTCTGCCATTGAAACAAATGGATAACATTTTCACCATGAATAGCCAACATTTTAAAAAAATATAGCTATTAAAAGCCAACATAGAAAATGTTAGAGCAGATGCCAGTAGGTTTGTGTAGAAAGACCCTGATCCTGCATCGTTAACATCAGTGGGAGCTTTGCCCCTGACATCAATGACTGGAGGATCAAGCCATGTATGTTCTCTAAATGATTTGACTCCTGCAAATGCTGGACTTCAGCATGGACAAATTCATATATACTGAATTGTGATGTTCTCTCCTAATTTATGTTGCCCCATCAGTAAACTATGTCTCTCATGCCTGGTCCCCATTCACAGCTAATTCACTACAGAACTCGCTAGTTACATTTTCCCTGAAACACAACCCTCACTTTTTTAATTTTCTCAAACCAGCCCCTCATCCACATGCCAGAGCAGACTCCAGGTGCATCCTTCATCTTGCACACCTCATAAAAAAAATCTTCCGGCTGGGTGTCAGGGCCAGGGGTGTTCCTAAACTCTGCAGAGAGGGGAAAGTTACTGAGGAGGAAAAAAGGATCTTACTTTTATTAGCTTCCCAGAGCAGGAAGAACCACTATGTAGGGATTGGGAGCATTGCAGGGAGAACCAGAGACTCCACAGGACAGGGAATTCCAGGAGGCATAGATAACTATGGGGAAACTCCTAGATTTAAAAAAAAAAATTACTGTATAAAACACATTGTTAACTCTAAGCTAAGGATGTTACTTAACATGAAAGTTAAAGTGTATGTACAGTCACCACGGAACATTATAGTTAAGAAAGCATTTGAATGCATAGAAAGGAACAATTATAGGAAGATCAGATATCTGACTATCTTTAAAAGAAATGTAAAAGGGAAAATATTATATTACACGTTCAACAAACCTTATTGTAAAGCTAATGAGTTGGATTTTTTTTTTTTTAGTTCTGTTTCTAATAGAAGGGTTGAAATGCAGAGAAAAACATGCAATTTTTAAACAAATTATTCTTACAGTTCTATACTGTAGCTTAGTAGTAGACTCTGAGGCTGTCAGTCTGACACCTTTCATGAACATCAAACACATGCAAAAATGTAATAGTAATAAAGTGTCCTGTTAAAATTAGTTTCTTGCCTAACCATCAGCAATAATTTGACGCCAGTTCAATCACTCATTTTGGCATCATCACTTCCCTCCTTCCTCTGTGTATGCCCCCATGTTAAAAAAGTTTGTAAATGAAAATGAAGTCTAAAACCAATGCATTTCACTCACCTAAGGCCCTATAATTCTGTGGAGTGTCAGACATGGAAGAAGTAGAAAACAGTGCTAAATGCCCTGGAAATGCCAAACAAGAGAAAACGATAGTCCTGCAGCAGCCTGTCTTGGAGCTCATGGAAGCCTGTCTATGTCATGACTGTTTAGTTGGATCTCCACAAGGCTTGGGACAGGGAAAAGGGTGAGGGGTAGGTGCAGCTGAGCACCAAGGAGGTGCAGTGCAGAATAGTGCCAAAGTAAGTGGCTATCTTTCCTAAAATTGGCAATGGAATTGCTGAGTACTATAATGCTGATGAGGGAGCCACGCTGCCTTGTGGGAAAGAGGACCTAATGCAGAAGACCTCCATTCACATAACCCCAGCTTTCTTTACATATCTCAATATCTGCAGGAATAACCCTGCTGATATCAAGGTATTTCTAGGTGAAGAGGGCCACACTCTCAGACCCCTGCAGTCAGATACTACAATGATGGGAGCAGTGTAAAACTCTTCCCTACACACAAGGCAGCAATCCAGGAAATTCTCTGAGCTGAAACTCCTGTATTTCCTGGCCTTTATACGAGTTTTTGCATGCCAGCCACAATATTATCGCTTCTTCTGTTCCATTTTTCCAGCTTCCTTCTCCTGTTCTGTCCCTCCACTTCCCTTTCTCAATGTTTCCTCTCCTCCTTTTAATCTACTCTTTTTTCCCCTTCTGTTTTGCTTTTGTTTGTTCTTCTAGGCTGTTTTTGTTTGTTTTGTTTTATTTTAAACTGAAAATGTGTACTTTTGTTTTACAAGCCATGGCAGCATTCTCTTCTTGTTTTCTTCACTCTCTTCTTGTGTTATCTCTGTCCTCTCATTCCTTTTATGTTATTTTTCTAGCCTCCTGCTCAATTTATTCTTTGCAGACATGGTTTATTTGCATCCCCACTTCCTTCCTTGATATTCTCTTCCCTTTTTCTCCTTCTTTCTGCCTGAATAACTGAGTTAAGTGACCCACTGAGCAGGTATGTGTTAAGAAAAAAAAGTGACCTCAAAAAATATACCTGCCCTGAGACACTGAATTAATAGGGATTTTGAGCCCTGTAATGTAAAGTACTATAAAGAATGCTGGAAATGTGAAGCACACATTACTGTGGACCTTCTAACTTGAGTACGGGAGAGGGCAGTGTGAAATACCTATAAGATAACTTCACTGCATCAATAGAATTAAACTGACCATATACCATAAGCACTCCCAAAAATAGCTCTCCTGTTTTTTTCAATCATTCAGACTATTTTCCTGCAAGTAAATGTTTAATATATTTTTGAGTTTGTACCATCGTATTTTTATTGCACTTTAGCATTGTTAGTTGTTCATTAACTTCTATGGCAGTTGATTTACAGGTTTTGAGATTTTTGACAAAATGTACTGCACATTTACACTTTTTAATTAGTTAATTATTCTTCAATATTATCACTCTAGGTTTAAAACTGTAGAATTCTAAGGAGTCAGAAACCTCCAGGCTTATTTACATAAGTTACTTCTGTGTTAAGAGAGAGAGTAGACACAGGATTAATAAACTATCTCAGTTTACTTTTAATTACCTTGTGTACTGTGTAGAGAGAATGTGGTATTTTAACAAAAATGAATATCAAGTGACAAAAAAAGAAAAAAATGTGGGCTATTTATTCCTAAACTGTAAAGGCTTATTAGGAACAACTTTATGAGATTCTCAGCAAACACAAAATCTTGGCCCTTTCCAACTCCACTCAGCTTGTAACTTCTCCTGTTAACTCCTCCATGCCCATTTCCAGAACTTCTAACTCCTAAGCTACTTCTCTAAGAATCACACTGCTTTCTATGTTTGCTTCTGGACATGTACAAAGGACCATGATAGGAACCAGGATCTAGAGCAGGGGTGGGCAAACTACGGCCCTCGAGCTCGCGCTGGGGAGGTGGGTCTGGGGCTTGCCCCTCTCCAGCAGTCCAGCCGGGGAGCAGGGTTGGGGGCCGCTCCACACAGCTCCCAGAAGCAGCGGCATGTAAGCATAGGAGCAGCCAGGGGGCTCCGCTCTGCACGCTGCCCCTGCTCCAAGTGCTGCCCCTGCAGCTCCCATTGGCTGGGAACCTCAGCCAATGGGTGCTGCAGGGGCAGTGCCTGCGGATGGCGCAGCATTCAGAGCCACCTGGCCGCACCTCCGCGTAGGAGCTGGAGAAGGGACATGCTGCTGCTTCTGGGAACCACTTGAGGTAAATGCTGCCTGGAGCCTGCACCCCTGAGCCTCTCCCCGCACCCCAACCCCCTGCCCCAGCCCTGATCCCTCTCCCACCCTCCGAACCTCTCGATCCCAGCCCAGAGCACCCTCCTGCACCCCAAATCCCTCATCCCCAACCCCCCCCCCGAGCCCCCACCCCCAGCCGGAGCCCTCATCCCCCGACCCCGCATCCTACTCCCCTGCCCCAGCCCGGAGCCCCCTCCCACATCCTGAACTCCTCATTTTTTGGCCCCACCCCAGAGCCCACACCCCCAACCAGAGGCCTCACCCCCTTCCGCACCCTAACCCCAATTTTGTGAGCATTCATGGCCCGCCATAAAATTTCTATTCCCAGATGTGGCCCTCAGGCCAAAAAGTTTGCCACCCCTGATATAGAGGTTAGAGGATGGATCTGGAAATCGGTTAATTTTTGATTCTATAAACTGCTTTGTCAATGAATCACTGTGTAATCTTGTGTAAGTTGCCTAACATCTCTGTGTCTATTTCCTCTATATAAAATGAGAATAAGAATATACATACTTCGCAGTGAAGTTAAGAATCTTAATTAATGTTTGTAGGGCACTTTGAAATCATTGGATAAAAGATGCTACTGAAATGTTTTGTTCTCCAAAAATACCTGTGCTGTAAAAAATTCCCACTCTGTGCGATGATCATGCAATGTGACAAGTTGGATTTGGCTTAGCTTATAGTTCTATGTTGTAGAACACACCCCAGTAGCAAGAGCAAGGCAACCTGCACAGTTTCCACAGCCTGTAACTGCCTCTCTTTAGTTGCTTTTTCATCTGTGGAGTAGATCAGAAGCTGCAGATATCTGCGTATGCAGCTTGGTTCCTGTTTGCATTGCTACTGCTGAGCACCATTTTTTCTGGGCTAAAGAAGTGCCATGTATGGGTTACAGTGAAATTCCTTGGGCTGTGCTTATGCAACATCTTGAGGCTTTGATTCATTCCTACAAGTATTACTAGCAGTATTGTACTGGTTTTGGTTTAGTATTTTGTTTGTTGTAGCTCCCTTTGTTTTGTTGTGGAGTTGTCTAGAAGCCAACCCTTCCTGCTCCTTTCCCCCCCTCCAAAACAATTTCAGACATTGCTTGAGTACAAATTGAAAATATCTGCCACAAACTAATAAAACTGGCGGAGTTAAGGTTCACTGCCTGAATGGCGTCCCATTACATTTTAAGTGAATCCCAGCTTTAAGATGGTAAACAAGGACTTCAAGGAGAAATCCTTGAGGAGAGAGATGTTGGAGATGAGTGTCTCACAACATATAATCATTGAGAACCAAGAAACCTTTCTCCATCCCATCCTAGGAGTGTTTTACCAGTTGGCATGGCTTCCTTGTTCTACAGTATTTAGTTTTCCTAGTTTCATAGGAGATTACAAGGAAATTGTGCAGATTGAAGTGGAGAAAATTCAGGACCCAAGTGGATTACTTGATTTGTCCTGTGCAAAAACTGCTTGATTACTTTCTGCAGCTGTCAGTTAGATTATAGACAGCATCTCTTATGGAGTTGTTTTGGCCTTTCATGCGTTTGGAGAAAGGAAGTTAATTTGTATGGTTCAGATTTTTGAAGGGCTTATTTCTTCTAAAATCTTCCATTAGACAACCCTCATATCATGAGATAGCTATGTTGGTCTCAAAAACCTGACGAGATCTCCTTTTGAGCCGCACCATAACCGTGAGGTGGAATTTCTAACATGGTTAATTTTATTTTTTGTGGCAGCAATTGCAGCTCACGTGGTGAGTCATCATAAGGCTTTAGGGACTCTAATCTATTTTACATAAAGTCCCACAAGGACAAGGTGATGTTACAGACTCTCCCTAGATTCCAGCCAAATGTGCATTGGAATTACACCATAATTACTCAGTTACTCTGCCAATATTCTTCCCAGTATTCATGCTCATCCAAGTGAAGCACTATTCCATAGTCTGATAGTACGGTGTCATACATTTTTTGTTTTGTAGAGCAGGCAAAGTCCCGATGAGTGTCCACCTGTCTTTTTGCTTCATTTGATACAATTACACATGGGACAAATCCATGTCAAAAAGAAATATGTCCCAATGGCTTTCTGAACTCCATGGCTCATCATTATGCTTTGGCAGGCCGACAGTACAACTCCAAAGTCACTTTAAGCCATATTTAGTAGGAGGCAAATTGCAACGATCACCAGCCTCCAGTTGGTTCCTATCCAAGAGAGTTGTAAGGCAGCCACATGGAGCTCTCTGCATACATTTATACAACAATATGACTTGGACTCACCATCATGACAGTAATGCAAGTTAGACCTAGTGGTATTACAGAACCTGTTTCCAAGTCAGGAATAGTCCAATTCTCCCAGCACCTTGATTCAAATTTGTATTTCCCATTAAAATGATTCTATTGCTCCTTACGTACTTACAATGATTTGTCATTATTTGCTATGATTTCCCTTTGTACTTCTTATATCGGTATTTTTCAAAGACGTCCTTGGAGCTTTGTAATATCCACCGAGCGGTCGTTTATTACACCAGGTATCTTTTCAAGAAAAAGTTAATTACTCTGCTTTTATTCTTGTTCTCTGAAGATATATAGTTACATTGGATTACTATTCACTCTGACACATTTCTTCAGCGTGGGAGAGAAGATTTTTTTCTCCTATCCCATCTTGTCTTTCTATTTTGTCCTGTTTATTTCAGAGGGGACTAATGGTAGGCAATTACAAGCTATTAAAAGTCTATACAGGCAAATTTACATCTCCTGCTAGCTGTCAATCTACTTATTTAAAACTTAGAAGTCAAATCCTAGCTATCATATCCAACAGGTTATCATAAGTCCAAATGGCTTTCTGAACTCCATAGCTCCAATGTTTCCTTGTGGCACCTAAAAATCTGCAGAGCCTAAGTTTTACAAACAAGTACATTTTATTTTTACTCCCTGATGGGCTAGTTCCTCCTTTTCTGTGGCTGTACAAAAGAAAAGTACTTTAATTTAGAATGCGGTTCTACTCTTAAAAAATGATTATGCAAAAATTATTATCTGTGTTGTTATTATTATTATGACCTTACTTACCACAGCTGCTCCCTGTGTGTATTGAGAATAATAGCTAATTATTTTTCTGACCAAAGAAGTGTGTACTGCTTTTTATTCCTGCAAAGCCAGCACAACTATGGAAGAGTGAGCTTGGATTCTGTTGTGATTCATGCATTCGCAATAGAAATCATAACCAATCATTTTCAAACTTGGGTGTCAAAGTCATTGCCTACGTTCTAACTGAAAAGACAAATTCTGCCCTCATTTACACTTTACATAGTCTTCAGTGGAAATGCACATGTGTAACTGAGGGTAGATTTTGGCCTGAATAAACCTTATGACAAATGACACATAAGCCAGAAAATGCCTCCTCCCTCCTCCTCCATCTATCAGATTCAAAGTTGCATTTTGAGGGCTGGCAATTAGAAAAATCATTTAATTATTAGAAAACTGAGATAAATTGATAAAGATGTTAATCGGCAAAAAAAGAAACATGGCGCCTCAGGATGCCATTTTTTGAAGAGTAATAATATAGCAAAAGTCAGCTTTTCAGTGTGTAAACTCCTTCTTAAAGACAAGGATATGCTTAATATCTTAATTGCTTGCTAGTTTAGCAAACTTGTTTTGCATTTGGAATTATCTGTAATGCCTTTAGCTCTTTTTTGGAAGATTTTTTCCCCATCTTGTATATAACTTATCGGTACTTTATTTCATACATAATTTTTTTTGCCACAGTTCACATAAGCAGTTTCAGTTGGTATGATAGTCTTTAGTTCCAGTCCTAAATTTTTCGTGTAGTATTACTGTAAGCCTGTGGTTCTCAACCGGGGCACACATACCCCTGGGGTTACACAGAGGTCTTCCAGGGGGTACATCAACTCATCTAGATATTTGCCTAGGTTTTTTTTTACAACAGGCTACATAAAAAGCACTAGTGAAGTCAGTACAAACTAAAATGTCATGCAGACAATGACTTGTTTCTACTCTTCTATATACTATACACTGAAATGTAAATATAATATTTATATTCCAATTGATTTATTTTATAATTATATGGTAAAAATGAGAAAGTAAGCAATTTTTCAGTAATCGTGTGCTGCGATATTTTTGTATTTTTATGTGTGATTTTGTAAGCAAGTAGTTTTGAAGTGAGGTGAAATTTCAGAGTAAGCAAGACAAATTAGACTCCTAAAAGGGGTACAGTGATACGGAAAGGTTGAGAGCCACTGCTGTAAGCTATTAAACAGGTGTCAATAGTCCACTTGTAGGATGACAGCATTTCTGTGGTTTGTATATCGTTTCTTTGTGTATTGTTTCTGAGGAACTTTGAAATAATTTAGGATAAAATGTAAGTTGGTAATATCATTATATTACAACATACTTTTTTTGCTTTGTACCTATTGCTTAGTACAGCTGCATCAATTATCTGTTTAAGTTCAGAAATTAAAACAAAAGACAGTATTGTGCCAAGTACTGCAATGATAACTGAAAATATTTGAATAATAAGTATTGAACAAGAAAAATAAATAGGTGGTAACACTGTATAACTTTCCCCTTTAGTCCCAGGGCAACCGCTGAACTTCAAAGCAGAACCTGAATCTGAAACAAGCATATTACTTTCTTGGACCCCTCCCCGCTCTGACACCATTTCCAGCTATGAACTGGTTTACAAAGATGGAGACCAGGGTGAAGAGGTAAATGAAAATGTACTAACCTTTTGTATTTATTTAATGGAATAAGACATGAAAGGCTGCAATGATTGAGAAGTACAAGCTTAGCTGCTTTCCTAGTATATGAGAATGTTGACATGATATGGTTTGTTAAACAGAGCAACCAGCTTGATGGCAGATTCTGAGCACGGTTACCAGCAAGGCTCTGTGGCTACTGGCCAAGGGAAGCTTTACGGGTGTTCATGGAAAGGCAGGCATGGAGGTTGTTCCCAGTTCCAAAGGGGTAATGCTAGTTCAGGCTGTCCAACCCTTTACGGCCTCCAGGGCATGGAGTTCACAGACTTTGCCCAGCTCTTAGGAATGACCCATAGGAAGAAATTCCAGCCCCACTGCAGTCAATGGGGCCAGGATTTCACCCATAATGAATAGTTATTTCTGTTAGTCAATAAATGAGAATCTTGTAAAACATGGTAATTGGTATTTTTCAGTGTGCCTCAGGAAGAAAATACATTTTTCTAATCACAAGATACCCTTTTTAGATGTTGTTGTTTGCTCTTTATTAACAATTAGCATTTTAAATGTTTCTTTGGCTGCACTAAGTCAATCTTTTTTTAAAAACAAGTCTCTTCTTATTTTTTCTGTTCAATTTTATAAAGCTGATTTCCAATGCAAAGAACGGAAGTGGTGGGCTCAGGAGACAGCGGGAGCGTGCTAGATATGTCAGTGCCCTCCTGCGTCACTATCTTGTTGCTCTTTTGGGAATACAGCAAAAGCTGGTTACTGCTACTTCACTGAGTTTAGGTTTATAGAAGTTCTTTACGTGTACTGAAGACATGTAAGCACATGCTCAGCAGCTAAAAAAGACTGCTAAGAGGAGAGTTCCCAGATCTATCTTTCAATTCCATATGAAATATATGCCCCTACCTAAACTTGTACTATGTCCTGATCATAGGTCCTTGATAATATTTATACCTTTAGAAGAATTTGCGTCTTAAGATTTTGAATGCAAATCTAACAATAGGCTAGCCTTAACTCCAAGATCACCCATCCCATAAAAGTCCAATTTCACTGGAGTGATAAGTATATGTAGATAAGTAGATGAGGCTCTAGTCATCTGTCAGTGTCCAAATATTCTTTTAAATTTTGAACATAATTATTTAATCCCTTTTAAACTGTCAAACAAAATTTCTCCCTAGCAGCTTGATACATTGAACTGCTTATTTTAAAATTTCATTCTTCATTATTTATTTATTGTAGGTAATAGATTCACTTTCCTTTCATTGTTTGGTTAAGATTACTTTGTTTAAAATGCTACGTTCACATTTTTAAAAGAAGTTTTAAACAAATTAATCCCATTGATGCCGTTGTTATCAGTGTCTCAGGGGGGCTTTTCTCCTTAGACAACGTTCTGAATAAGTATCTTTGGATATTTATCAATACGTCCAGTTCTCTTATTGCTTATCTTTAGCAACGTGTTTCTATTGAGCCAACTACATCTTACCGCCTGCAAAGCCTGAAGCCAAACAGCTTGTACTACTTCCGTCTGGCTGCCCGCTCTCCACAAGGCCTGGGTGCTTCAACTGCAGAAATCTCAGCGAGAACCATGCAGTCAAGTAGGTGTCTCTCCTTGCTTGCTTTATTCTGCTCCTTGTATCTGCTGAGCAGACACAGCCAGATAAGCCAGTAAGACAGCAATAGAGAGCAAGAGTCTCAGTAACACGACAGCAGGACAGTGCTTAAGATACATATTTATAATAGATAGGCTTAGAAGAATTGCTTTTGGATTATTATTGGCTTTTGCATATCCTTAGGAGAAGAAGCAGAACATCTTCAGAATGTCTAAAGAGACAGAACTATGATGATATCAGTATAGCTTCTAGGTGCACCACTAGGCATACTAATGATCTTCCATGCATGGCATGCCTCCTATATAGTCTGGAGCCTTAAAATTCCTGCTTGGTCATTTCCTGCTCCACAGTGTGAATTCCATAAAATTTATTTCCTTTTATCCAGATACGCTCTTCCTGCAGAAAATGTACATTTGAAGGTTCCAGGACTGTATGCACTAACAGGCATGCTGATAACTATGGTTATTCTTTCTAAGTTTTGCCTAATGTTTTTTTGACCAATCTTTGGAAGGTGGGCACCTTAGTATTATAGGTCATTTTGATACACACAAGAAAACTACATTCTATTGGCTGTTTATGTAAACAATGTGAGTAATTTATAGGGCTTAACTGAAATAATCTGATGGGAATTCATATAGGAATTTAAAAACATGTAAATTGAAACTTAACTAAAGGGATCTTCTTCAGGTAATGGAGAATTGCATCCCAAAGATAGTTCATATAGTCAGCTAAAGTTTACTTTGTGTAATTCTTTAGCTTTACTGCTCCATTTTCAAACTTTATTCCATCATGTCTTTAAATTTTCTGTAGGCTGATTGGTTCATTACTTTTAGTGAAGTAAGGTTATTTAAACGAATACTGCAAAGCCTCATTGAAATTCTGGTATGCGTCAGTCAGCTCGAGCTATTGTATTTATACTGTCACGCTTTGCTAGTGTTTGATGAGATATTAGTAACAATTAAGGTACCTGAAGAACTGTTGCTTTAGAGTTTGAGTTTTATGAGTAATGTGAACTTCCTGAGGCATGTCTGTGGCATTTTAAATAAACACAAAGGACCCAATTATGCTGTCATTTGTGCAGCCCTTATCTAAGAATCAAGTATAATGTTGTGGGGCACTGTCATTTTAATTATGCAAAATCAGTATTTAGATATAGAAGAAAATTATTTCCTTTCATGGGGACCATTTCAGTTACACATGAGAGCATGAGCATCATAAAAGGTGGGTGGGAATTGATTTATGTGTGGCTACAAGTTAAATATTTAAGGCCCAATCCTGTACTCTGTGCACAGTCAAAATTCCCATTGATTTCCATGTCCTGGTTATGTAAGAAAAAAGTAAATGGGACAGGGCCAGTAAGATGACATTACACTATGTGTAGCCTTCTTTTTATTTTACATATTGAGATAATACGTGAAAAAGTGCAAAGGTTATATATGAAAAGAAAGTAGCCGGCAGTCAGACTTTTGCAAGAGATCCCATTGAAATCAATGGCAAACTTCCAATTTACGTCCATGGTATATGATAAGACCTAATAGATTTGCTTACTAGATTGCACATGGTGTAAAAATCACCTTGCAAAGTAAAGGAGAAATTGCATTGTAAAAAAACAATTACACAAGATAGAATGGTTTGCATTTATTTTAATATAATGTTTTTAAATAATTAGGAGTTTGGTGGCACCTTAACAGATTTATTTGGGCATAAGCTTCCGTGAGTAAAACAACCACTTCTTTGGATGCATGGAAGAAGTGCATGTTTCTGCATGCATCTGAAGAAGTGGTTTTTTTTTAGCCACGAAAGATTATTCCCAAATAAATGTTAGTCTTTAAGGTGCCATCAGACTCCTCGTTTTTGTGGATACAGACTAACACGGCTATCCCTGTGATACTTAAAATATTAGAAATCTCTCACGGATACAGCAGAAATATTCTCCAGAGTTTTTTGTAACCTTCAGTCATGGCTTCAGAGAAAGCTGCTACAGGGATATCTGTCTGTCAGTATGATATCCTGAAGGAGTCTTTTCACTTCCTTTTATACTTCCTGCACAGATTCATGCTCTGTAGCGTAATGACCAGTATACCCTGTGTACTTGATTTCTGCCTTGATCATTGACATTTTTATAAAAGAAAAAAGCTAATCTACCCCTTCAACTCCTCCAGATGCTGGTAGATTCTCACTTATTTTCCCCCCGAGAAGGGTAAAATACCACACTGAGGAACATCCATTGATCCACATAGAAGATCTGTGAGGATCCAAAAGATACATGTGTAACTGCAGTGGGTCACAGCAGGGCCCTATAACTCTTCAGCTGCTTTAATTATCTTTGATGTGCCAAGAAGTAGTACCAAAAATCCATTTGTTTTTCCTTTACGGATATGGGGGAGAGACTAGATCACACACAATGGGCAAGCATTTTAGCTGTCTTCTTAATACAAGCTATATTTGATCTAAATGATGGGTGCTCATGTGAAGTAAGATACAGTATAAATTCAGAGCTTTGTATCTTTGTGCTTTGTTTTGCTAGGGAAGTCTTTTAGTAAGATTTAATAGCTATTTTGCTGACAAAATGCGCGGAGGTGGTAGTTTATTGAAATTACCAAAAAAATTGCTGGTAGGATTTAATTCTTCACTAGCAAAGGTGTCTCCAAGAGGAGTTAAAAATATAACTGAGAGCTGATCTAGGGTAAGTACAAGGTACAGTCAGAATCAACAAGCCTGTCACTTTTTGTCCTGGTAGGTAAACCTTTGACTAAGATTTTCTTCATCTTCTATTGACTTTGCATGCTTTGACACTATGTTGGCTACAATAAATGTTTAAATAAATGCTTTCCATTTAAACATTATTTGTAGTTAACTTGATCCAGGCAGACTCAGTTGTAAAAAGAAAAATGAAAATATAATCTTTTTTGGGGGGGAGGGACAGGAGGGAAGTTTCAAAGGGGCTGGGAATTTCTCAAGCAGTTTCTAGCAATTATTGCAAGTTATCTGGAATATAGTAAAAGGGAAAAAAACTATTCAATGAATGTAAGACTGACTGTACAGAATAGGTTAAAATTTGGCAAAAAAGACATACATAAAATAATCTTTTAAAATATCCTAACTTGCACTAATTGCAAACATTACAAGGGTAGATGAATAGACATATAAAAGCATCACGTTTTGTTTTTATTTGAAGAAGAATTTTAATTGCAGGTACGTAATATTATTTTGAGGCTTCATTTTCATGTATTTCCCCCACATCCTTTTTCACCATTTAGTTGGTTTATTCATTTTTAATTTCTTCACTTTAATAAGCCAAGGTGCATAAGATTATCTGATGTTTTGCTTTTTAAGTTTCTATGGGTTTTGGTTTTTTTTGTTTGGTTGCCCTTTTTATTTATTTTCATTTTTTCTTTTGTTCATGTTTTTTTTTTCAACCACTCCTATCCTTTCACTCAAATCCTCCTCTAACCCACTACTGAAATTAGAGCCATCAGCTCCTCCTCAAGACATTAGTTGCACCAGCCCCAGCTCCACTAGCATTTTGGTAAGTTGGCAACCTCCACCGGTGGAAAAACAGAATGGCATTATCACAGAATATTCAATCAAGTACATTGGGATTGATGGGGAAGATGACAAGCCCCATGAAATTTTGGGAATTGCTTCGGACACTACTCAGTACCTTTTGGAACAGTTGGAAAAATGGACTGAATACCGGATCTCTGTGACTGCCCACACTGATGTCGGACCTGGCCCAGAGAGCTTATCAGTATTGATTCGGACAGATGAAGATGGTATGTTGCCTCCACTACATCCGTTTGCACCTCTATGACTCTCTCTCGATCTGCTGTCTTTGTATAGGCTAACAGTATTCCTTTTTTGTCCCTGCTCCTCTTTTTCCCAAAATCACTGTTACTGTCACCATTTGATTGTTTTAATCAAAGGTCTGCCTTTGCTACGTCAGTTTTGAATTTTTCTTTAAGCACAAAGTGGTTTTTTTTTTTTTTTTTGAAATTTAAACTTCTTTCCCTTTTTACCTTCCCAGATTTCTTTTTCCCCCCCCTCCTCTTTTTTTAAAAAATTAACAGTTTTCACAGGGGGAATCTTTCTACTTTTTTTTTGATTTTTTTTTTTTAAGTCTTCTATCTGATGAGCTTATGTCTTTGATTTTTAAAAATGGCCTTCTTGTTCTTTGGTGCATTTAAAAAAAATCTTTTGGAAAACTGATGCTCTACATATTTTTATTTTAAATATCTAGGTTGTCAAATGTCTTCCAAATCCGAATATAACAGAAGATGTCCCAATTATCAACCACCTTTTTGTTCCACTGCAAAAAACCCAAACCCAACCAAAACAAAAGGGAACTTTTTTTTGAAATCTTTTGTTTTTTTATTATTATTATTTCAATTACAAAATATCTCTTTGTACTTTAATGCTTTGAATCTCAAAGCATCTTCCTTGGCTTTTGTACATTTTTACATGTTTTTCTATTTCTCTAATACTCTTTTTTCTTCCATTTTTTGCATCAGTCATGTTTTTTGATCTTTTCACTGAAAGGTAGAGCAGATTGGTTGAGCATTTTCGTTTGTTGAACAATTTGTATTCTTCAAAGAAAACGTAGTGGGTCTGCCCTTAAAGAGAGAGAGAGAGAGAAAGAAAGAAAAAGACTCTAAATGGGTGGGACAGGTGCCTGTAATTCTGTTTTATCCAATGATGTTGTTCCAGTTCCTAGTGGTCCTCCTCGCAAAGTCGAGGTAGAGGCTGTCAACTCTACCTCTGTTAAAGTGTCATGGCGCTCGCCTGTACCCAATAAGCAGCATGGTCAGATCCGAGGATACCAGGTTCACTATGTGAGGATGGAAAATGGAGAGCCAAAGGGTCAACCCATGCTGAAGGATGTCATGCTGGCTGATGCACAGGTAACTAGATTATTTTCTATTCTGTTTATAGGCTGCAGTAAAAATGCTGCATTTAGAAAATACATATAAATAACTACCTGTCTTTCCCTCTCTCCACTTTGGCCCACAAGCTGACATGTTTTATTTCCATTTTAATAGGTTCTCCAGAATGGTTATGTTTACAGTTTCTTGTGCCAAATTCAGACAGCCTGTGTATGCATACATGAGGGAAAAACCAGCTAAGTTTAGTGCAATTCTTTGTAACCATCTGCAGGCTCCCCTAAACCCACACACTTCATGATCTGCATGTCCTCTGGAAGAGTGCCAAAGGGCATCCAGGCAGATCATAGTCAGTGCCTTTTAGCATGTGTGCTGTCTGATCCAGCCACCAGATATTTCACACAGATAACTTATTCCTGGGTGGAATACTCTGTTCAATGTTTTAGCATCAGAACCAGAAGTAGGCAGATTAGAACCCTGCTTTGGCACATCTAGTACTGCCTTGAAAGCATTAGTGTGTACCCATCTCACCACTCTTATCAAATGAGGCCTGAATATTGTGTCATAGTTTTAGAACTCACTCATGTATTTAAATAACACAATACATCATTCAAATCAATAACTATCAAGTAAAATGAGGGTGTTTTAAAAATTTAAGGTTGCTTCTGCTGCTCAGCAGATGCTGAGAAAGTGGTTTGATCTGTTTTACAAATCATGGCACATGACAGAGAAATCTCTGTTCTGGGGCACGTATTTGATCACATCGAGATCAAAAGAACTTCTAATATTAGGATTCTAATGGTAGGGCTATACTTATGCTTTGTGGACTTCGAGATTACCTGAATTATGCCACTGATGTATACGTCTAAGGGAAAGCTATAAATGTTTGCACACCTCTCACAGCCCGGGCTCGTTTTGTATGTGAATAATGGGAAGTCATCTAGGGTGACCAGATGTCCTGATTTTATAGGGACAGTCCTGATTTTTGGGTCTTTTTCTTATATAGGCTCCAATTACCCCCCACCCCTGTCCCAATTTTTCACATTTGTTGTCTGGTCACCCTAAAGTCATCAGATATTATCACCTTAATTGAAAATAAACAATTAAATCTTAACCAGTTCTATGTTTCATGTTAGTAAATGATGGCAGCCCCCTCCGCCCCACTGCAACTCTCTATATTCGTTGGGGGGGGGGAGGAGGGGCACTGATCTCTTGTCCCTTCAATTTTGTTGACATGCCTATTTAAATAGTATTGTGACAGTTCTCAAGAGGTCCATTTTCTTGTTTTACATATTTATGTATTTATTTATTTGGCAAAACATTGTGCTCTCGCAGTTTAAACAGAATGAACCATAAATGCCTGTGGTTTACTACAAATTTGCAATTATGAGTGTGGCCGGGGTCCTAGTGGGGAGCCAGCTGTGGTCACTCAATTAGGGGGAACTGCAAAGAATGGGGCAGACAATCCCCATAAAGCTGGTGGATAGTCCAATACGTAGATTTACCAAGCCAGCATAAAATAGCTTCTTTATTACCTTACTGGTTACTCAGAAGTCCAAATAACACAGTTCCCTTAAAGTGATCCAGCCTCAGGCCTCCATCCAGGTACCCACGTCAGATATGATGAACATATCTGTAAATCTTACTTCATCTTATAAAAGAAAAGGTTCTACCAATCCCAAGGGATCGGACACATTACCTCCCAAGTTAATGAATGTTTCAGATCTTACCCACATACACGCCACAGCCAATTCTTATTAACTAAACTAAAATTCATTAAAAAACAGAGAGAGTATGGTTAAAAGATCATTATACATACAGACATGAGTTCAATTCATTGAGGTTCAGATTCATAGCAGAGATGGTGAGCTTTGTAGTTGCAAAGAGTTCCTTTAGAATTCAGTTCACAGGTCATAGTCCAATGTCCAAATCTCATATTCCGGGGGTACCAGCATAACTGGGACCTCAGTCTTGCGACTCAAACTTCCCCTGATGAAGTCTAAGCAGATCTGAGATGACAGAATCAGACCCAAGAATCTTTTATACAATTTCATGGTACATTTCAAAGGGAGATGAATACTGAGATATTCCGTGTTTACAATTCATTTCAATGCTAGGATCTTCTTTTGACCTCTGAATTATCAGAATATAGCATAGACAGGGACTGTTGATTACATTGTCCACCCTACTCATACATATGTAAATACACAAAAACACAAACATTATCTCCGCACATGTCTTTTGAGGGTTATTTATTTTGCAGGGTGTTTAACCCTTTCTAGCCATGCGTCACAATGAGAAAGAAAACAATAAGCCTCTGAGCTTCAATTCTCCCTTTGTCTTGCTCAGATATCTGCTTTCAAGCTCTGTGTGGCCCCAGTTCTGACTCCATTTTAAATTGGAGAAGGTGGAAAGAGAGAAAGTGTGTGTGCAATATTGGCACCAAAACACCATCCATGCCAAAGCCAAACTTGCTCATTTGTAGGTTTCTTTAGTGTTTGGCTCTTAATTGCTAGTTCCCTCATTGGCACATTCTAACCCCCTCTCATTTATTTCCCTGAATGTGTGTTCTCTTGACATATGCAATGAAAAACCAAATGATGGTAACAGGGCTTCATTACTTCATTTCAAGTATGTATACACGTTGCAGTTATGAATCTAAATAGGTGCACTGATGTAATTTGGACAGGCTAAATTGAAATGAAAATGAATGTAGCCTTGTAACATATGATTAGAAAAACAGGCAGCCTTTCATTCTATATCAGTGGCTTTCATTAATACAGTCATAAAATATTACTGAGCAATAATAGCATTCAGTACTAGGGAATATGTCGTTCTTTTACCCTTCAAGGAAAGAAAAGTTACAATTTTTGTACCACCCCCGGTAATAAATATGGAATTGAAAATGCCCAGTCTAATTTCATTAACCTGATTTCAAAGGCTATTTGATTTTGCCAGCCAGTTTTTGGAGATTTTTGGTTTTTGTTTTGTTTTTTTAAAATTTATTTTTACTACGAACAACAAAATTGCCTCAACCAGGCTACAAACCTCTCTTCATTTCTTTTGTTTTTCTTTCCACCATTCTTTACTCTCAATCAGTGGGAATATGATGATACTGCCGAACATGTGAGTAGTTGTTGACTGGTCAGACAAAAAGTGTGTGTGTTGTTTTTTTTTAACCTCTTTCTGTTTTGTAAATGTTTTTGTCATTTGCACAAATGCATGTACTAACATATTATTGAAATTTTCCTCACTTTTTTTTTCTTTGTTCTGTGAGTTTGGCATGGTGCTGAAACGTACAACATTGTTTTGTGTTTTTGTTGGTTTTGATGGCTGTAACTAACTTTGCCTGGCAATGCAACCAAAGAAACTATGCTTTAAAAGAAGGTATTACAGAAAGAAAACCAAAACAGTTTGGATTTGCCTAGTAGTCAGTCACCCTTCAGGTTCAGTGTGTAGTGTGCAGCAGAAGTACAAGTTCATCTTTCTTTTTGTTTGGAATATGTGTCTGTTTTGTACACTTCCCAATCAAACCTAGGAAGGTAAACGTCCCACAGTATTTATGGCCTAAGAAATGTGTTTATTACATTCAAATTGCCTTTTTAAAAGACACTACTGTATGCATTTATTTATCCTTGCATACAGTAGAATACAACATACTCCAAATGAGGCTAGTGTGTGAATCATTATTTAAAAGAAAACTGTCATTTGTTTTGCTTTTATAGTTTTAAGTTGTCACCATCATTTGTAATTGCCTTTTGAAAGACTGAAAGTGAAATGTCTTTCCTCCTGACTTTGCCATTTGGGTAGAATTCAGTTTGGGGATGAATTTTCAGATTTGTTCTTTTTTATTGGAAACATTTCACCCATCCCTTCTCATTGTTAACTAGTACTTTTGGTACTGCTAACAAGTGACTGAAAATATAGGGCCAGATTTTAATTTCATCTGTACAGTGTTCCTATCCTCATATTTTGAAAAATCCATTTACCGTGGACAGTTGGGCCCATAATTTTGCTGTTAACTTCTATGGTTGTTGCATTTGAAGATTACATGATTGCACATTTGCTATTTATTCTTGACATTGAAGTGTGCCATTCCTTTAGCAATGCTGAAATTAGTGTAAATCCATTCAGCCACACAGAATTGAGAAGGAGTGCAGGTTAGTGGTTATGACTGAGAACTGGAAGCCATGATAACTGTGTGACTTTGGAAAAATAGACTTCTCTGTTCTTCAGTTTACCCATGAATCAGCAACAGACTAATAATGCTTATCTGCCTGATTGATGTATCAAGACAAAACTTTCTCTTGCTGCCTTTGAGCAAGAACAAGTCTTTATTTCAGGTGGCCTCCATGTGTATATACATGTGTGAGTGAAAAGGTCTCTTTTGGTTTTTGCATATATTACACCCTGTTCTTTGTATTGGTTGAGAATTGATCCATTCTGTTGCTGGTGTACTTTGCCTAAGAGCTCTGGGGTTTGCTCTAACAATGCTGATTGAGTGGTTCTTTGAGATTTTGAGTAGTTAGCAATTTGTAAAGCACTTTGTGATTCCTGGATGAACAGTGCTGTAACAAGTACAAGTTGTTGTGAAATCTATATATGAAGGCAAATAGTGTTTCTGGTGCACTGTACTTAGTGTATTTTGAAATAGCTTTAGAAGTGTGGGTAAAACTGGAGCTCTCTGACTTATTGCTAGTGATTTCATACCTATGTCAATAATGGCCAGTAAACTACTAGGTCAAACTTATTTTTCAACTTGCTTTAATTTCACAATAGCAGTAAGACTCTCCAGGCAATGCATTTCAGGATGATTATTACACCGGTCACATCATTCGTTCTTTGGCCTAAACCATATAAAACTACCTGAAGCATGCTACTTAGAAATGCCCTGTCTGTTTTACTTTTAAAAAGTGAAACATACTGCATTACAAAGTGTCACACTCACAAAACATTCTTCTGATACACTCCAATGTGTATCTTCGTTACAGGTAGCACAAAAGCATATGCACTTTATGTGATATGTAGCAATTGACTAGATTATTCTGCACCTTCTTAATAAGGAATGAATTTTTAATACGTGTTTTTGTTGTTTTATTTCATCTCAGGAAATGATCATTTCTGGACTACAGCCTGAAACTACATACTCCCTCACTGTGACAGCCTACACAACAAAAGGAGATGGAGCACGTAGCAAGCCCAAACTAGTGTCTACCACTGGTGCAGGTAATACTTGGATACCCCTTCATCTCTGAATTGGCTGTCTCTCAACTTGCAATACTTGTTTTGATACACCTGCTGTATGGAAGCTGTCTCTAGTGCAAATGAAGGTGTTTGTAGGACAGAAGGAGTCTTTGGTTTGTAAGCAGATGGAGCTTTCTTCATTTGAGCCAAAAAATGGAACAAGTCCCCATCCTAGTCCCTTCCTAAATTCATGATGTAGCAGAAAAATGCTGTTTTCACTATAAACCTATTGCCAGATAATTTCTCTCCTGCCCCCCACAATATATTTTCTAAGCAAGGGGAAAATCAGCAAGTGGCAAAAGGAGGATTGTCCTGACAAATGCCAAAGAATCAGAGTAGACTGCAGGAAGCAGGAGCAAGAAATGTTCTGCCAAATGGACAGTACCCATCTCTCCCCGCAGAAAAAGAAAATACTTTGTGAGGCACCAGGCCTTTAAAATTTGAGTTCCCATAGTAAAGGAGAAAGGCAGTCTTATTTTCCTTACAAATGTTCATTTTTTTGGTTTTAGAACATGGCCATAAAAACATTCCATACCTATCATGATAAATCATAACAGCCCTCTAACCCTTTTATAAACTATCATAACGATAATCTATGGATTATGTAACTGTGGAAAGTCAAACAGTATATATGTTATAACTACCCAGGCTGAGCTTTTCAAAGCAGTCTAGTGGGTTTAGAAACACATCTTCAATAATTTCAGCAGCAGATATAGCCATATCTCCTAGACTATTTAGGAAAATCTCAACTATAGTGACTAGATCAGGGGCGGGCAAACTTTTTGGCCTGAGGGCTGCATCGGGTTTTGGAAATGGTATGGAGGGCTGGGTAGGGGAGGGGGCATGGCCCGGTTCTCACCCCCTGACAGCCCACCCCCGGGACCTCTGCCTCATCCACCCCCCCTGCTCCCTGTCCCCTGACTGCCCCCAGAACCACCGTCCCTGACTGCCCCCCGCCGCCCCGTCCAACCCCCCCTCCTTTCTGACTGCCCCCCCCGGGTCCCTGCCCCATCCAACCACACCTTTCCCCTGTCCCCTGACTGCCCCCAGAACCCCTGCCCCTGACTGCCCCCCGCCGTCCTATCCAAACCCCCCCTCCTTCCTAACTGTCCCCCAGGAACCCTGCCCCCATTCAACCCCCCTGTTCCTCGCCCTCTGACCGCCCCGCCCCCTATCCACACGCGAACTCCCCTGCCCTTACCGCGCTGCCTGGAGCACTGGTGGCTGGCGGCACTACAGCCACACACTGCACAGCACAGAGCACCAGGTCAGGCCGGGCTCTGCGGCTGCGCTGCCCCAGGAACTCGCAGCCCCGCTGTCCAGAGCATTGTGCCGGCAGCGGGGCGAGCTGAGGCTGCGGGGGAGGGAGAACAGCGGGGGAGGGGCCGGGGGCTAGCCTCCCGGGGCAGGAGCTCAGGTGCCGGGCACGAGGGTCCTGCGGGCCGGATGTGGCCCGTGCGCTGTAGTTTGCCCACCTCTGGACTAGATTGATCATGTAGTTGCATTCCAGCTTCTACAGTACCTTCCATTCATTACTCGTGACTAATATACACTAGATATATTTTATCCAGCTCCACCTCTCCAATGAACTCTAGTAGTTCAGACAATATGCAGTCCTCAGCTGGGCCTCTTTTGGTTCTGGTGTAGGTAAAAGCAAAACTTGACCCAAAACATTTTCCAAAACTCAGTTCCCAGCTCTAATAAACACAGTAATTTCAATGATATTTTGATTAATCAAATTCATTCCAGTCTCTAACTATAATTGTACGATATGGAATGATAGAAGCAAAACTTCCAGCTTCAGCTGGTGGTATCTATATTGATCATGGAAGGGCACTATCAGCTTGGACTGTCCCAAAATTTTCTGTCCCTCTCCTTTAAAAACAAAACAAAACAAAAAACAACTCTCCAGTCACTGGAAAAAAATCTATATACTCTCCAAAACAAAGGCTGTAATGAAACTCCTCTGCTGCTTGACCTCTAAGAACAAACCCAGAGGCCTGTATTGGCTTACATCACTGGCATTGTCCCTTTACTCTACTTGATGCCATGGCAATCTGGTATATGTCCACACCTACCAGCCCACAATCTTCTGCACAAACAGGAACTCAGAATTTTGCTGCTCCATATATTTTTTCTCTAAATTAATACCTATTCAGACAATATGTTAGACCTGGCTATGGTTTATTATCTGTAGTAAGGAGGATTCTCATACAGGCATTTAGAAAAGGGAATGATAAGCATACTACAGAATGCACAGACAGATTTCAGACCCTGCCTTTTCACAAGAATAGAGTAGGCAGATGGAGGAATGATGCACTTGTACTTTCCCAAACTCACATACCAAAGCAAAGCTAATAATTCTAATTTAGGGCTTGTCAACTTCTGACAGCTTTCATTTAATGGGGAACTTCTACAAAGGAACTGTCTAAAAATACTACAAAACAAATTAAGGGCCTGACTCGCTACTCTCATTTAGACTTGTTTTAAAAGAGGTATCTCCATTAAAGTCAGTTGAGTTACATCACTGTAAAACTAGTGTTCCTGGAAGGAAAATTGGACTCTAAATGTTTCCCAGTGAAAACTCACCATATGTGAAAATCTACTTTAAGGCAGGTATGAACCAGTTGGTGATAATTAACTGTTTTACTATGTCTAGTTAGTATTTAAAAACCATAGTTTATACTTGTATGTAGGGAAGGCTTGCCAACTTTATATCACAAGTGTGAGCCTCCAGTAACCTCAGTTGATAGTGTGGTAATGGTATTTGGCTAAGGTCTCCATTCCAGAATATACTTCCCATAGCGTATTCAGTTTCCTGTTTTATATCCATTTTTAGTATCGGTAATCATATTTCTATAAAGTCTTTATACAAACAAGTTACTGTCACAAGTCAAAGAATTTAAATATTTCTTCGTGATTAAAATAATACCCTTGCCGATAGCTAGAAAAAAAAAAAGTGTCTTCAGCTTTATTGGTACCTATGATAGCCATATAAATTGTTTTTACAGCTATGTATTTTACAGTTTATCATGAATTGCAAAAGTGCAGTGCAGCTGAACTTTACTAATGCACACTTCACTAACTGCATACCTCATTATTTGCATACAAAAGCTGTCAATCTTTCTTCACTTCTCTGGAAAGATTTGACAACAGCTTGCTCTAGTGAGGTCTCATATTACTAAGATTTCATTCGTTGTATCGAACATGATGCGGTACTTCTATTGATGTACTACAAAATAGTGCCATATATAGCTAAGACAAAACTACATATATCAAATAAACGAAGTACACTCAGAGTCATTATACTCACGATAGATAGATAGATAGATAGATATAGTTTTCTGTGGTTGTTCACAATCTAAAATATTTAGTAATAGTTTCAGTGCAGCTTGTTTATGCCAGTGATGAATTTAGCCCCCAATGTTTAAAATGAATTACAATACAGCAACAAAAAAGTGTTACTATTTTATCAAGGGACTGACATACAGGAGAGAACTTAGGGCGACCAGACAGCAAGTGTGAAAAATCGGGACGGGATGGGGGGGGTAAGAGGAGCCCATATTAAAAAAAGCCCCAAATATCAGGACTGTCCCTATAAAATCGGGACATCTGGTCACCCTAAGAGAACTGGAAGTCCTTTCCAGTCAAATTTCACTTGCCATATTCACAGTCACTCTCCTGTCAGGCCCCTTGTTCTTTAGTTTCCTTTCTGTTTTTGCTTTGTCCTCCTCACTGCTCCCTCTTTTACTTCATTGTGTAACTCAGTCTTTCTGCAGTTCTTTCTCAATGTCCGAATTCACACTCATTCTGCAAATCACTGTCCTTGCCATTTCCCTCTAACAGGAACCTTTTAGTTGGTCTTTGGCTTGCTCCAAATGCAGTGGTAAGCATTCTGTTCTTACCCATAATCCTGTGATTCCCCAACTCACGTGGGGCTCAGTGCTGCAAGCGTCATTTGTTTCACCGCCACCATCAATGCCACTCCTGAGTCTTAAGAGTACGGCTAAGGTGCTTCACTCCCCACCGCGAGGGAGTATGAGGGATATAATTCAGACAGAGCAGGTTGTATGGGAGCCTATCAGAGGTGAGACACTACAGGAGTAACCACAACAGTGTAAAAGCAGAGTGAGTAGTTGCCAGCACCATAAGTACAAGCCAGGGGATCAGAGTGACACACAATTCTGCTTAGTACTTACATGTTGTGAAAATTAAAATACACCTTATCAGTTGTATATATCAGACTATTATATCTTTTACCTCGTGGTTTTGGTGACATACTAAATATGGCACCTTTACTCTGAACAGGCCTGATTCTCCCCTCACTTACATCAGTGTAAATCACTGATGTCATCGAAATACTTTTATTAGTCAGGTATATTACCAGCCAAAAGCCTTGATAAAATTTGAGCCTTATTATCAGACACTATATAAGGTGAATGGCGAGTTTGAGACAGCGCTGTTGCTTCTCGGGGACCCTGTGTTGCAGTAGGTGCAGCATCTCATCACGCCAGCACAAGTCCATAATTGTTTAGATTCATTCTTAAAGCAGAACAAAATGCTTGGCTGTGTTGAAACATACAGTTTGGACTAAGTTTTTTCTGTGCCCAGTTATGCTTTCTCAATTGAAACTAGAGCTTTAAAAGTGCCCCTGCCTTTGAAAAGGTTTGCTCCTAAGAGGTGTTAATTTACAAGATGTCGTACAGCTCATGTGCTGTACGGCAGCTGACACTGTACCTGGGTAAGTTGCTAAAGGCACCTTCCAGAAGCTTCTGTTGTCAGTGTTCTGCTCTTAGGCTGTGCTCAGCCAAAGAAAGCTTGTTCTGATCTTGTAATGGTTGTGAGGTAACTTGGTGTTTGTGACATCCTGCTGGATGGCTATGGAGATGCAATTCATTAGAAATTCAGAGAATGTCCCCTTCATAGGTACATGAATTTTATTTAGACCTTACTGAACTCAAATATTATTGGGTGAAGTCCTCTTTGGATGCAATCACTATTGTTCAATATAATCACTGGGAAACTGTAGTTCCCAAAAGACCTGACAAAATTCTGCATTTTCACCATTGGGGCTATAATAAATATAAGTCATGACAGTTAGACTCTT
This sequence comes from Terrapene triunguis, assembly GCF_002925995.2. NCBI lineage: Eukaryota > Metazoa > Chordata > Testudines > Emydidae > Terrapene > Terrapene triunguis. Next base: position 875,442 of record NW_020699373.1, read on the forward strand.
TTAGGAACATTTTGCCTTAAAGATTTCTAGTAAAAAGAAACTAGAAAAAAGTTTTCATTTTTATTTAAATCATTGAATTATTAACTGAAGAGGAGATCCTAGAGTACGTGGTATCATATGAAGATATGATGGGTATGTGTTGCTCTTGCCATTAGACAACATAGATGCATTTTTAATTGTTTTAATTCTTTTTTTAGTGGTTAGGCAAACGTTGCTGGCTTTTCTATTCTGCTCGAGAACTAGCTGTAATTTTTACTTCTTTTATATAGGCACCACCAATCAAACTTAAAAGAAACAGTCTTAAATGTGAGGGCTGCCACAAGAGTAAAAACAATGTATGGCATAAATAATTTAGTGACAGCTTCCCGCAACCTGTCATCTAAAAATCCGAACGAGTTATTATTCTATTTTTGTGGGCTCTTCTCCTCTTGCTTATGCTCCATTGGCTTCAATAATAGTTATAATACAATGAAAAATATGGCCTACGAGAGCATCCACAGTCTTTTCTCTGCTCCATAACTGACTCGTATCCGTCAGTGGGGAAAGGTCAGAACTCAGAGAGATACATTTTATACTACAGAAAAACATAGAAAGTGTTTGGGATCCTATTTGGACAAGAATTAGGCTTTAAAAATGAAGCCTCTGTAGTAAATGGCTATAAAAATAAACCAAAATTCATATGATATTGTAGACATTGGCCAGGACTTACGAAAGGAGTAATGAAAAAAGAGCTTATCATTTGCAGAATTTTCACCAAGAAATGGTGTTCTTGTTCTGGAATTATCATCAATAGTTCTAATTATGACTAACTGATTTTCTGGAGTTCTGGGGAAAAGATAAAATGTACAGTTCAAAAGATTAAAGAAGAGATTGTCTTTTTTGCTGTGAAAATTTGATCAGTAAACACAAGTTATCCTTTACATTTATCCAGTCCATAACATGGAGTGTCAGACTTGCATCATTGCAAGCTAATAATCCCACATCATTGTCCAATAACATTGTCATCTTTATCCATTGTACCCATTTCCATAATCTTTACATCTTTTAAATGCAGTTTTGAGTGCTTTTACCCACCCCATTTTCTCCTTATCTGCTCCCTAGCTGTCAGCCTCATCTTTTTCTTGTGCATCTGCTGACTTTCCTATTGTGAGCTGTTTACGTGTACATTTCAGACGTAATAAACTGCTTAAGAGAGGCAAGCTTTGCAACTGGTCAGTGTAATCTACATGGAGTTCAAACACATGTGAATGAAGGTCTGATAAGCAGGACCCAGGAGGAAGAATAGTGCAGTGGCTAGGATGCCAGCCTCTGATTTGGGCAGCTCATGATTAAATACCTTCTTCACCATAGACTTCCTGTGTGATCTTGGACAAGTCACTTGGTTTGTCCGTATCTCAGTTCCCCGTCTGTAAAATGAGGATAATAGTACTTCCCAGTCTCACAGGGACATTGATAGGATAAATACAAAAAAGATTGCAAGGTACTCAGACACACTATAGTGACAGATGCCATATAAGTACCTAAGGTAGGTAGATAGGATTCCTAATGGTGGTGTGCTAAGATTGCTAAGAAGAAGGTCCAGCTGACTTACCTTCTATTGTAGGTGTAGTCCCCTCCGCCCCACAAAAAAAAAAAAAAATGGTAGTAGATATGTTAGGCATCGTGAGAAACCTGTAATTTCTCCATTTTTTTTTTTACTTACAGAAATGGAAATGTTTTCCCCTGGATTAAATTAATGAATGCTTATGACAACACTCCTTTTCACAAGCGAGTACTTGTAAGCAAAGATGGGTAGTAGCTGTTTGGAAGTTTTACCTCACTTGTGTTCATACGTTCTGTGTCCCTGAATGTTCATACTTTTCTCTGTATTTGGAAAATGGGTGGGGGGAACAACAAATAATGGCTAGCTTAGTTATCCAAGTCTATTATACTGTGTGACTGAATAGTGCAGAAGAAAGAGTTATTTCTGAACTTTTATAAGATAGTTATTTGAGGAACAAAGAGTGAGGGAAAAGCAAATACAGCTGTATTCCTATTTAAAAAGCCTCAAGAATTAAATGCACATTTCCGTTTATATTTATCATCATTAAATAACATTGTGCTACAGTTCCAGGAAAACCTCGGCTTGTGATTAGCCACACACAGATGAACACGGCTCTTATTCAGTGGCACCCTCCTGTCGATACCTTTGGCCCCCTGCAGGGTTACCGCCTGAAGTTTGGCCGCAAAGACTTGGATATGTTTACAACGCTGGAGTTCTTGGAGAAAGAAGACCACTTCACAGCCACAGACATTCACAAAGGAGCTTCTTATCTCTTCAGGCTTTCAGCTAGAAATAAAGTGGGCTATGGGGAGGAGATGGTGAAAGAGATTTCTATTCCAGAAGAGGTACCCAATGGATTCCCTCAGAACCTCCATTCAGAAAGTTCCACCTCTACGTCGGTCCAATTAACTTGGCAGCCACCAGTCTTAGCAGAGCGAAATGGCATTATCACCAAATACACCCTGCTGTACAGAGATATCAATGTTGCACACCACCCAATTGAGCTCCCCATTGTTCCCGCCGATACCACTATGACACTTTCTGGCTTAAAACCAGATACTACATATGATGTAAAAGTACGTGCCCACACGAGCAAAGGGCCCGGTCCATATAGTCCAAGTGTCCAGTTCAGGACACTGCCCGTGGATCAAGGTAGGATTTGTCTGCTTATGGCGTTGTCCTTTAAAGGAATGTCGGTCTTTGGATATCAGTGTTTTTGAAGCTGTAAATAAACTGACCCGCCCATTCATGTAAATAGGTTCGACCAACACAAAAGGTAAAGTATGTAAATCTTAATATGTTTTGGATACCTTAGAATCCAGTTACCCCATGTCAAGCAAGTCTGGCTAACATCTGCACAGTATTTTCAGGTAAGGAAAAATCTAACATACTGAGATGGTATTAGATGAATGAACTTCGTAAGAATGAGGTATTAAAATGATTGTCTTAAGCAAGTCAGAGATTTGCATTTCTATTCTTTTTATCCTTAATGGAAAGCTAATAGCCCCAGCTTATTGGTAGTGGCGGAAAAGCTATAGTAGCTAAGGTTCAAGATGTAGTTTAAATACATTATTTTTCCTTTTCCAGCAGTGTTTGCAAAAAATTTTCATGTAAAAGCAGTAATGAAGACGTCAGTATTACTGTCTTGGGAGATTCCAGAGAATTACAATTCTGCCATGCCTTTCAAAGTAAGTTGTTTTCTAATTTGTAAGACATCAAGGATAAAATTGGAGGATATAGTTCAGCTGCTTAAGCAATTTACTGAGCAGGTGGATTTTTTTTGGTTCTGCTATATTTAAAAGTGTATGCTAATCAGCAATATTGACCCAAGCAGTTAAAATCAGTCCTTCGGCAATGTGAACTTTCCACCTTAGCATTAGTGCAGTGGCAGCATTCAAAACTTTGACTGATATTAGATATTACACATGCTGTGAACTCTTTGTTTGTTTATAATGCAGTGCAACAGGTCTTTCTAAACAGAGGAATTAAAAATATTAATTTTCTTTTAATGCTTCTGCTCTGTATTGTATGTAACAGAATGTGATCTTCTTTAGTCCTTTGACCTGTTCTTTAAAAAAAGAAACCTATCTGGTTTCTAACTCTTGCATTCCAATTATTTATAATACAGTCAGACAGATTTGTGTAAGTTGCAGCCTTGCCTACAATTTCTTCTGCACCATTTAAGCACTTATTGCTCACCACTGGGAAAGGTCAGCAAAGAGCAGTATGTTATGAACTTTTGTGAATATGAAAACTGGTTCAAAAAACAAGGAACCTTTAAGGATGGGTAGATCTACAGTAAACGCAAGTCTGCTGAACAGCCTTGATGTAAACAGCATGTTAAACACTCAGCTCATTTGTATCAGCATCATAAGAATTTTAAACATGTTAACAAATACATCTCTATTACCATGTACATTGTAGTAGAGGACACTTTATTTTAAATAATTATTTTTGCTGGAAAAAGAGAATTAGATTGACATGCCGTTGTCAATAACATTTTTGACTATAAAATGCTGCCGATTACCATTTTAAATTTATGGCTGGGTTCATTTATGTTTTCAGTGTATCAATACCAATCATTTAACAACTTTTTTTCTCCCAATGACTAAAAGGCCTTGAATTTTTGTATCTATTAGATCCTTTATGATGATGGGAAAATGGTGGTTGAGGTGGATGGTCGAGCCACTCAGAAACTTATCACTAACTTGAAGCCGGAGACATCGTATTCCTTTGTTCTGACGAATAGGGGAAACAGTGCTGGAGGTCTTCAGCATAGGGTTACAGCAAAGACTGCACCAGATGTACTGCGCACCAAGCCAGTCTTCATTGGGAAGACCAACTTAGATGGGATGATAACTGTGGAACTTCCTGAAGTACCTGCAAATGAGAATATAAAGTGAGTAAAGGTTCTCCAGTTGATGAGAATGGCAAGTTTCCTATATCCCAAAATTAACTCTTGTTAATCCCCAAAAGGTATAAAATGGAATATTTCAGTGAATTTTTCATCTATTATGTTTATTATTTATTTGTATTACCATAGTGCCCAGGAGCCCTAGTCTTGGATCATTCAGATAGGTGATATACAAACACAGAATACAATCTAATAGTTTTAGGCTCTCCTGGAATCTGATTGGCATAAGATAGACATTCACACATGGTTAACAAAAACATCATCGGTAGAAATTATGGGAATGCGAGTCTGTAATTGAATCCCCTGTTATGGATCTAACAATTCAGCACCATTATGGTCTCAAGTCAGCAGTTTAAACCATCATTTCCTTTTGATACCATGACACAACCTAGAAAAGGGATTTTGTAGAGCTGGTCATAAAAGATAAATTTTTCCTTTTGGAAATTTTTGACAAAGACAAAAAAACCACCCTCTTTTCATTGAAAACCCCCCCCAAAAAAAAAGTTTTCAGACAGAAAGTTTTCAGCCAAGAGCTTCCTGGTTTGTTTGTTTTTTTTGACAAAAAGCTGAAATTTTCTGTAGAAATTTTCTAGTCAAAAATCCAATTTGCCATCAAAAAATAGTTTTATCAACCACCCTCAGGATTTTGTTTTCTACAGTATTAAAGTGCAATTTGACTCTGATTATGTAAAAATGGCATTTTCGGTTATGCGTTTATTGTCTCATAGTATTTTCTAGATCAAAGGTGCTCACTTTCAGTTTAGAAGTAAAATGATGTGTTTTTATTTCACGGTCATCCCTGCAAACTGTAACTGTTCTTATCATGAATCATTACAAGTAATAAAGACGTTGCAGGCCAGCTTATGCCTTCAGTTACATTTGTGCCACCCAGGGCCGGCTCTAACTATTTTGCCGCCCCAAGCAACAAAAAAAAGCGCCGCCCCCCCCCCCCCCCCCCCCCCCCGCTCCCGCCCCCCCGCTGAGCCCCCCGCCGCCGAACCCCCCCCCCCCCCCGCGCACGGAGTGCCGCGCTGCCGAACATCCCCCCCCGCGCGGAGCGCTGCCGAACCCCTCCCCGCGGAGCACCACACCGCCGAACACCCCCCGCCGAACCCCCTCACCGCGCCGCGCTGCCCCCCGCCACCCCAAGATTGGCCGCCCCTTACCAGGTGTCGCCCCAAGCACGAGCTTGGTTGGCTGGTGCCTGGAGCCGGCCCTGGTGCCACCAATTCCCACTGAAGCAACTTGCAATATCAAGCCTCAGTCACTGCCTGGACTAGAGGAGGCTTAAAGGGCTATTGCAGGTACAATACTTTGAATGAACTAATTATATAGGCAAGAATGAAGTTAAAACCAGTAACATCCAGGTAAGAACATAAGAATGGCCATATTGGGTCAGACCAATGCTCCATCTAGCCCAGTATTCTTCAGAGCCAGTTTCTTCAGAGGGAATGAACAGAACAGGGCTATTATCAGGTGATCCATCCCCTGTTGTACAATCCCAGCTTCTGGCAGTCAGGTGCAAGTAAGGAAATAGGGAAGTGTTTGCTGGCAGTTTTGGAGAAGAGTTTACCAGATTTATCAGAGGCTGCTTCAATGTTTGGAGAAATGGTCCTGTGAAGACTTAAACAACAGAGATAGTACTAAAGAACTGACAGCACAGTGCCAGCAGGGATTAGAAAGATAGCCAGGAAAACATGAAGCATGGTATAATCAATAAGTGTTATTGCTCTGGTTCCAGTGATTCTTGTTGTTCTATAAGGTTCCCATGTGTGATGTGAAGGAAATGGGGAGGAAAATGAGCAAGTCATTAAATATTGTTGGGGATGCAACCTGCCTTCTCTCTGGTAGGTTTTTACTGTATGCTTTGTACACTGCTGTTCCCCTTTTTTATCACTGGCATTCAAGGCAGGTGAGATCAGAAAAAGAATGACGTTGAAACTTTAAAAGGGTGAAAAAGTGAAAAATGTAGCCATTTTCATTATACTGAGGAAAAAATGGTCAGTACAAATGTAGCTGAGGAAGACTGAAGATGGAACGAGTCAAAAAGATTTATGATGTAAGGCAATTATAGGGAGAAAAGAGCTAGGGATATTTAGTAAAACAGTAGCAACAGATGACAGCAACCGAGAAAGAGACAATAACTTTCCCCACAAGTAATTAAAAAAGTGGAAGACTATTGGTAGGAGTTAGGGTCTAACCTTATCATTAATGGTAGGAGTAATGGTCTCAAGTTGCAGTGGGGGAGGTTTAGGTTGGATATTAGGAAAAACTTTTTCACCAGAAGGGTGGTGAAGCACTGGAATGGGTTACCTAGGGAGGTGGTGGAATCTCCTTCCTTAGTGGTTTTTAAGGTCAGGCTTGACAAAGCCCTGGCTGGGATGATTTAGTTGGGGATTGGTCCTGCTTTGAGCTGGGGGTTGGACTAGATGACCTCCTGATGTCCCTTCCAACCCTGATATTCTATTATTCTAAACATGTAGCTCCCCTTGGATTGCATAGGTATTTGCTGGGAGAATAAGCCCCTGTTGGTGTGTTCACCACACAGAAGGCGGCAAGGACATGTAGTATGGGTTTTAACCAGGCTGCAACTTCATTAGCCAAATTGCAGCCAACTTTTCCGTCAGGGGACAGCACAGTGCAGTCACTTGCAGCCCATTGATTCTTTGCCAGTTTTGGGGGGGTCCCACCACAGAGGGAGCCAATCATCACACTAGGAGGTAGCCTGGACGGCTTCTCTTGCTCCCACTTCTGAGGGTTGAGGCGAGAAGGGATCTCCACCCCCAGAGAGCACCGCCATCAAGCACATCAGCAGGGCGGTGCCCCGGCATAGTGTCCCGGCCCCTGGTTCACATTTGCTCCCACAGGGTAAGACCCGATGCCCCCATCTCATAAGGAGACATCCTTGGGATGCCCACTATGTTACTACTTTGGATTTGGAGCCTATATCAGCAAGTTCCTGCACTGGGCAAATGCCAAAAGTTGTGCCAACTAAATGACTCTCACTTAAGTTCAAACTGTGACCTCCAGGAGGGCGAGAATCCCAGCCCTCTGCTTGCTCAAAACCCAACCCCTAGGTTTTGCTGCGAGGAAGGTGAAAAACCCAAACAACCTTGGTCAGTCTGTGGTATGGGGAAAAAAGCAGGTACTAGCCTGGCCCTCAGCCACAAAGTGCTTACTAGCTTAGCCCTCAGCAACCTAGATAAGGGAGGAAGGAGGGGCTGATGGCTGGTAACTAGCAAACAAGAAGTGGCCCTCAGCACAGGGCTCCTATCATGGCTCCAAATCTTGTGCCAAATCCCACAAGATGTCCAACCTACCCTGGATGTACTGAGGAGGCTGGATGTCTTGTGGAACCCAGTCTCGTCTGTTCTTTTTGGCACTCTCCCATTGCGGAAGCCACAAAAACGCACCCTCACTAGGCTTGGGGACCTCCGTGAGAGAGAAAAGTATGTTCATTGGGAAACAAAGCTGCATACAATAAAATGGTTTAAAGCTTAAAAGCAGTCCCTATCTGTTAAATATAACTTGAATTCTTAGAGTTTAAGGAGATAATAATAGCTGTAGTGTCTGCGAGGGAAGAACCATCTTGTACAGTAATCACCATTAAACTTTTTACAGTTATCATTTGTATGTGATTAACATTGCGCTACCATGATACTGTCTATCCTAATATGGTAGGATTACTAAATATAGAGAATCCTGCATTAATGTTAATTAGGCAAAAGGCAAAACTGATAAGAGTTTAATGGCTTTACTGTAGTGCATTTTTAATTAACACTAATGGGACATGGGGGCAATTGCTTAGACACACCATAATTTGTTAAAGATGTTGGGGGACATAACTTTCATTCTTCAGTGTCTAATAATGGGAATGAGTAGATATTGTAATAGAGCTGTGCAAAAATATTCATATCCAGAGCTAAATGGGTGTCTTTTCACCAGTTCTGCTTCAGGTAAGGTATTTCTGGCATTTTGCCAAAATTTGTGTACTTACTAAAAACAGTATTTCTGAATGAAAGTTGCTGTGCCTGCTTATGAATCCCTCCCAAGTAAAGGCGGGAAATTATGCAAGGCCTAAGTCCCAAAGAAAATAAACAGTTATGGAATCTCTTGAAGTGTTTTGCATCTTCTGTTGACCCACTTAGTCTGTTTTGTATGTTACCGGAGCCCTGGTTACGCAGTGAATGTTCTAACAACACCACAATTGACATGGCATTGCTCCCCCCAATAACTGTCAGTGCTGCATAGATATTCCTTATAGATCTAGTCAGTGTCATTCTGCAACCAACCTTGTGTGTACTTCTGTACTCCACTTTAACATTGCTTGTGTGTGTTAAAAGTGTGTGTGCAGCAGTGTGATTGGCTAATCAAGGTTGTGTGTGGCAGTCTGACACTTGGAAAGCATGACAGAGAGTGTTAGACAAGATACACTCACCTTGCATTATATGCTTTGATAGAAATTCATAAATGTGAAGGGAAATGAGTGGTTATGATTTAGTGGGGGCATTCCAATAGTCAATGCATATGATCAATTTAATCCATGATAGCCCAAGTAACCTGTTCACATACTCAGCCAGAACACATTAGTGTGCAAAGTTGTACTCTCAGCTGATTTTCTCTTAATTTTGAGGAAACCACTTTTTTAACAACTGTAATTACTGACCACATGAAATTAGGAGTCGTCTTAAGGTTGTGGCTGGGCAGGTTGAAGGAATCTACAGCTATTGTTGAGGCAAATATTTGGACTAAACACAAAATGTGTATTTAAAAATAAAACAGATAATGAAATTTTATGTGTAACTTAAAACTATACAGTTAGATCTGTGCAAAATAACAAAATTAAGAAGAGGTTTGTAGCCATCTAATGGCTTACAATAGAAAAAAGGGATAAACACTGTAATCTGAACTGACTACCTGCATGTATTGATTTAAGAAGTTGATTTTATTCCATTAGGTGAATAGCGGTAGCCTATGATAAGAGGGAAATCATAGCTAAGAAACCACACTTCTCCAACTTTTCTTAAAATGCAAATAGGGCTGAAGAGGGATGATGGACCTAAGATCTTCCTAAGAAATGGGGGGAGCTATTAGGTTGTATGGAAGGGCATATGAGGAGTGCTATTCTTTTTCCCTGTACTATATTTCAAACAGTGTGCTAAACTTCCTTCTCACTGCATTGAAGGTAGAGCTGGCCTTTCAGGCCTGCAAAGCCAGAGGCAAATCTCAGCTTTTATTTTTATTAAAGTAAGATTTTAGCCCTTTTCCTTGCAAAGACAGCACTGAACATGTGAATCAGTTGCTAGGGCTGAACTAAAAATTTCAGGGCCTTTCTCTACAGCTGCACGAAGCTGGACTTTGGGAACTATGAAATCTGGTTTGAATTTTAGAGAGATTCCAGAACAATTTATGGTTACCTAGGCTATTGTTGGAGGTGTTGGGGTGTTGCAAGCTGCATCCCAGTGGATTAAGCACAGCTAGGGTGACCAGATCAGAGGAAGAAAATATCGGGACACTGGGGAGGGGGGCAAAAAAAAATGCCGAGTGACGCCGGCGGAGCAAAAAAAATAAATAAAAAAGCCGAGTGCTGCCTGCTACCAGCAGAGCAAAAAAAAACCGCCGGTGGGGACAAACAGCTAAAAATTGGGACGGTCCCAATTTTATTGGGACGTCTGGTCACCCTAAGCACAGTACTGTGAACAAGGGAATCCTATATTTCAGTCCCAGCTCTGTCCCTGACTCCCCCATATGACCTTGTTCAAATCACTTAGGCCAAAATTTTCAGATGTAAGTACATCTGACTAAAAGTGGCCTGGTTTTCAAAGGAGCTGAGCACTCATCCTATTGAAGGCAATAGGGGTGGAGGGCACTCTCCAGTCACTTATTCAGGTGCCTAATTTTGGGCACCTAAGTGTGACAGCTTTGGCCTTATCTTTTCTGCCTCTGTTTCCCCAATTATAATTTTGGGATAATAATATTGTAACCCCCCTTTCTTCCCTGGGTTACTCAGGAGTAGGCAACACTCACCTGTGTGCCTGGCCGCCTGATGTTGTTGACATTAAGGGAGATCCAGGGTGATGTTGAATAAGTGGGAATCTTCTATCCACCCCTCTGCTGCAGTCCCTTTACTCCTAAAGGAATTTAAAATTGGTGGTGCCTCCACCTGGCTGGCCCCTGTACATACTCAATGGCGTGCCTTGGGAACCTCCAGGAATTAACTTCAGATAGTAATAATAATAATAACCTGTGGCATGGGTCTAACTCAAATACCAATTATAAATAATATACATCCAATATACTTAAATTAGAGCTGACACTCATTTACTTAAAAACTTAAAGAAACAGGATATAACAGACTAAGATTAAATGTCATTACTAATTTAAATCCACAGGAGCAATTGAATAAAATCAATTAACAAATATACTATACAGTAATAAATGAAACATGTAACTGGCATTTACACTGCCACCATTCACCCCACCCCAGAGTGTACACTCCTCTGGATTTCGGAGTCCTAGGCACTTACTTGTGTGGGCGCGCTGGAAGATCTGCAGCTGGAGACAGCACTATGTTGGTTCTGTGTATCAGTCCAGACAAGACAAAAAAACTACACAACCCCTCTGAAATTCGAGTTGGCTCCACCAAATGTCAGTAGCTCTGGGTCCTGGTTCGGTAGGAAGATCACTCTGCCTCTCCTCAGACTCAGTCTCTCTACTGTGCCCCTTCCCTTGCAAGTACTTTCCAAACAAGAGGGGGGATTACTCACAGCTCCTTCACTGCAGGCCCACCTCAGTCAGCTCTAGGCACAGCAACAGTCTCTGCTCTGACTCCAGTGAAGCCACCAACAGCCTTGAAGCTCCCTGCTCAACCAAAGCCCTTGTAGGCTCTCAGCAGCAGCTCCTGGTATGGACAGAGTTCCACAGCAGCTATCTCACTCCTCTTCCCAAAATGAAGTCCACCACCTGCTCTCCCTGCACGAGGAAGTCTCCCACCACCTTTCCTCAAGGCATCATGGGAGTTGTAGTTTCTAAGGCTAGATTGCAGCACACAGGCTTTTCCCCTGGAACACGCCCAATAAAGTTCGGAGGCCCCTCTAGTAAAGGGTGCCTACATACTTTTCTACATCAAAAGGGTATTGTGATGATTAATCAGTTAGCATTTGCAAAGTTGTGTCATTGCCAGAGTAAAGCCAAATGCACACACAACCCTCCAACAGATATGGAGCCTAGTACCTCCAAGACCCCGGTTTCTTTGCAGAATCACACCTTACTTTTTTTTTTTTCAAAGTTGATACCTTTGCTTACAAGTAAGTGTGGTGACCCAAAGAACAATCCCTTTTATCATATAGAATGAATGAGTTAAATTTGGCAGTTCCCCAAAAAGTCATCTGACTAAGCCTCCCTCAAAATCTTCTGACTGGCACTGTTCTTAATGGTGTGGTGATGGTGACCAGGAGTTTATCATGTTTGGTAGGGCAAAAAATGGTTTCACAGAATTATCCAATACACAAGGTGATCCAGACTAAAGGTGTCTGAAATGTTTGACTTGCTGCTTGATCTGTCTTTTACTTTAATGTAAAAATTACTTTGTTTAAGCCTCAATTTCTTGCTTCCCATTTGAATGAATTATTATTTCTGAGAGATTAGTCAGTTCTACTAAGGCTGCACAGGGATTTATTACGACTCGTACTTCAGTATTTATATAACTCCTGTTTCAGCAAAGCAGGCACAGCTAGCAGAATAGAAAATGGGATCATCCATCCTTTTTTGAAGGATCAAATAAGATGATACATTTTTAAGAGAACACGTGAAGACCATTTGGTCTGTGAAATGACAATCCCTTCTTACGTATTTATTTCTGAAAATCTTATTTGCAGCATTTTTAATAACTTCCAGTGTCTTATATAGCCTCCTCAGTCTTACCTTAATATGATCTCTTTTATAGTTCTTTCTATGAAGACATGTACTATAATGGTAGCTTTGATCTTGTTGTATTCCATGTATCCTGGTTTTTATGTTGGGTCACTGATAAAACAACAAAGAAATCATGTGAAATAAATAAATACAAAAGCTTGGAGATACATATCCAGCATTAAGGCCCAGATTTTGCAAGGATTATACTCAAGTTGAGCAGTATCTTCCTCTCCCAGTAGTTCCACTGAAATCAATTTAATCAATGGGACTATTTGGGGAGTACAGTACTGCTGACTGGGTGAAATTATGGTCCTATTGAAGTCAATGGAAGTTTTGCTGATGAGTTCAATAGAACCAGGATTTCACTCAATATAAGTAAAGCTGTCAGAATCTGAGCCTATAGCATTTGCTAGAAAAAGAGTTGTTTCCCCGTTTTATTGATCTGCTTAAGAGATAAGATATTTAGTCAGCCCCTTCTCATCATTATAGACTCATGCTACATCAGGGGTTCTCAAACTGGGGGTCGGGACCCCTCAGGGGGTCACAAGGTTATTACATGGGGGGTCGTGTGCTGTCAACCTCCACCCCAAACCCTGCTTTGCATCCAGCATTTATAATGGTGTTAAATATATTTAAAAGTGTTTTTAATTATAAGGGGGGTCACACTCAGAGGCTTGCTATGTGAAAGGGGTCACCAGTACTGAAGTTTGAGAACCACTGTGCTACATGTTTTGTTTTACAAATCTAGGATAGAATTATTATGGGCTGGGATTGGTAAATAGCATTCACGGGTCTGTGGTACATAAAGAACTGAGTACCAACACTTCCTCTTGGCATCAATTATAGTTGTGGATGCTCTTTGAAAATTAGGCCCTTGATATTTTTTTAAAAAAGGAAATTTTAACACATTTAAGCATTTTGTATGATAATAAAAAAAGTGCAGTCATGTTACAACATAGAACTCCTTTATCTCTAGGAGTATTTTCACGTGCTGCCAAAAAGGAGATCCAGATTGAAGGAGCTCCATTGAGAAGGTTACTTCATAGGCTGGTTTAGACTGAGCTCTTTGTATAGGACCATGGAGAAGGATGGTTATGGATTCTCTTACTAATTGCTTCAGAGGAGGCTGTTCAACTGTATTCCTAGCCATGAGTGAAATGAACAGACAGCCACTGTGGCAGAAAAAAAATGGATAATAAGCCATAAAAAATGGCAGGCCAGGATAGGTGAAGATTGTCCATGGTCCTTCAGCCTTATCTTCTATTACTAGTCACTAATGGAGGACACAGAGGCACCTTAAATATGAGATATGTCATTATCAGGGCAAAGGAAGGCAACTACTCTCCCCTATCCTCTCTGCTATTGAAACAAAGAATAAGTGTTTTTTTGACAAATATATTAAGAAAATATATAATATCTATTGTTGTCACTCTCTTTCCTCAGTTCTGCAGACTAATATGAAAGGGTAGACCTGCTTGACATACACTCTGGTTTGGTGGGAGAAAATGAGAAGGGGACAATCCGGGAACAAAAAATAAAAAAATGCTGCCTCATCTCAATTATACTGAAAAATGTCATTTACTGAAAATTCTCTATGGGAGAAGAGAAGAGGATGTTTTTCAGGGGAATGTTTGACTAGTAAATTGGGAGTGTATTTTGCTTTAAAGTCCTGACTGTGAAGAAAGCCAAATGGTAGGGTTACCTATTCCACTGTAATGAACTATGTTAAGCAGATACAGAACGTGTTAATAATAATTTACAGTAAGAAATAAAGGGGAGGTGTGTCTTATAATATATATATGAAATGAGAATTAAGAAGATGTGTGTTTATATATAAAATGTTATCTTAAATCTTAATTTTATATATATATTTATATATATATATATATATATATATAAAAAAATATGTTCTTAATTGTCACTTTATATAACACACACATACACACAAATCTATTATAGATATATAATGTTGTCTTAATTCTTGGGGTATGTGTGTGTATAATGTCTTAATTCTCAGTGTGTATATATACACCTCTACCTCGATATAACGTGACCCGATATAACACAAATTCGGATATAATGCGGTAAAGTAGTGCTCCGGGGGGGCAGGGCTGCACACTCCGGCGGATCAAAGCAAGTTCGATATAATGCGGTTTCACCTATAATGCGGTAAGATTTTTGGGCTCTTGAGGACAGCGTTATATCGGGGTAGAGGTGTGTGTGTGTGTGTGTATATATATAAACACACACACACACTTACCCATTATAGGTATATAATGTATTCTTAATTCTCAGTTATATGTATAAGTCCCCCTTTTACTTCTTATTATATATTATTGACCTGTTTTGTATTATATCTATAGAATACTATAGTATGATAATAGTAGCAGGATTAACAAATGCATTATGTTACCATCTCATTCCCATTATACATGAAAATTGGGAGAAGAGTGTGATGGTAAATGGGCTCTTGAAAAATCCAGTAATAAGTTTCAGCTTGTTGGTTTCCATACGCTTAGAATGCTGGCATGGCACAAGTATCCCATGCCTGTTACATTTAAAATGAGATAATAAACTGCAGTCAACCATGTAGGCATTATGAAATATTATAATTATAGTTTCATATAAATATGTATGTGTTTAGATGAAAAAGCAGGTAATTAGTGCCATTTGTTTGTCAAATGCTGTACATTAGAATTTATCATCTGTTTGTTTGCAAGAGCCTCTGTAGTGTACAAGAACCTTTTTGCAGTTATATTTGGGAGATTGTAGCAACATTTCATGGACAAAATCTGCCTTTATTTCAGCACAGTTCTCTCTTTCCAGAGAAGTTGGCTTTAAGCTCACATCCAACCCTTTTGACTTATCCACTCACTTGATTTAGACCTCATTGTTATCTATTACTTCCTTTACAGAGGTTATTATATAGTAATTGTGCCTTTGAAGAAGTCTCATGGAAAGTTTATCAAACCATGGGAAAGTCCGGATGAAATGGAATTAGATGAGGTACAGTATTTCTATTTTGACTGTTTCTGTTTCAGTAATTAAAATATTTTAATGATTGCATGCCACTAATGCACTGATTTCAGCGAGTTTAGTTGTCTGGATATTTTATCTTTGGATTGTGTTACCCTCTGGGGGCAGAAAAAAAGATCTAATTACTTAAATTAGAAGACATTAAAGACATTAAGTTTCAATAAAGCACACAAACTGTCTGATCTTTGTTGGCATTAATATTTTATTCTTTGCCTATTGTAAAGCATAAAGCAAAAGTGCATAAGGTGAAATGAGTTGTCAGCAAAAGCTTAATCACCATTGATATGAACTGCAGTAAAGGTCTGGTTCATTAGTGGGCTGTTTGCTAAGGATGTAACAAATGCTAAATTGCAATTTGCACTGCTGTTTAACATTTGACTTACCTTGTGGTCTTTTTACCTGTTTCTCACATACTGTAATATTGATGATTAGGAAATGTTTGCAGTATTCTCTATTCTTGTGGTACTCAGTATTCCGAAATTAAAAACCACATAGGAGAAAACAACCGTGTGTCACCAATTAGCAATATAAGCGCCATACTCCAAAAAACGGAGTATAGTGGCTTCATTTCAGAAAAACAACAACGAAATACTTTATCTCTTTTGAGCTAGTATTACTTCTAGCCAGCCTAGTGTAGATTCCTTCTATGTCTGCATTGAACTTAATCTAATCTGTCCTCATTTTCCCTGTCTGTAAACTGGGGGTAGTGATCCTGACCACCTTTGTGAAGTGCTTTGGGATCTCTAGATGAAAAGCACCGTACGAGAGTGAGGTATCATTATGATTATTATTTTTATATCTGTCTAGGGTTTGAGGCCACACTCATTGGCGTTGTAATTGGTACAGATAATATCCCCACATCTTCATGACAGAGACTCTCCAATTTGGACTTAATCAAAGACCACTAAAGTCATTTGGAGTCTTTCCATTGAATTCAGCAGGCTTTGGATCAAGCTCTATATACTTTCCCCCTTTCCTTTAATCATGGTAAAGAGTATTCTGTGATGGAGTTGCCATTGCTTCTCCATAAAACAGCCAACAGGAAGTGCTCATTCAGCAAGTGGTCACCACACTTTTTCCCTACCCCCACTCCCCAAATATGTTTTCTGTGACCTGAACTCCAAGGGGCAAGGAAAACAAGAGGTAATTCCTCATTCTGGGCATCTATTGTAGGTCAATTTAGGAAAGTGTTTTCAATAACCTTGTCCAATAATTGGGAGTTTTTAATTTCTTCAGTGACCAGAAACGAAAATTATTTGCAACAGCAGGAAAATAGTAATTCTTCATCAGAATAATGCAAAAGGCTTAGTTGTTGTTACTAAGTTATTCAAAGGAAGACATGGTTGCTCCTGAGTAAACAATTAAAGCCTGAAATACTCTTCATTATTTTAAATTAATGGAGATATCCTATCTCCTAGAACTGGAAGGGACCTTGAAAGGTCATTGAGTCCAGCCCCCTGCCTACACTAGCAGGACCAAGTGCTGATTTTCCCCAGATCCCTAAGTGGTCCCCTCAAGGATTGAACTCACAACCCTGGGTTTAGCAGACCAATGCTCAAACCACTGAGCTATCCCTCTGCCCCCCACCCTTTTAATCGGTTTTTAACCAGTTTACAGCATTGTCTTCTTTCTGTTTTGACGAGAATCGGATTCAAAACACAGAGACCACTTGCTTGAACCATTAATGTCTTTCCTTTAAAAGAGCTGGTTGTAAAGGCTATCAGCATCTTGATGCAGTCCTAGATGACATAAAAAATAGTTAAACAATAAAATTTCCCTGGAAAGACCCATTCAGTAATGGAACATTGATTTACTATTACTGTCCAATTTTAACCTCCAAAATCCACAGTCAGATTCAGCAACAACTGATAAGTGTGGGTGCAGGATGACATTGAACTTTGTTGCAATAAAATTCTACGGGTCTGTGCTGCTGATTCCCATAACAAAGGGTCATTTTAATCATTCTGCAAGTTGTGGTGCATTAATCTGTATAATAGTTTGATAAAGAACATTTATTAATTCAGAAATATTTGGGTCAGGATGGGCTGTTTCCTACTTTTTTACTGATATAATTGAGACCACATTGTAGAATTAATGGTGGAAGAAATAAGATATGCATTGACTGGAAAATGAAAATTATTTCTGTTAAAGAACTAAAGCCCTTGATATATCTTTTACAATTGCCTTCAATATATGCAGTAACTCTTGAGAAGGGGGAGGAAAATCAAAAGCTGGCATTGGCTGCTCTTCATGCTTTCTCGTTCAATTTCTGATGCTTAAAGGGTTTTTTTCCCCTACCTGGGGAAATAAGAACTTTATATTGTTGTTATGTAGTCTTTCCCTGACCAACCTGAGTAAGCAGTGACACAAATAAAGGGTAAAATGCACCTATGAGAAGAAAACTCACCAAACCGCTAAACCAAACTACTAACATATGATTAGGTCTTTATGGAGGTGAGCTAGGGGAATTTCTGGGTTTTGTCTACTACATCCTCAGATATCTAGGTTTGGGACATATTGCACAGGGAGTTACTCAATATGCTAGACACCCCCAAATGCTTTACAGAAATAGGTTAGCAAAAGAGACCTCAGTAGCAGGTGGTTTTGGAGCAGTAAATCCATAATCTGCCAGTCAAGAAGACTGTATCCACACTTATCTAAGTGTTCTGAACCTACAAGGTGTCATGCACCCTCAGCTCTGATTGAAGTCAGAGGTAGTGGAGGGTGAAAAGCAAGGGTGCAAGACAAGGCCACTAGTTAGACAGATATTCTGAGTTTGAAAGGTACCAGGGAGAAAAAATGTACTCGAAACTGGGGTTGAAATTCAGGCTCCATTGAAGTTATTGGGTGTTTTGCCATTGACTTCAACTGGACCAGAATTTCACCCTGGGTTCTTGCAGTTGATTCAAGCAGAGTAAACTATTATTTTGCTTGGTCAGAAATCATGACTTGTTTGCTAGTTTGTAGCCATTAGATTTTGGAAAATGCATATAGTCATAAAGACATTTAGTTATTATGAGACTTGGTGACACAGAGTAAATATGTCATCTTTGTAAAAGCAATATGAATGGCAGATGTTATGATTTGGATTTAAATACACCTCTACCCCGATATAATGCGACCCGATATAACATGAATTCTGATATAACGTGGTAAAGCAGTGCTCCGGGGGGAGGGTCTGCGCACTCTGGCAGATTAAAGCAAGTTTGATATAACGCAGCTTCAACGCGGTAAGATTTTTTGGCTTCCGAGGACAGCGTTATATCGAGGTAGAGGTGTATTATTTAGGAGAATTTTTGTTGTTGCGAGGAATAACGAAAAAACAACAACCCAGAAATAGATGTTAAGTCTTAAATGAATTCAAAGCTTTTCAACCTAGTCCTGTTATAAAGTATCACTGGGGATAAGTGTGATGTTAATGACATATGGCAACGACATCACCTATATCTGAAATATGAATGAAAGCAAGGGTGCACCTGGGGTCTATTCAGTCATGTGGAATAGATTTTGTAAACCAGATTTCCATTCACACACAGAGTTAAGTTTAGCTGGCCATGCACCAATTTGCAATGGTTTATGAAAGGTCTAAAACCCAAATTATAATTATAGTATGAACTGGAAAGATGGGGAACAAAAAAATTGGCTGGGATTTTCAAAGGTGGTGTGGTAGAAGGAGTAAGGTGAGCTAATGCCATTGAATTCCAGTGGAGATCAGTCCCCTGTGACTCCTTTGAAAATCTCACTCTTCATCTTAAAGGGTGGCTGGAAGCATATACTTCCCTTTGTATAAATATACTGATGTCTGTGGACCATCAGTCAGTAAAAACTCCCTACCCTCCCAAATACCCGAAGGAGCTGGACCTGAGGTTAGGAGGCAGGCAAATGGAACTGACTGTGGAGAGGTGGATGTGTATATATTGAAGCCAGTTGCCAAGCTGCCTTCAACTTCCCCTGCCCGCCTGGTATATAACCAAGCTTTCTCTCAGTTGTCTTTTTCATCCACTGCTGGGAGTGACTTTATCCTGGTTTACCCCTCCCCAGCCCCCTCTCGCCCATGAAACTCCGCTCTGAGATGAAGCTAGGAAGGGAGAGAGAAATAACAGAGTGTTCCCAGCAGCTGATGAAAGCATCTCTGGGAGCAGAGCTGTGGAAAGGCTGGCCTCGGGGGAGTGATAGAAAGCTCAGCAGGCTGGCATCACTGCATGTACATATTTTTGGGGGTGAATGCTTCTTAGAATCCCACTAGCAGATGCCTTGGGGGCATATGGCATCACGAAAGAATACCTCCCTCAGCAGATCTGCTCTGAGCTGCTGCTGTTAGAAGCAACAGCAGCCAGGGCTAATGTTCAGGCAGCCTCTGCTCCCCTCTCCTGTTGCTGCCACTGACTCTACCTAGTACTGGCACATGTGAAGCAATCAGAAGGGTTTTTTTTTTTTCTTAAAAAGGGAGAGTGGCCCTCAAAAACAACTAGATAAAAGCACCATTAATAGGCCAAGATTGGTCTATTACCCACTGAGGTCCTCACTTTTACACAAGTGAGGGTCACCTGGAAATTATTCTGGATGCATGTTAAATAAAAGATAATGTGCAAAAATCACAGTTGTTTCTAAGATTACAGTACAACAGTGTCATTTTACAGCAATGTCCTTTTCAAGGATCCAAACACCTTCAAATACTTGGGAAGTTCATTTTCAGATCGAGGGGTCCATTACACTAGTTTTTATGCTGGTGTAACTCTACTGAAATCAATAAAATTACACCAATATAAAGCTTGTGCAACACGATGGGGAATCAGGCCTTGTGTCTGAACTCCATATCTGGTCGCTATACTGATCTTTGTAACGGAGCAGAGCAAAGCCCAGTATCCAAACACCCCCAACCTTTAAGGAAGTTTGTATCTAAATTTTGCATCTTGGGCCCATTTCTAATTTTAACCTGTTTGAGATTCAAAATTTTAATGAACTGGCATGTTCAGCTAATCAGTGTTAACAAACTTTGTTTTAGTAGTGAGTTAAGTTTAAGTCATATCCCAGAGAAAGGAGTGGTTGCTTGTTTTGTGTGCTTTTGGATTGTTTGATGCATAATTAGGAAATACTTGTTCCATTTTGGGGATGGCAAAGAGAAATGCCATCTAAGTTGCAGTGTAATACTGAAAAAGTGAGTTCAGCTAGAGCTTCCCCGACTAAGCATATTTTTAAAATGAAAATATATACTAGAAATTATATTTTAATCTCTTTGCTACTGATCTGTAACTTTCCCCTGGAGACTTGCCTCCTACACTTAACAAAGTAGTGAAAACTTACCCATTTTGTTCGTTTTGTCTGGGAGCAGAAGAACTCAAAATAACTGTGTGACCTTGGAAGAATATAAGGTTGGAGACTGAGTCTATTGCTTTTACTTTAAAATAGGACAATGAATAAGTTTTATGGGTGAAAAATGAGGGAACACTCTTAGCAGTCATCACTTGTCAAGCAGGAAAACTTCAGGCTATTTTTAAATGAGTCAAATTAGTATTTGCTTAATGTCAGTATATCCAATGTGATAAAAGATATTGAATAAGCATTTGGCCATTTAAATAAGTAATTAATCAGTGGCTTTACCAGGTCGGCTTTATTTCATTTATTAGTTAACATACAAACATGAGCTAGTATTTAATCTTACTGCCAAATACCCTGATGTATATTTTGGCTTTGTTCATCAGAGCAAATATTTAATGGGGTAAAGGAAGTTTACATTTTGAAAGGCAGGCTACACAGTTTATGTCTCCGTTGAGTATGTTAAGTTCTGGTGCTTAACTGTTATGATGGAAAGTGGTCTGGGTGTCAGGACTCCAGGGTTCAGTTCCTGGCTTTTCCATTGAAGTGCTGTGTGACCTTGAACAAGTTGTTTAAAGGTTGATTTTAGTGATGATGAGCATCTGAAACTTTTATTGACGTCAGCTGGAATTGTGGGTGATAAGTGCATCAAGAAACTGTGCCTTTAAGCTTTTCTGCCTGCCTTTACTCATCTGTAAAATGAATTTAATTTTACCTCCCTCACTGTGTGTGTGTATTTGAGATTCATTATTTGTAAAGTTCTTGGAGAGCCTCAGATGAAAGCTGTTATAGAAATCCAATGGACTATTTTGTGAATATGGATGATGATGTTGTTTGTTTGTATTCTAAACTCTTCGTAATACTGAATGGTGCTAGAAAGATAGTGTTTGCATTTTAGAAAGTCCCCCTGAAAAATTAAACCTAGGTAATGAAACCTGAGTTTCACAGGCTGGGAATTTTTCCCCCTCAATTTTGTATTGTTTTCAATTTCCTTCCTCGGAGGGAAGTTCATTTGCTTTATTGGGATTCACTGTATTAAGTTAGAGGTCACAGTGTGGCTGCTGCATACATATAAAAAAATATTATGCAACAAATTGTCTTTTTTTCAGAGAAAAGGTGTAATGCATTGTAGAAATTAATTCTGTAGGGTTTTATTAGCATGGACAATGATATCAGGCACTGAAAATTGATCTAGTTGACCCATGTTTATAATCTGAGCAGTGCAATTGCAATTTAGTATCTTATCTTAACAGGAAAGGCCAAAAATTTAAGGATCGCAAGAACTGAGATTTAGTGATACTGACAAGCACCATGAAATGAGCATAAATGGTATTTTGATAGTTCCTGGCCCTGAATTAAGTTTTCCCATTAAACTGTCAATAAGTTACATTAATGCTTACAGTTATCTTTCTGTTCTCTCTCTCTCTCTCTCCTTCCCCCCCCCCCCCCCCCCCCGTTACTTAAGGAGATAGTTAGGAAACGCAGAAGCATTCGTTTTGGGAGAGAAGTTGAATTAAAGCCATACATTGCAGCTCACTTTGAAGTTCTTCCTACTGAGTTCACCCTGGGGGATAAAAAGCAGTATGGTGGCTTTGAGAATAAGCAACTCCAAAGCGGTCAAGAATATGTCTTCTTTGTTTTGGCTGTAATGGAGCACTCTGAATCTGTAAGTGGGCTGCATGTTTTTGCTGCAGTTGTTTTTATTCCTAAGTTTACCTTCACTCATTTCTTATAGTATTTGTTCACACGATCACTCCTCTGTCCACTCACAAAAGGTCATTTACCTACTGGGTATGTCAGTGCTTTTCAAAAGTCAGTGTCTTTCCTTGCTTATTTACAGCGATCTCTCAGGCTAGAAGGTAATCGTTCTGCGTGCGTTTTAATGTATTATTTGCTTCTGTAACTGAAGGGTAAAGATCACCTTTTATTAGCATTATTCTGATCCTTTGCAAATTACAGGCCTTGCTTCATGACATCTGTGATGCAACTACTGAGGCATGAGCTTCATAGCAATATCTTTCACAGTGTAAAAAATGTTCCTTTCTTGCCTGCGGACTACCATTGAGACAATGGTGTTTGTTACCAAAAATCTTTGGAAAGATCTATCTAATCAGAGACATGCACAGCTAGCTTCTTCAGAGATAGTAATTTGCTACCAACTTTATCAGTGAAATGTAAGAAAGTGAGAAAATAATGCAATAATAAGGAGAATTCCTGAGGTGATTTAAATAATGAGTTGTCTCTTCCCATTATGTAATTCATCTTATTCTTATGTCCCTTTATGCTTGACTTGTTTTAGCTGCAAGTAAAACAGTAAAAAAAATAATTAAACAAAGATAGAAATAGGACGGTGGAAAGATGCTGCTTCATACATTAACATTTGAACATGCAATATGTCGCATAGTGTCTTTCTAATTGATTCCTAAGCCTGACAGATACATTTGCTGTGCTCAGCCAGCTGAACCTACTGTAACAGTAATCTGAAGTCTAGTCAAAGACCTCCAGTGTCTGGCAATGCCTTAAATGTGTGGAGAGTTTATTTAGTTGAAAACGAGGAGGAAGTTCTAGTTAGTCTACTTACCACTTGTGGCTTCATTTGAAAATGGAATAACTGCTTTAAGGACGTTCTAATATAGAACAAAAGTTTCCCTTTTCCTCTTTCTGTCTTACAGTGATTGCAAAGACTGTGTCAATGGAATGGAAAATCTGTTAATTAATAAAATCCTACACACCATTGAAAAGTTAACCAAAAAAAGTGACTAAGTGATGATTTACAGCTGGTGATAGAAGAGCCAGTGGCCTTGTGAATTGAGCATACGCGTCACGTCATTAAATCTTAAAGTTGAAAAATAGGACAGCTTTTAGGTAGAAAGTTAGATATCTGAAAAGCTATACTCACAAATTACCCATACTAAGATTCAATCTTTTCTTTGCAAAGTTTTGCTCCTTCTGTAATTTTACATATTAACTAAGGCTGTAATGTCTAACATTGTTGATTTTGGGACTTTGACTGCCTTAAAGATAAATGAACATAAAAAGGTTTGGTTTGGATGTTTACAACTTAAACATGGTATCCAGAATCTGTGATAGGATTTTGTAGTTGTGGATCTGGCCATAGGGAAGGAAGAGGGGTCAGATAAATGAGCATCTATGTCCCATGCTCCATTGTGCTCTGTTCTCAACACATCAGTTCCAGAGGCTGCTAGAGTTTGAATCTTGCACTCTAGCAGAGTATTTCTTCTGCACAGGCAGAATACTTTCTACACAGCATTTCTCCTGCACCTAACTCTAAGCATTTACAAATGATCAGAAAATAGATTTGTCTTAAAAATCTAACCGTATTAACAATGCCTATAGGTAAAAGTAGACATCAAGGATTTCATATCTCTTCTTTGGTTCAGCCTATTCCCATGGGGTAGTTTGTTATCACATTTTGGCTTCAGCATTTGGTTCTACTTGCTCAGGAAAGAGAGGCTGAAGGCAAAGTAATATTCCAGTGGCAGAATCTTCTGCATCTTCAATTAACATTGAAGCAGAAAAATACCTAGGTCAAGGTTCCTTTAAGCAGGATGATGGAACGCAAGTGATTAAACAACTCTTCATACCTTAGAAGAAAATTTGTTATAAAAAACAAAAGCAAATGGTAAATGATGTGCTTGCTTGTCCCACAGACAACCATTGTCAGTTTTTCATATAGTCAGTTTCTAAATGTTTTTATTCATATTAACCCATTTATTCACTTATATGACAAGACAATTGAACATGATATCATTGGTCAGTACCGCGTAATCATTTTTTATCGCAACTATTTAAAGCAATTTTCAGATGTAACCACGTCTGTATTCAAACTTTTCTGACCTGTGAAATTAGTAATTATCTAATCCGAAGTGAAAACATCTTTCTTTATGGTGTCATTGCTAAGGCCTGCATCGCATATAAAGTTGCCATCAAGTTTCCTCCTCCTTGCTTCATTAGTGCTGACACCCTGGTGTGACTCTACCCATAGTTTGGTTAAGCAAAGCTCCCAAATGAACAGAGTATTCCATAAAGTGGCCTGTCAGTGAACCGAACTGACACAACTAGCATGGCTGGAAAAAGCACAGCCTTCAGCCACTCTGGCTTAGTCTGGCAAAAACTGAGCTGCTTGTCCTCTACCCAGCATTCATCCTTCTTCCCCTCTTCTCTGTTACCCTTGACAACTCCGCATCCTTGCTCTGCTACAGGCTCTGAATTGATCTGTGACTCCTCTCTGTATCTTTTGCCCATAGTAGACCTCTGTCTCTACAATATCTTCATAATCTGTCCATTTCTCTCTATTTTCTTTGCTTAAACCCTTATCCAGCTTTCGTCATATCTCAGCTACATTGCTTCCAAAGTTATCTAGCTTTTCTACGCTCTATGTCCAGCCTCTCTTCATAGTCTCTCCCCTTGTCTTCAAGTCCCTAACCCACTTAGCTCCTATCTAGCTCTCTGTTGTTGCCTCTTTGCACTCTCCACTTTGTCCCATTGTTTCTGACCAAGCGGCGTGCTACTATTGCCCAACATATCCCTATATTTAACCCTGCCTTCCTGACTGTCCACTATAATTCTGTCCTCTACTCTTTCAGTTCTTTCACACCTCTTCCAGGAAGCGTTTAAACTCTTGTTCCCTCTTCCCTTCCCAGCAGTGCAAACAAAACAAAGAAGTGAACAAACAAATCATCCACTGTACTTTGCTAGTCATTTTCTTTTGTTACATCATCTCCCCAATTCTTCATCATTACATTGCTCACTGAGATTGTGAAATCTTCTGGGCAGAGACCTTGTCTCCTCATTTCTCTGTATACACCTATCATACTTTTGATACAATATAAATAAAATTGTAATAATAATAAATTATTTACATTTTAATCTATATAGTGTAGGATTTGAAGAAATAACAATGGGTATTATAATGCCATTATATTCCATGTACATTTATTTAGTTCTAGCACAGTTATTTCTCATGCCCATTACTTTATCGTTGAATAGGATCTTATTTTCTTACAGACCATGTATGCAACCAGCCCATATTCTGATCCTGTTGTGTCAATGGATCTCGATCCCCAGCCAATTACAGATGAAGAAGAAGGCTTGATTTGGGTTGTAGGACCAGTTCTCGCAGTGGTGTTTATCATCTGCATTGTTATAGCTATACTTCTTTATAAAAGGTAAGTTTACCAAATAGTTCTTTTTAAACTAAGGTGACTTTTAGATATTTTGACCATTTTAAGATACAGTGGGATCAGATAAAAAGTTGTTGTGCCATACTCTATATATTAGATGTCATCCTGTGGATTCTTGCTATATTTTTTAAAGAAATTTTGTTTAGTTTGTATAGAACTGAAAAGTTACTTTGAGTTTTCCCTATAGTTATAGTGATTTGGTTTCACTCTTTTGCTGATGACACTGTATTGCAATTTGGGGTATTAAAAATGTTTTTGTATTTTACGTATATATGTACATTAGTGTATGTGTACACGTGTATCCATATAATCATTTCACTTTTTTTACTTATCTATTTAATATTGTAATGGTAATACGTTATAGGTTACATTCAGTCCTGGTGTGAACAGACACAATTCTCATCTCCCTAAAAGTAACTGGAGTTGTGCCTCCTGAAATCAGGCCTCAGTTTGGCCATGTATGTACATGCATTCCTGTACCCCAGGATTAACAAAATATCAGTAATCATTTGCTACTAACACTGGAATCTGATCATAAACTTGAGGAGTCATTTGCTGACTCTTTTTTCATCCTGTATGTTTAAGGTGACCAGATGGCCCATTTTTAAAGGGACAGTCCCTTTTTTGGGGACTTTTTCTTATATAGGCGCCTATTACCCCGCACCCCATCCCGTTTTTTCACAGTTGCTATCTGGTCACCCTGTGTATGTTACATCACGCTGCACAAGACACAGATCTAGGTTTTGCCATTATTTGAGAGTCAGATTCTCCACTGCCTTATACCTTGTTCAGTCATTTACACCTATGCAAAGTGCAGGCAAAGTCTGCGTACAGTACTATCATTTAAGCTTCCTAGCCTTTTACACCTACTTTTCACAAATGTCAATGACTACACAATGTGCAAGGTGGAGAAGAGGAATACCCAAGATGGTCAGAAGCCCAGATTCAAAGTTTTACTGTTTGATTTTTTTCTTTACCCAAAACAGTTTTGAAAGTATATCGGTAATGTATAATTGTTAGCGTCTGAGCCATCATTAAGCCTCAAATATGTCTGACTAAAACTACCCATGAAAATCTGAGGAAGCAGTAAAGATGTGGGGATGTATTTTTTTTAAATACTCTACATTTAATTAAATTATTTTCTGCGAAGCAATCGGATTGTAACTGTACCTATTCTGATGAAGAAAAAAAATCTTCATAAGCCTCAAACGTCCTGGATTTCCCCCCCTCCCCAAATGTCTGCAGTCTAAAACAGCTGAAGATGGATGCAGAGGCCTTCAGGTTTCTGAAAGAGAAATACTGTGTTCAGCGTAAAGAACAGTCCTGAGGCAACCTCTGTTTTGGAATCCAAACAGACATATATTTATAAAGATGCCCTTTAGGATCATAATCATATAGCAGCACAGAAATCATTCTGTTTCTTGCAGATGTTATGCCTCATGAATGTTTCTGTTAGTACCTACCGTCTGAGCCAATCTAATTGTGAGCCCCTCCTTGTGGCTATCAGTCATTATAAAATCTGGTAATTGGAAACAGGCTGGAAGTGAAATACTCAATTCTTGTCACTACTTCGGTTATCTCTAATACAATACCTTCAAAGCTACTAAAATAAAAACCAAAACAAATCCCGTCAAAATATAAGGCAGATCCATACCTACCCTGGGAATATTGATTATACCCATAATTACGTCCTTCACGGTGTGTTGCCAAAAAGCTCTAGAGGTACACCACATGAGCAGGTAAAAATTTCTTGGTCAAGAGTGCAAAGGGAATCCCATATGCAGACTATAGAAGGCACATTTTGCATCTTTTATTTGCTAGTAGCACTAGAGATGTTTGGGAGGATACCCATCTATATTTTTTAGAGTTCAAGGAATTGTCTACATATAATTATGTACCAGTTTAACAAAATTAATATGAGATATTGCCACGTTTAAATTGGTGTAACTCCCTATTGTGGATGGAGCTGTATCAATATATAAGTGTTTATCTCAGCTTGTTTCTGTGAATTTGCAGGTGCAGGTTAAACTGATACAAGCCAGGTTTAAACTGATGTAAGAGTGCCCCCGGACAAAATTGCACCAGTTTAGCAAAATCAGTATAAAATCATAACTTTAGTCATATTGGTTCAATTCTGTGCATAGACTTGGCCTAATAAGGGAAGTTATCAGATGATGCAGAAAGGATGATGTGGAATGCTCACTGTTAACAAAGTAGGAGCTTCATTCACTTGTGGGATTCTGCTTGCAGACACTGATGCATCAGATGCTTTTTGGTAGAGTAATGTATAAATGCTTATCTAGATGAACAGGCAGAACTGAGGTTGAGGGTCCCAATTAGGGGGGGGGGAGTGTGACCAAAGGGGGCTTAATGGACACAAAACGCTCACATCCCTTGCTTCACTGAAAGGGACTGGATCCATTTTTTGGCATGAGTAGCTGCCAGCTCACCAGAGACAAAGTTAGATAGGTTATCCCAAACAGATGCCAATCAAACTCCTTTATATCAAACCAACATATATTCTCGGCATTTTTGACAGTTTTTCCCAAAAAACATTTTAGAAATGTGTTAAGAGTTTTAAAACATTTTTATTGGAGTTTTGTTCCATATCCTTTTGCTTGTTAAAACAGGCTGTCTGGCTTTGTAGCCCTGGGCCAAATTCAGAGGTAGTGAATAAGGATTGTGTACGTTACATTTACAACCATTTACAGACATATAAAGTAATATAAACTGGGTTTGAGCTAGATCAAGAGGTAAATTAAATTAGGATATGACATTTGTGTGGATATATTGGATGTATTAAAAAAAAAGGAATATATGCATGGGTATTCTTTTATAAGGTGCTTTGAACCTATTCAAAACATGGAAGAATTTATAAATACGTTGATGAACAAAAAGAGCCCAGTGACTTTGATATCTGTAAGGAAGAACATATAAGATATCATTTAGTAGTTGGGATGTTAAGGAACTTTCAGAAAAAAAACACAGTTAATGTCTGAGCTAACCCTGGAACAGGGAGTAGAACTGTCTCAGAAGTCTGAAACAGTAAAAATCCATATTACCCAGTAAAAAAGTAGCAAACCAAAAATGATTATGGCAAAAAGGGAAGCAGTATTGTGGGGGGGGGGAAAGTGTGGGGATATAGGCACCATGTCTGTTGAAGGAAAGGAACCAAGGAGGTATTTTAAACAGGGGTGAGTCTTACCTCTTTTCTAGGATTTTTGATCAGAGACAGCTTTATGAACAGACATGGACTGCCAATTTCAACATTACTGTTATTAAATTTTAATATGATGTAGGGGCAGTGGTGACTGATTTATAAAAGGACGTTTAAAGCGATGAGCCCTAGCCCTCAGTTGGAGGAGGCCTGGGTAGTGTAGATAAGTGGCCTGGGTCAAGCTTTTACTACCTACAAAGGCAAGGAGTATGTGTCTGATACCTTTGTTATTTGTGAGGCTGTTGCAAATAGCTTTCCAGATTGAACCAAAGCCACTGAGATGGGCCTCATATAACATAAAGAGGAATGTGACAGTGTTTGTCATAAGTGGCGTGCTGAAAGGATGTGAGGCTGAGAGATGCCAAATCTGAGAGATTTTAGGCTTTCTTCTTCAGCCGTGAGAGTGCAGGCCAAATGTCATCCAATCTTAAATCAAGAGGATTAGTACTTCTAAAAATGAATGGGAAAAATATTGGACCACACCCTCTGTCACTGAACATAGTTGCATTCTGAGAGCCTTCATGATTAAGACTGATCGAGGTACTCAGTATAGAAGTAAGAGTTTTTTGTCCTAAATTGGTTGTAAACCCAGCTGAATTATGATGTGATAAGCAGTGGTACTCACTGCACACCCTTAGGGCTGGTCTACACTGGGGGGGGGGGGATCGATCCAAGATACGCAACTTCAGCTACGCGAATAGCGTAGCTGAAGTCGAAGTATCTTGGATCGAATTACCTGGGGTCCAGACGGCGTGGGATCGACGGCCGCGGCTCCCCCGTCGACTGCGCTACCGCCGCTCGCTCTGGTGGAGTTCCGGAGTCGACGGTGAGTGCGTTTGGGGATCGATATATCGCGTCTTAACGAGACGCGATATATCGATCCCGGATAAATCGATTGCTACCCGCCGATACGGCGGGTAGTGAAGACGTACCCTTAATGAAGGGAGAGAATCATACTGAGAAAGGTTCCTTAAACATTCTGAACAGACGTTCCCATCTTTAGGATTTGGTAGTCTAAGTGAACTAACTGGGCAAAACTCTTTTTTTCCCTTGCTTTTCTTGCTATACTCTTGCCCTCAAGAAAACTGTTTTTTGTTGATTCAGACAAAAGAGAAGCTAGTAATATATACTCAGAGAAAATCAGAACTGTATCCAAAATTTCCAAAGAATTCTATATATTTAATTAACATGACAACATGAAGATAAAAATCATACTAGTCGATTTTATTTGGCCTCTGTGTGTGTTGCATCATCTTAGATTCTCTTATTCGCCATTAGCTATATTTTGTGTCCGTTAAGCCCCTTTTGGTCTCACACACACACACACACACACACACCCGTTGTTAAATTCATTGTTAAATTCAGTGTGAATTTCAGCAATTAATGTAGGGGAATCTGGGAGAAACTAAATTGATGAAACATACATTTATGGGTGGAAGGGGTAATTATACAACTTTAAACTCTCCTTATACTCATTCATAGCCATACCACAGCCCATCTTGTGCAACAACACAGGGCAGTACAGGAGCATAAGGCACCCCCTTACCTCAGTGAGTCAGCTACCCACATAAGTGAGGAAGGGGAAGCATCCTTCACGCTCCCAATCCTGTGCAGGTGGACAGAGAATGGAGTCTTGGCTTTGCCTCCAGCAATGCACCAAGCAGCATAGCTCTGCCAGAGCACCGGAGGAGAAACATTGCATCAGGTGTAGGGCTGGTACAAAGTACGTCTCCCCCAGAACAGGAGGATAACTGATGGGCAGACTGCAACTCTGAGAGTCACAACTTATCACCCAGGGTGTTCTTAGGGCAGTGCAACAAAATGCTGCCTCACATGCAGGGCACTTGTTAAAGCTGCAAGTTAGCCCTTAGATTCACTTGTAAATTTGGCCATATGAATTTAACAGCACATGTCTTGGAGGGAGAGGAAAATGTTAATTAATAAATGTTAGAAATCTCTAAAAACTATCCAACATCTCAGGATTTGCCAGGGCTAGAAAGAAATTATGTATCCCGCTGAAATATCAACTTTCACTGGTGTTAAATTCCTATGTCTGATTTCTGTGTTTCTGAACGCTCACGAGATACCTAACTTGAAACCCACCATGGATGCAAGGCTGGATGTTGCTTATCCTGGAACTCACTTTAATCAGTGTTGTTTCTGGAAGACATTCCGTGTTTAGGAGACAGAAAGAAACATTTCTTTAGCAGGTTGATTTTTGTTTAAATGGCAGCTGTGTGAATCTGCTCAGAGGCTTGGAATGTTATCTTAAATCCTTTTGAGCCCAGTGGAGTTTTGCCAGAACAAGTAAGGACTGAATAAAAACTTAGCAAGGAGCTCCAGATTTGCGCCATAGTAACTAACATGATTCTAAGGAAAAAATGGAGAGACTCTAAAAAAAGAAAAAGATCTGTGATGTTGCAGGGCACTATAAAGATTTTAGTACCCATTGTAAGTAATAGGGTCATTGCAGCTTCCAAGCAATAAAATCTTTGTAGCTCCCCACATTATCATGATGATACACTATGTTTTTGGTATTTGGGAATAGTTTCAATTATGTGACCTGTTGATAGCAAGTAATAAAGTCTTTTTCCAGTTCCACCCATTTTTATAGGTCATGCACTATAGATCTAAGATGAGCTATTTCTTTTAAAGCAAAAAAGAGTATTTAATATTTTATTGGGGAAAGATTTAGGATTACCTTAGTTGTCAAGAGACCTTTTAAAAATAATTTCTGACATTTTATTACCTAGTTGCGTAAAACCGGATAAAAATCTTTTGTAATTTAGTGCAAGTCTTAGTTACTCTATAGGAATATCTCATCCATTTAGCCTTTTTTTAATGAAAAAAATGTGTTACACTAAACTTCCCTGTACCTAGGTTAGATGAAAGTCTTTTCTCCAGCTTGTAAGTAAAATTCAGAAATATATCCAGCATCTGCAACCTCCTGGAATGTAATTGATTGTGGCATTATTTTGTAGGTGATGACCAAAAGGGAATGTGATATTAATACAAAAATATTTTCTTCAGCAGCAAAAGACTCTTTGAACTTAACCTTGTGTCCTCCATTTATTCCATGATTAGAAGGCATTAAATGTTTTGATGAGCTGTCATTCTGTAATTTATGTAAGTTCTGTGTCCTCATTGTAAAACACCATTTCTTGAATCTCCTGTTGTCATGGTTACTCTTCTTGCCATTGGCCAACTAACATTTAACCTTTTTTCCCCTCTTTGCCGCATTAAAATGGAGCAGTAAACCTGACAGGTGAGAAGTGAAGAACAATTGCCCTCCATTTACACCAAAAAAGAAAAAAAAGAGGAAAAAAGTACAGACAGTTTATCATGATGATGATTTAAAACAGAATTTTTGTCAGTCTAAATGATCTTGGACAGATACATATAAAATATAAAGACAATCTGATAGTGCTCTAGATATTTTATAGCGTTTACAACACTAAAAAGGCATGAGGCATTTATAGCAGTGTTTCATCTTTTAACTAAAAAAAGTTTTTTTTTCCATATCTTATATTTTCCTCAGTTACAATTTCAGGTGACAGTACAAATCAATTTATGAGAGTTCTTTGGTCAAGTTTAAAATGGTGTTCATGTCTCAAAACGGAGCTTCAGAAGAATTGGGAAATTATGTACTGTAATGGGTTAATGCACTTTTAACAGCCTGGATGCAATCCTGACTTACAGTAGGTCACAAGTAAAAATAAATTGATGATCTCATCCTAGTCCTTAGAGGGTAGTCCTTCACATCATAAATCCTTTTGAACCCACACAATCTGATACAATTACTATAGCATTCTCGGGTCTAGAGAGAGACAGAATTAGAATAACTCTAATTAAAACAAACAAAAGTACATTGTTCTACAGTAAGTGCCCCAAACG
The DNA here is from genome assembly GCF_002925995.2 of Terrapene triunguis. Taxonomy (NCBI): domain Eukaryota; kingdom Metazoa; phylum Chordata; order Testudines; family Emydidae; genus Terrapene; species Terrapene triunguis. Next base: position 908,480 of record NW_020699373.1, read on the forward strand.
CTGCAGTTTTAGCGTTACTGTAGCATTTGAGGCTATTTATGTTTACTCTAACATTTGAAGCTATTGTAGGATACTATAGTGCTTTTTAATATAGAAACGGGGGTTGTGCAGGTCAAAGCTGATATGCACTAGCAGAGCTATATGTGGAAAAATGCAAATGATGTCTGCCTCTAGGCAGTTCTCCTAGTCCTTCACTTTTTAAGAGTACCAGATATAAATAAACATTCTTCTTAAGAATTGAAAGAAAAGGGAACACACATATCAATGTAAAAACATTAATGGGTTTGGTACTAAATTTGGATAAATATTTATCCACAATTTTGTATATGTAATGAATTAACGGTTCAACCGCCCAAATTTGTAGATTCAAATCAAGTAACTAAATGTCTTGCTACCCATTTTATACACTCGATTTTCATTTGCTCTTGCAGATAAAGGTTTTGTATGTTAAAAAAATAAATTAAAAAAAGCCTTTTGAAGCTGGATTGAGGTCCTCTAGGAAATTTAGCCCAGTGACATTTACTTAACTGAATTTTCATGAAAATCTGTTTTACCCCCTTTTTCAATGAAAGTATCTTTTTTTTTTTTTAATGAAACTGCATGTCTACAAATACTAGAAGTGAGGGCCTGGCAGTCATGGAGCTCTTCTGGAAGCACATAGTGGGGTGGTTATAGGGTAGAATGTTCTGTGTCTGCCCACTGAAGGCCTTGCATAGCACTAGTTGTTTTAAATTTTGGATGGCACCTAAATGATTCACTGATGGTCACCAAATACTTTATTAAATAAATGAAAGGTGTAGAACTTGTTGAGTTTGGGACCTTTTACATTAATTCTTAGGGCCTCAATTTTGATACCCATGCTTATTGTCCATCTATTCAGGATTTTAGAATGGCACACATCACCATGGCCTCTGAACTATGCTGACTAGTGCCAACTTGTAAATAGACCCATTGATTTCATGAAGCAAAATGTGCAGTAGCGTGGGTCCCTGTGCAGTTTTTTATTTCATAAAGTTTAAAGTGATTTCATTGGGGCTACTCACTGAGTGAGGTACTACTAATGGATGACATCCTGGCAAAATGTCCATGGACTTCACTTGCACCAGCTTTTTTCCCAGTATGATTAAGGATGGCAGAATCTGACTTTATAATTTTATCTCTGACCAGGGCCGATGGGGGGGGGGGCTGAGGGGGGAAGCCGGTACAAATTTACCAGGGCCCAGCGGTCGTCCGGAAGGGGGCCCAGGGCCTGGCTTCCCCCCCCCCTCGTCGGCCCTGTTTAGCCGGTCTGCCCTTGCTGGGGGGCCCGAAAAAATTCCGGGCCCAGCTTCCCCCCTCTCATCGGCCCTGTTTAGCCGGTCCGCCCTTTCCGGGGGGGCCCGAAAAATTTTTTTCACCGGGGCACGAACCTGTTCTCAGCAGCCCTGTATGTGACACTGATCTGTAGTCTGTTTGGTTGAACCTGACAACAATTTAAGAAGACTGATTCCTGCACAGTCCTAGAAGTCTATTCACAGGAACTGTTTCCCTACAAGTTTTACCTTTCTTTAGGTCTGTGGGAGGTTAACTGGGGCTTAATCAATTTTGTGGGGCTTGTAGTACATAGAGAGCATTTTGATACCGAGCCAGCTTGACCAGCAGAAGGACCAATAAGTGGCAAAATAAACCATTTAGGACGCAGATACCAGATTACAAGGTTTGGGATAAATCACCTTGAAGCTGGCACAACTTTCCAGTGGCAGAGCAGTATATGGTCATGCAGGGAATTCCAGGCTCTGTGGGTTGGCAGGGGCTAGGATTAATTTGGGGATAATACATTCAACCCCTAGAGAAAGCACTGACTCACATTCCTTTCAAGTGACTCTTTGTTATCAACAAAGCTGTGGGTCCAGAGTGAACAAAGACTCCCCAGGATTGCCATACCTGTTGCCTTTGTGGCTGAGGGGAGTGACATAGAAGAATGAGGGGTAGACTGAAGGAATCGCTTCTTCATCCTTTTCAAAACAATTTAAAAAACCAGTTTCTTGTAGCCCACTGAAGGGAGAAGCAGCCATACTAAGGGTTTATCTGGAGTATAAATTCGAGAGTCTTGCATTAAAACTCTGGAATTATTTGATTTTCACAATCTGATCTTGGAAGTCTTCTGCATAGCGAACTTCCACTGAAGTTAACAGAGGTTCCATACTTCAAGAGCTTGTGGGATTAAGATACAATTTGCACAGCACATTAAGGCAACCAGAGGGGAAATTTTGTCTTGCTGAACGAGTTGTATATCTTCAATATTAAAGACAAGCAAAAGAAATTGCCCACTGTCATCTAAAATAGAGCTAACCATAGTCCATAGCTAAAATTGATAAGATTCCCTCCTACCCCATCACTCTTCTCTTTCCCATCACATCATGTCCTAATCAGTGTTACCACTCACTGCTCTGCCTGTAATACCTGGACAGAGAAGAAGTGAATTTAAACTGTTTTAAGAGGTAGCAGAGCAGGTTTTAGCACCATCACAGGAAAACCTAATCAGGAAAATGGCCCAAGAGTGTGATGTCAAATAAAATGCAGGACACTTGAGATAGGTGTAGCTGTAATAACTCTTACACCCACCTCTCCTCCCTTTCTTGAAATTTGGCTTTTTGCCACCTTCATCCTCACTTCTTCTTCTAAAAAAACCCAAATTGAATGAAAATGCAAATCAGTAGGTATTCTGAAAGCCAATACAGTTCTCCTTGGCTGACCTCACAGAATGGAACTCTCAGACAGTAGGAGCCCATTCTGACAGGAGACCCATAAGAGCTAAAAAGCACAAAGATGCCTCGTTTCTGAGGCAAATGGGACCTATGGGCCTTTTTCTGTCTCTTCTGCCCATTGCATTTACGGAGGGTTTTTCAAGAGCATCAAAATTCCATTGAAAGTCAATGGCAGTTAGGTACCTAACTCCCTTAGGCACTTTTTGAAAACCCTGCCCCTAATTTGATCAGAAGCATTTAAATTGAATAGGGGCTCTGTGACCATGGAAAGGATTGGGGCCATGGGTGTTTTGTGACTCACCCTATTACAGAACTGAAATATTGAGAATTGAGCTCTTACTCCCTAGAAAGTGAAAGCAACAGTGTTCAGATATATTATCGGCAACCTTGAAAGTGCCTAATGAATAAAAGAACAGGAGTACTTGTGGCACCTTAGAGACTAACAAATTTATTAGATATGCATCCGAAGAAGTGGGTTGTAGCCCACAAAAGCTTATGCTCTAATAAATTTGTTAGTCTCTAAGGTGCCACAAGTACTCCTGTTCTTTTTGCGGATACAGACTAACACGGCTGCTACTCTGAAACCGGTCATAATGAATAAAAGCTATTCATAAATAAAACAGTACAGAGCTGTGTATATTAAAACATGATGAGAGCAAATATAGCATCTTCATATGTTATTCACAATTACATAATGAAGATTTAAACAAATATATTTAATAAAGCTGGTAGGTAGCTAGCTTTTAAGACAGAGACAAAGTGGATTTCTTGAAGTTTCCCATTTATAGCCCGTAGCTGTTAATTATTCTAGTCCCTTGAATGATGAACTGGAGGATCAGGCTACTGCTGAAGGCAATTACTCCAACCCAATGTTTTCATGTTTAAATTTCCTTTAACCATGTAAATTGTAGCTGCCTTAACCACCATGTTGCACACAATTGTTTTATCTTCTGCTTTGGGTAGTGAATACTTTTAAAAAGAAGCAGTATCGAATGATCAAATAGGGCAGACAAGTGTATTTGTGTAGTTAACACTGAGGATCTTATGTGTGTTTGTGTTTACTTTATCCTTTCAGGAAGAGGGCTGAATCTGACTCTAGAAAAAGCAGCATACCCAACAGCAAGGAAATTCCTTCTCATCATCCCACAGATCCAGTGGAGCTGCGACGCCTTAATTTTCAAACTCCAGGTAAGACACAGAACTCCCCCATTTACAGCGCTGTGACCATTCACGGTTTTCAACAATATTTCTTTAAACGGCATTGCTGCTAGAGAACTAAGTTGTTAAATGTTGAATTCTTTAGTTTTAACAAATTCTTTATACTGATTAATGATGAGATTTTGCAGTGTTTTTCTTACTAATAGTTTTGGGAATAATTTCTTCTAACTTCTGCAGTGTAAAAAAAATCCCATATTGAACTAATTAATGGAGACTCTAAAAACTTAAGCACATTTTTTTCATAGAAACGAGTAACAATGAAGAATACTAAAAAAGATAGGGGGCTGGGAAATTTTTTCCCCCCTATTTATTAATTGTGTGCATTTGACAATACTTTGTGTACAAATATTCCCTCTTTCCACTGCAGAGTCAGGTAGTCAGTTTCCCTTGGTTTTGTATGTGTGTATTTCACATGGCAACAGAAAAGAGGAAAACAATTTTTAACATAGGAAAATATAACTGCAAGAGAACAAAAATTGGCCACAAGTCTCTGGAGCAGGTGTTTTCTCTGAAACTATTTTTAACTCTTTTTTTTTTAAATTGACTAGATTTCCAGTTGACAGTGTCCCTTTCAGGGACTGGTTTACTAAAACTGTGAGAACCCTTTAATGGTGAAGGGTACTGCTTATAGGAATCATGCATACTTCTCATATTCACTGTGCACAACACTGCAGTCTCTTTAAGTGTCTGGGCCATGCACCTTGCGGATGTGCAAAATAAAAAGGCAAGGTTAGCTGGAAAAAATACTCTTGTCTTCTAAAACAGGAGCAGTGTGTGAGGTCAAAAGGGTATATTAATATCTAACTATTCCTGAGGTATAGGAATGACATGTTGCAGAATATCTTTAAACCTGCTTTATATCCACTTTCCTCTTTTTAGTATGTTTAATCTTGTTTTCTTAATGGGAGTAACTTTGACAGCCAAGGACAGGATAAGAAGAAAATAATGTGAGTGGCACTGGGATTTTTATCACCCTTGTATAGATGGGTTGATATTTTATCTTTGGAATTTTCTTAATTTTGATGGTGATGTGATTCAGTAGACTTTTTTTAATCACAGTATGATTTAAATGAAGTCCCAAGCTTAATTCTGATTGATTGCTTTTAAAATCTTCCTGATTTACCATTAACAATGTACAAAAATCAGTGATAGTACTATAAATTCTGTAGTGTGAGACATGAACACAGTCATGCCTTCAGCATCTACTAGTGAACTCCCTGACCAAGAAGATCCTCTGTTTATTAAGCTCCCTGCTACAACACATCTTGGTCCTCTCTGGTAACTGTGAAAGGGGAGGAACTATGTAGCCACTTTTTAAAGGCACTTTTATGCATTTAAATGCATAAAATCAGGAAATTAAATAGAGATTCTCAGAGATTTACCAAACCACACAATACACACACACAATTTATCTCAAAAGAGTTAACTGAAGTCTCAGCACTTAGTTCTGACTTATTAACGCTCTGTGATTTATCCATCATCTTTACTACATTCAAAAAACAGTTAATGCAAAGGCGAGATTTTGTATACAAATGCACAAAAAATCAGAAAAAGAAAAAGTTATGGTTCTTACAGATTAACTCCCATCATATATGTTCTAAAACAGATTTCCAAATTCATCGCTCCCACAGTCATAATGGGCAGTGTGGATGATTTAATATTACTTCATACAGTTTTCTTTTTTTTACTTTTGTGTGTTTAAATTTGTAATCTTAATCTTGCATTTATGTTTATTTTTTGTCATATTTTAAAATAAAGTAGGGGAAGATGCTGCTCATGCTTAATAACATTAGAATTTAATGCTGTACATTAGCTTTTGCAGACACTATAGTTTTACCTCATTGCTCTGGAAAGAACTGGAGATGAGTGAATTTGGACCTTTCTTTGCAACAGCTGTTGATGTGAGATAGACAGTTTTCAGTGAACTTGGCTGTGAAGCCGCAATTCATTGATACTATTAGACCTGTCCCTTGGCAACAAACCTTTTTTGTAAAACAAAGTCTGATTTTCAGGCACTTGTGGCTTGCAAATGAAATTATTATTATTTCTATCGTGGTAGCACCATGGACCACCAATCAAGGATCAGGAGCCCATTGTGTTAAGCACCATACAAACAAGTAACAAAAGAGACAGTTTCTGCCCTAGGTGGTTTGTCTTGTCCCGGATTTAAAAGCATGTTAGAAGGTGTTACTAACACATTCTAAGGATGAGATCCTGGCCCTGCTGAAGTCAGTGTCACTATTCCCATGTGGAAGCATACACTCTTGTTTAATTCCCATTGACTTTAATGGAGCTATGATTTCACCATAAGACTATGTGTATTCAGCAAGTGAAGGTGCAATTATAGCATAGGTAGGCATACGTGTACTAGCTTTAATCTAGCTAGCATAGATAATAATAGTAGTGTAGACATTGTGGCATGGGCTAGCAACCTATTAACAACACATTTTTAAATTCTACTCAAACACAAAGCCAGCAAGATGAAATAAAAAGAGGCCTTATGTTCATGGCAACCATATTTTTTTTCCTTCCACATTTTTCCCTTTAAAAAAAATGGGCAGTAGGATGTGGGGCAGAGGATTGTGTTGTGTATATTTTATTGAAGCATTTACAATCGCCCACATACAAAGGTCTTGTCTACACTATACAATTTTATCCCGTCTGAACAGAGTTACCAACAATTCTATTAAGTGACGCAGTGTTGAACGTGTTCTAGCAGTCAGTATGCTCCAGGACAATAAGACTCTAGGGAGGTAGAGGATGTGAAGAGGATATTTATTTGTTTATTTTATTTATTTAGATTGTTGGAGCACCCACAGAGTGTTGGGTGCTTTCCAGACACAGATGAATACAAAATCTCTGCCATTGAAAGAGTACCATCAAAAATAGTCATTTTGTTTCCTAATGAACTGATACTGTGGAGCAATTCAGGAGACAATTTGAACTTAAATTGAAATGTTTAGCTCACTAATCTCTTGTTTAATATGGTTACTAATGGGGGCAGAGATCAAAAATAAATTAGGCAATGTGAGGCAGAGCATCATTAAACCCCCTTTCCTCTCCCCTTCCCCTTCCCCCCCCCCCGCCCCGTATTGAAGGGGCAAACATATGCCTGTCAAAATAGAAATTTAGTAGATGTGCTTCCATTGGGAGATGATAATGGAGTGTGGACTGGAATCCCCTGTATTCATAATAATAACAAACCTTGATAAAGAGTAATGGGTGACAAATGCTTTGACTATTTGAAAGACTCAAAAACAACCACTGTCAGATGCCCAAGACACAATTTTGGGGGGGGGGGAAGTTTTAAATCTTAAACCACAAATTTATTTTGTCTGGGGGGGGCGGTCAAGTGGGATGTGAATGTCAAGGTTTCGCCCTATTGGATTAAAATGCATTTGAATTGCATACCATATGAGTAAAAGCACCTTTAATATATCTGGTTTAATATAACCATTTGAAAGCAACTATGTGGATTGTGGCTAGTATTTATCTTCTAGTTCAGCGTCAGGGCTTTCTTATTTTATTAATGATCAAGTTGAACTGGTGATGAAAATACTAACACAATATGAAGTCACCATATGAATCTAAATTCAGAATTGCCAGAACAATAAAGCTTTCAGTTTCCTATCACTTTTCTTCATGTTTTACCAGTAAAGAATAGTGTTATTAGGATAATTCTCATTTTATTCTGAACACAGAGGATCATATTCATCTCTGGCTTCACTCCATTGCAACAAGCAGTTACACCATGGATAAATTTGGCACTGTGTCTTAACATAAGGGAATAGCCCACAGTTCTACATCTGAGAAGAAGATCCTGTCTCCATATGTGCTTTCCATACAAATGTACATTTGTTAGATAGGCCCATATGCCAGCAAGTGGGTCACATCTGCGCCAAGTTTTCTTTGAATCAATATGAAAATGCCCAATCTCCCAACAGCATAAGGGATTTCATTTTGTAAGTCTATCGTTTTCTAAAGGTAGAGGGGCAGGGGTGAAGGAGAGCCAGTCTTGCTATTCTACCGCAAGTTTACTAGAAAATATGGTATTAAAATCATTAACCTTGAAAGCAAATTTTATAAGTCACTAAGCCACGTGGACAAAGAGTGGTGGGGGGTCAGGGTAGGAACAATATGTCTTCATCGAATGAAATCTACAGGAAGGAGAAGCTCTGACTTACACAGAGTAAAGTGACTGATTTGAAATAGTTTGAAATTTTCTGAGATCCAAGGCTCAGAAAAAGACTCCAATCTGCTTGTCAGCTGAGGAACAGGATTGATTTATTCCTGACAAGTCACTTTTTGTTTTTCATTTAAGTACAAAATGTGTCACACTCGTAAATAATTTGTGTAATTGGACACCAATTAAACAATTATCTCATTATAGCACATTAGTTAAATAAAAAGATGCTTGAAATTCAAGGAAAATAAAGAAAATTATTACAGCTTTGAATTCAAAGATTTACTCATTTACATAAGTAATTCTTCACCATATACTTGTGTGGAGAGTTATTTAAGGAAGCTGCACCAGTCTGTTTCCAAGATGAAGAAAAACAAAATAAAACAGGTCAACTGGAAAATAGCAAATTAAACACAAGGGGAAAAGTTGATGTTTGGATTTATACATCTGACTTGCAAGTTAGCAGGGCTATCCTCTCATTGTATACATGCAATTCCTATTCATATTCAGGAGAGTTATGTCAACACTGAAGGGAGAATACAGGCTTGTCTACTTGGAGAAATTGACCAGAACAGCTCTCATTTGGACACCCTTTTCCAGAATAAAAGTCACTTTAATTCCAGAATCATTGCTCCGTTTTGGGAGTACACTAATTATTCTGGAATGGAGTTTATTTTATTCCAGAATAGAGTGTCCACACAAGGAGCTGTTGTGGAATAACTGTTGGAATGCTTTGAAATAGCTATTCTGTTTTTTTTCTCCATGTAGACAAACACTGAACCTACTCCCTCAAGTTTATTTTTACTGTAGTGACTGTTAACAAAGAATACAAGTAATTCCAGTATCCACTATACTAAGCATACCCTCCTGGAGTTCTGATGGAAGACAAATTCCCATTTGTCTTGGAAGACCAGTATTGTTGGGCCTTTAATCTGTTGCACATGCTGTACATAAGTTTTGCATTTGTGTTTTTACAAGTTTTTGACAGAAAAAAGTGCCACTTTTATTGGTTCTTCTGTTGATAGAAACATCTCATCATAAATTTTTTTGTTTGTTTTTCTCTGGTATTATATCAAATACATATTGCAATAAATGAGTCTTTAATGATCACAGATTATTAGTTTGATGTGGACCTGTAATATAATTAATTTAATAAAGGTTTTTGTGTAAAAATTATGTTAGATTTCCAATATGTTTGTTTTTTAAAAGCAATTATTGTGTGTTATCACAGCTCAGTGTTCTATGTAATCTCTAATTTCTTGTTCATTCATGAGGGGCTTGTAAACGTGGAGCTGCATTCACATCTTGAGCAAGTTTCAAACCAAATGTGTGCTCCCTAATGATATTAAGACCACAAAAACACCTTGCTCTTCTGTCTCATAAATGCATAAAAGCAACAAAATAGCAATTGAAAGGCTCCTTTTGTATTTCTTATTCATTTATAGTAAAATTCACCCCAATGCAGAGAGCCTACATAAGGCCAGGTACCTGGTTACATTCCGCATTAAGGGTGAAATCCTGGCCCTACTGAAGTCAAGATCAAAATCTCCATTGACTTCAGTGGGATCAGGCTTTCACCCATAGGATGTAAGTGTGGATTAAGTGATTGATGTAGAGGTCCTTTCACCTGCACTCTGCATTGTGATGAATTTTGCCCTTACTCTCCCTATTGTGCCTAAGTATTGTAGCCCATATAGTATACCATGTTCCTCTGAATTAGTGGTACATTTACCACAAGACAAGCAGAAGATATTTCCACATGTTATTGGAACCACAAGCTCTTGTTTAATTCTTTTTGGGGGGACACTATTATGCAGTATAAAATCACTCACTTTTTGCAATCCTCCGCAGTACATAGGCACAAGGGCTGGTTATGTATGGAAATTCAGGTGTAACTTTGCATGATGTTGTCTTCATTGATATGAGTCAGGTTAACATTTTTGTGTGCTTTAATTTATCTTTTTTGTCATTTGAATAAAAAAGAAAAGAAAAGCATGTCATTGGCATGTTATTCTTTTAGACCTACTAAGCATGTCAGAGGGCCTGTTCAGATGTAGTTGCATTTTGTTTTATTATTTTTAATACATGTTCATAGCATATATGGAATGATATTAATGTGTATTAGCAAAAGTATGCATTCTGTATTGTAGAGCCATAAAAATAAGTCTGATCAGCTGCATTTTGTGTAGTGTTCTGAAAGTCAAGTTCTGCCCTAGGTGCACACAACCCATGTTGATGTCAATAGGAGCCTCCTACATGCACCAGGGACAGAATGTGGCCTTAATATGAACCCATAGCGTATACCATAAAATCTCTTTAAGAACTGTGGATGCATATTAACAAGAGTACATATCTATATAATATGGATGCATAGAATGAGTACATAGCAAAAGACTTTCAAAAATGAAAAAGTAATTATTTGTCACCTCAGTATTGCATCTGTTGTGTCTTTAAAAATAATAGCCCTACCAAATGCTATTACTTCACTTTATAAGCTGACTGTAAAATATCAGTTAAAGAATGTTAAGTATTGTTCAATTATAGGATCATAAAATGAGTCCTGGCAGAAGGGGTTTATGTTCAAGTAAGAGCCAGCCAATTAATTTTAAAAGTTATCTGTAAGTTTCCTGCTTAGAAAAGTTTTATGCCAAGTTTCACTCTGCACCAAATGTTTACTACAAAATCACCCTTTAGAAACGTATAATGAGAAATTTAAATGGTAGTAGATGCTCAACTTTAGAAGTGCTAATGGGTACCTCTGTAATGATGGTTATAAATAAGACCAGTTAAAAAAGGACTAACTATGATTTGATTAATCAAATAGCCTAATAATGTATCCACAATTTCTGACTCTTTAAAATGACTAAATACCCTTCACACTGAGCTAAGTATTGAGATCCAAGTTCATGGTGTTGTTGAAAAGGATAGGTTCACTAATTAACAAAGACAACCCACCTTCTTGTTAACAGTAGAGAGATTGGACCTCTGGATATTTTCTTCTGAGTATGGTTTCCAGACAATGGTTTTGTGCATGTCAGAAGTGTACGTGTGTGTGTGTGTGTGTGTGTGATTGATTGATTGATTATGATGGCCTTCTACTACTGTTACTAATTTGTTTCCCATTTCCAATTGGCTTTACTTTTTACAGCTTTGAGCAGTAATTCAGTCCCCTACGCTTCCCTGATTGGCTCTGTGTCCTCCCTCTCTAGCCAAACTACCACTCAGTCCTTATATGATAATAACTCTCTCCCACGATTCGCTCGAAAAGGTCTAAACATCTTTGTCTCTATTATTTTCTTTGTTCAAGCACTGTTTTAGATGTACATCAGCCCACCTCCATTTCTGGATAAGTCTAGAGTTTTCTTGTGCCTTTTCACTCCCATACTTTTCATTGGGGTGCTTGATCTGGATCAAATCAGTTTAATCTTTAGAAAAATGTCACCCACCCTTTCAAAAATGAATGTAACATAGCCCTTAATTTGACAACTGAGAAAATGGGAGACTCCAGAATGGATATAGATAGAGTTTTGGCTACTAATTTTGTACCTGTAACTTCCAAAAAATATCCCCAATATTCCTGGATACTCCCCTTAGTTCAATTGACTGGCAGCATGTCATACTATCTATAATAAAACCTCACAGTGGCGGAATCATTGTGCAGGTAGCATTTGACTAAATGAGTGTAGCATTTCTGTGTAATGTACAAGGCTCAAATGATTAGGATCAGTGCTGCTGGTCCTTCCTATGTACTGAAGTTTATTAATTGGTGACTGAAATACCGCAAAATCATTTAATGAAGTGACCATATCATAATCCCATGGTCATTGAGTGGTGCGGTAGCAAATGCAAGTTAGGTGTCCCACAGAACACTCCTGAGATTCACGGTGACAAAGCAAACTGAAATGTGCAACACAGCTTCCACTTTGAGCCCCCTGTAGTCATCATTGTTTTCTTTTGTAATTTCAACAGATCCTGGGGTTCACTAGTTTAAATTTTCTAGCCAGCTGTGGTTTCTCCCTGCAAGTGGTTATACATGCTACATTGTTCTAGGCCTGGTAAAAGTAAACCCGAAGAAATAAATGCAAACCATTTTGGGGCGGGTCAAATAAACTAATTGGTTGGGGAAAAATGGCCACAAGGAGTGGGCTGGCAAATCTTCAGCTGGCAGGCTGTGCTAGTTGGCCCCACATCTCTTTCTGCCTTTTTTCTCTCCCTCTCTCTTCCTTCCTCCCTTCTTCTCCTCCCTATCCCCATCTTTTTTTCCTATCTCTCTTTCACTTTCTCTTTCGTTCTATATCTTCATCAATAGACAAAGATGTTTACACCTGAAGTAGATTGTAGGTACTTTTGGGGGTTGATAATGGGGCTTGGGGGTAAGATCATTTTAAAGTACTAGTGCAGCCAGATACGTGTTTCCAGCTGAATTGTACAACCCCTGTCTCTACAATCTGCTACTAGTGAAAACATTTTTGAAGCTCTAGTTGTCTGATGTCCAATCTTGTCTTTAGTGACTGTTGTCTATAAGCAGTGATGCATGTTACTCTAGTCATACATAGTTGCATGTGAATGTCAGTCATCTCTAACCTTCATAAAATATTAAAGCTATCTTAAAGTATTCCTGATCTGATTTAGTCAGAATGTATAGTCAGTCCTTCAGTCCTTGAAACATTGTTATTAGTCCTTTCTAACTATCAAGCTATCCATTTCATTTTTATTTTTATTTTATTAATTTATTTGGGATTTTTTATTTTATTTTATTTTATACCATTTCCTTTGCAGGTTCAGGTGTCTTCGGTTACCCTGGTAACCTTCATTCTCCAAGTTAGTTTTCCTTGATTATGCATAAGTCACTTTGTTTTCTGTCAAAATACTATTCTTTCCCCTTTAGGCCTCTTTCAGTGTCTATTTTCTCAGCTCACCTTTCATCGTCTAATTCAACACAGTTTCCATTTCATACAGTGCAGGAGAAGGAGTTTGAAATGACATTAAGAGTCATTACTCAAAGCAGAAGTCAACATCAGGTCTAACTGTCTCATTTTTCCTTGCCTAGCTAACCTCATTGACTCATGGCACAATAACACTTTCTTTTACACTAGGAATGTTAGTTTTGGGAATATGCTTGGTGACTTTTTTTTTTATTTGGCTTCAAAGCTCATCTCTCCAGAGCATGTCCTGCTTTGAGTAACCAAACTATCTGCCTGCTTCTTTCACATACAACATCTTTACTACTTGCATATTTCTAGCCATTCTAACTACTGTATTCTCTAAATTTTAGAATGATGCAATCTCTTTGATTTATTTTAAATTCTGTTTTCCTTCTCTCTCTTTCAACAGGTATGGCTAGCCATCCTCCAATACCTATCTTGGAACTTGCAGATCACATTGAAAGATTGAAAGCTAATGACAATTTGAAGTTCTCACAAGAATATGAGGTAATTTTCTCAATGTTCTCATTCTTACTATTCTTAACATTATCTCTGGTTTCCTCTTTTCTAGCCTCATTTGTGATAATTATACCCCTGGATGATTTCACTTTTACATACCATTAGAGCCATGATGGGGCAGGCGCCTTTGTTAAAATGACTGATGTAGTGAGGTGGCTACTTTGCTCATAGGAGATACCTTTTCATAAGGATGTTTGTCGTACATACTTTAACAGTACATGCACCAAGTAGTGTACAAATGATACAGTGCTTGGACTATTTTGAATACGCGAACTCCCGTTGATTGTAGGTTAAGAGTGCCCAAGTTCCTTTCACAATTCTTATGGATAAGGATCCTTCATGGCACACATTGGCAAGACAGATACAATACCAGCTCCAAAGGGGGAGTTATGGTCCATTGTGTCAATGTTGCATGGATTAAATATTCTGTAATTGCCCGAAGTCATGACTGAGCATATAGCAACTCCAAGCCATTGTCTTCTGTCCTGTCAATAATCCATAAATTGGGGGCTGTAATAGTATGATGGAATGCAACAGTAACAGCGAAACCAATTATGGGCCATCATGTCAATAATCCATGGAGACATGAATAGACACTGCAGACAACAATGACCTCTCATGTCAATAATTTGTGGATGAAGGGACTTTGATAGCATCCATTAAACACAATAGATCATAACTGCTCCTTCAAAGACATTATGGTCTGTCATGTCCATCAGACCAGTAGTGCTCCTTTAGTGTGGTTATGGAGTGTCCTATCAGTGATCCATGAATTAACGACTCTCTGAATAGTCATTGATACAGTGCTCCCTTTACAGTCTGTCATGTCAATAGTCAATGGTTTAAAACTCCTTTAGAATGCCATTACATGGTAGACCATAATGGCAATGAAGAAACCATTACTACCCAGCTAGCTAGCTGTCATACACCTAGGATACTGTGGGTCCAACATAAATAACTATTCTTATCTAATCTCAGATATCTCGTAATTGATATAATTTGTAATGCACCTATTTCTTTAGTGTCCAGGCACCACAGATTAAGCATTGACACTCTCGAGAGTAACAGCACTGAGGCAGACCTTTCCAAGCTTCTACAAGTTAACATTTCATTTTCTGTGGAGTGAATTGCTTGTTTATGAGAGGACAGGCTGAAAGCACCATTTATTAATTTTATTTTATAAAGAGCTTTTGTATAACCTTTTGCATAATTATTTTTCCTCATTAACATCGCTTTAAAGCTAACTCCAAAGGTTGGAACATATAAATACCCAGTGTATTTAAATAACTTGGGCAGGAAAGATTTAAACAGTTACTGCACATTTATTATTACAGTACAGAACTACACTTGCTTTTCATCTGATGATACACTGTTAAAAACTACCTAAAGACTACTCTGAAAAATAATCTTGTTACCGTCAAGAGAAAATACAGCCTCTGTGATTCAGAAAAATAAGTTTATTTTCACAGAATCTCAGGGTTGCTATTTAATGCCACAGTCACCAAAATGTAGGAGTGAATTTTTATTGTACTGTATGAATCTATAGTGTTCTTGATTTTGGAGACTGCAGTATAAAAAGAGTGAAAGCAGATATTTTATCTGTCATTTAGTATCCTAAACTTGGCAATCATTTTCTTCCTTGTTCAGAAACACTTGCTAAACCTCACAATAATGCCTTTGTATAGAGTAAATTCTGAAATATGCATCTCATTGTCACTTTCTATTTCAATTCACCTGAGTACAGAAACTCACAATGTAAGTCTTGAAATCAAGCAGTGAAATGTACTGGATATAAGAAAATATTTTGAATCTCTAGAAAATTGAGTTGTTTGAAACTACCACTTTTCCCTGCACAAATACTCACCACTTTTAGCTGCGAACCCACTCTAACTTCACTGTGAATAAAACAATAATTTAACCCCAAAGTAAAAAATACCCTCAGGCTGTTCTAACTTGGCACAGGAAGACCATCACTGTACAAAGGCTATAGGAAGATCAAGGAGATGTAGAGGTGAGCTTTAACCTGTGTGTGGATCGGCTGCACTCCAACATCTCAGCCTTGGGTTTTGTGAGTTGCCCTGGTGAAGACAGTCATGCCATCTTGTAAGAGTTTGCTTCAGTTCTATTCAGACAATGGGCCAGATTCTGAAGCCAGTGAAAGTTCTAGCTGAGTAAGGAATTTGGATTTTGGCTTAATGTAACGCCACGCTCTTAATCGGAAAGTTAGCGTTCATCATAAAAAAGTCAACATTTGCTAATAGATTCCACAATTATTTCCTATTCTAAGTATAAGGAAATGTTATAGCTTCTCAGAAACAACTGTGCTGGCAACACTGCTTTTTTATAAATAGCTAACACTATAGCAATTCACATTTGTTGGTACAATGTGTATTAAAGTACACAGTCCAGGCATTACGTCGCCAACATTTCTTTAGCATTTTGCAGAGATGATACGTTGAAGTATAAGATTGAATGTAATTTAACAGCCTTGCTGTTTCATATTTGTATGTTCTTTACATCAGTAAAAGAACCTAGAACACGTTACCTTAGCCAGTTACTGCCAGTGCCCTGGGTTATTTTTCATTCTTGTATCGCTTCTGTCAGATATCAACAGCTGCCTCTCCTACAGCTTCATACTGTTTTGTGTTTCTGCCCAGTTCTTTACTTAACATTCTAGCAAAGAAGAGTAGGCATTTAGCATTGAGCAGTTATAAAATCAGCATTTAAACATGAGCAGCAGTAGTGAAGTCAGGCTTTCCACTCATTACGCCCCTAATGTGCCTCAACCCTAATCTACAGAGATTGTCTTTTAAAATCTTTCTCTATGTCCACCCAATCTGTGGTCTCTCTTTTGTTGAGACAAGGGTATTAATTAGTGCAATTGAATTTTATAATGTAGACTAGGAAGTGTGGACTAAGACCCTCAACCAGTTTTACTTGGGGAACTGAACGGATGGTAACACTTCAGTCGATATCAATTCAAGCTAGTCTCAAACTGCTGACTCATTAAGTGAAAGGTGCTATATCCTAGTGTCATTCTACTGAGCCATCCGGTCTTCTTAGAGAAAGAGCAAAGTAACAAATTATTGCCTGAGTAAGTTACCTTTACATTTTCCTGAGAACAAACAAAACCCCCTATAGTTATTTCCAGTTTTGAAAAACAATGCAAATGTGATTTTACTTTTCCCAAGCAGTTCCATGATCACTGTAGATTTTTTGGCACTGCCTTGCTTCCACTAACATTCCATGATTTGTTTTTCCTTTTAGTTTGTGAAAATTCTTAAAATTTTATTGAAGACGTTCTTCTAATCTGAATTAAACTGAGAAGACACAGAGCTTCATATGAGCAGGGATTGATGAACTGATTCAATAAAAATTCACATCTTCCTGATCATAAGCTCCTCAGAGGGCTTTGAAGTACAGTGGACCTTCTTTAAGGTTGAGCTTCCTTTGGATAAGAATAGTGTCTTAGATAAGTTTGCCCACCCAGCCAGCTTCAGGTACCATCCCCCTAATTATCTGCACATTACTTGCACCTCATATCCCATATCCAAAGACACCTGCTAGGATGTAATAGGATCCCTATTACTTTCTCCTTCTCAGCTACTCTTTCATTTCCTTTTCCATCTCTTTTTTGTGAGTTCTTCTCCCTACTTCCTGTTCAGTTTCTCCTAAGTCCAGGGATCAGCCTCCTACTTTGTTCCAGCTGTCCCTTGGCTCTCTCTAATCCACAGTGCTTCCCTGCTATCAGACACAAGGAAAGCATTAGAGTCAAAGATGTAAATGATTTAGATAATGGCATAGAAAATAGATTTATAAAGTTTGCAGATGATACCAAACTGGGAGGGGTTGCAAGTGCTTTGGAGGATAGGATTAAAATTGAAAATAACCTGGACAAACTGGAGAAATGGTCTGAAGTAAATAGGACAAAATTCAATAAGGACAAAAGCAAAGTATTACACTTAGGAAGGAACAATCAGTTGCACACATACAAAATAGGAAATGATTGCCTAGGAAGCAGTACTGCGGAAAGGGATCTGGGGGGGTCATAGCAGATCACAAGTTAAATATGAATGAACAGTGTAACAATGTTGCAAAAAAAAGCAAACATTCTGGAATGTATTAGCAGGGGTTTTGTACGCAAGACACGAAAAGTAATTCTTCCGCTCTACTCCACGCTGAATAGGCCTCAACTGGAGCATTGTGTCCAGTTCTGGGTGCCAGATTTCAGGAAAGATGTGGACAAATTGGAGAAAGTCCAGAGAAGAGCAATCAAAATGATTAAATGACCTGTGAGTGAAGATTGAAAAATTTGGGTTTGGTTCGTCTGGAGAAGAGAAGACTGAGGGAAGGACATGATAACAGTTTTCAAGTACATAAAAGGTTGTTGGAAGGAGGAGGAAGAAAAATTGTTCTCTTTAACCTCTATGGCTAGGACAAGAAGTAATGGGCTTAAATTGCAGCAGGGGCAGTTTAGGTTGGACATTAGGAAAAACTTCCTAACTGTCAGGGTGGTTAAGCCCTGGAATAAATTGCTAGGAAGGTTGTGGAATCTCCATCATTGGAGATTTTTAAGAGCAGGTTAGACAAACACCTGTCAGGAATGGTCTAGGTAATACTTAGTCCTGCCATGAGTGCAGGGGATTGGACTAGATGACCTCTTGAGGTCCCTTCCAGTTCTATGATTCTGTGTTTGAACTCAATCTAGAGGCAGGTGACAGGAGCAGTGGCAGGCCTAAAGAGAATCAGCTTCATGATAAGAGAATCTCTTGATAAAGTAAAACATGTGGGAGAGGGACCTATGCAGCAGACACTTCTGGTTTTTTGGCTGGGTAAGAAGGAGTATGTGGAGGTGAAAAAAACAAATCTTAGACGAGGTGTGAAAACCTATGGGCTTTAGCCACTCTTGGCAATGTGTTTTGAGTTTATTACTTAATATACAGTACCTTTTAGATTGTCTGGCTTTAATGTAGGATTTCAAGCTTACAGTATCATCATTTTCAGCTTGCTTAATGAACTTCCCCAGTATTCAGAACTCAACATTATTCCATGTTCCTCTGTCAATGCTCCCCTAGTCTTTTCATCTGCATTTTCTCCCGCCTTTTAATTAATAGAGTTATAGTGTCTTTTAGTGCAGAACTGCACCCAGTTACACTGGTCTCCAGTCCCTGTCCATGTCTCCTCACCTGCAGCAGGACTTCTGCCTCCTGGTTTGCTCTCCTTCCTCCTCTGGCAGACAAGAGCTCTGCTACCCTTTTGTCCCCACCACCAGCTAGAAGAAAGCTATTTCCCATTTGTCTTCATGCTGATGTATCCCTGCTAGCAAGTGCACTTCCTAATGTGATCCACCCTGCCTCCCAATGTTCCTCCCTCTGGCCTAGCACAAAGCTTCCCAATGACTACCCCCAAACCTTGGCACATGGCCAAGTTCCAAGTCAGAAACACGTAAAGTCATAGTCTCACTTCTGTTTATGCTGTGCATAATACTGCTGACTGCACACTTCGCAGTTCTACCTGCCCCATCTCTCTGAGGGAAATATGAGGTAGACATGTAGGACTCCTAAAGCCACACTTCCTTTCATATAACTTTTCCCTGCCTGTTACTGTTTTTCAAGGGAGGACAAGTGTCCTCTTATGTCTAAGTGTCATAAGAGTTAATAATCTTCTAATTTAGTTGTCTGATATTTTGTTAGTTGGGTTTTGGGGGGCTTTTTGGAAGGGTGAGGTTGTGTATTTTGTTTTGCTCACCAGAAAGTTCATTTCTACCTCACACAATTGTAATTTTTATTATATTTTACCTGTTAAATTGGTATCATATTTCAGTTGCCTTGTAGCAAAGTGTTATATTTCCACATTACACTTGCACATCATTTATGTCACAGTCTTCTTTTGAATTCCCTAATTTAAAGACAAGACTCGTGACCCAAATTGATTACTACAAACCTTTTGGGGCTTTCACAGTTTCAGTAGGGGTTTTATGCAATGCGGGGCCTCATATGGATTTGACAGCTGCTAAGCAGAAAGCTATATTCATTTAGAAACTCATCTTGTATCATAATTCCTCCTTAACTTAATCTGTAGAATTTAGTAATACAAAGGTGTCACAAAATGAACCTGAATTGACACATTCATATGTTACTTTGCATATAATACACTGAACGTAATATTTTTCTGCTACCACATAGCACACAAAATATAATACTGCACAGGTTTTTACTTGCTGCTTGAATAGTTTTAATCTGAGGCCTTTAGTCTGTAATTTAACCAGGTGTCTGGCAATTATACCCTTAATGCATTAAGAAAGTGGATCCAGGTAGAAAATATTGTGCAGGTTCAGAGCTTTATTTTGGTGTGAGAACCTGCCATATAATATATACTAATAGCAATAGTGCCCTATCTCTGCCTCTCTGGGTGTGTTAGTCTAATTGGTCAGAGGGATTGTATATCATTTTGATCTTTCTTTTCATCAGGCTTTGTGGTGCAGATTACAATCAGCTCTTTGCTTTACCACTGAGTGTTGGAGAAGATGAAGTCACATTCTGGCTCAGTGCCAGACTGCCATAATGTCAGAAGGCTTGCCATAGTTTATCAGTATCAGTGGATTAGATTTGTGCTGAAAGGATCATTTATTTATTAAAGAAAATTTATCTTAAACTTTTACTTTTAAGTGACAGAAAGCTAACCACTGTACTCCTACAGTACAATATATTGCAAAAACATATATAAATCTGGTACTGATATGAGATTATTACAAAAAAAATCATAACATAGACCGATATGCAAAAATCCATTTCTTCTTGGCAAAAATTCCTATTTTTGTTTTATCTTTACTGTTTTTTTTATTATTTACTATAATACTGCAAATAGCATATATTGGTTTTCTATAATCTTGCATTGTAGGATGTGCTCCAGTTATTAAGAAACAATTAGTGTACTCAGTGAACAGTTGTCTGCCTTTTTTATTAAAAGCACATATGCTATGGCATTCATAAAGGTTGCTTGGTGTCTGTTTCTACTTACAGCAGTATCTGAGCCACTAAGAGAGGTGGGATTAAGATAGGTTTGGAAAAAAACTAGGAATTTGAAGTGGCAATTATTGGTATGTTTTCTGTTTTCTTCTGTGTTACCAGTGCCCCTTGTATTAGAAGCACTTGGTTGTGCATATCTGATTAAAAAACATTAATGGTACAAGAAAGCTGTTCCCATATTAGATGTTAGTGTTTGAACTGGCACGTATTACCATTTTGACAGGAAACTCCACTTTCATACAGCCATGTGTGCTGTTTAAGTAGCCAAATTACTTCTGCAAATATTATTTATTTTTTCATAGAATCTTAGGACTGGAAAGGGACATCGAGAGGTCATCTAGTCCAGTCCCCTGCACTCGTGGCAGGACTAAGTATTATCTAGACCATTCCTGACAAGTATTTGTCTAACCTGCTCTTAAAAATCTCCAATGATGGCAATTTAAATCTCCCTAGGCAATTTATTCCAGTGGTTAACCGGCCTAACAGTTAGGAAATTTTCCCTAATGTCCAATCTAAATCTCCCTTCCTGCAATTTAAGCCCATTGCTTCTTGTCCTAGCCTCAGAGGTTAAGAACAATTCTTCTCTCGCCTCCTTGTAACAACCTTTTATGTACTTGAAAACTGTTATCATGTCCCTTCTCAGTCTCCTGTTTTCCAGACTAAGCAAAACCAATTTTTTCAATCTTCCATCATAAGTTGTGTTTTCTAGACCTTTAATCACTTTTGTTGCTCTTCTATGGACTTTCTCCAGTTTGTCCATATCTTTCCTAAAATGTGGCGGAGAACTGGACGAAATACTCTAGTTGAGGCCTAATCAGCATGGAGTAGAGTGGAAGAATTACGTGTCATGTCCTGTTTACAACACTCCTGCTAATACATCCCAGAATGACGTTTGTTTTTTTTTTTTTTTTTTTTAACTATTGTTACACTGTTGACTCATGTTTAGCTTTTGGTCCACTATGATCCCCCAGGTCCCTTTCCGCAGTATTCCTTTCTAGGCAATCATTTCCCATTTTGTATGTGTGCAACTGATTGTTCCTTCCTAAATGGAGTACTTTGCATTTTTTCCTTTTTGAATTTCATCCTATTTACTTCAGACCATTTCTCCAGTTTGTCCAGGTTATTTTCAATTTTAATCCTATCCTCCAAAGCACTTGCAACCCCTCCCAGCTTGGTATCATCCACAAACTCGATAAGTGTACTCCTTATGCCATTATCTAAATCATTGATGAAGATATTGAACAGAACCAGACCCAGAACTGATCCCTGCAGGACCCCACTTGTTATGCCCTTCCAGCATGACTGTGAACCACTGATAACTACTCTCTGGTAACAGTTTTCCAACCAGTTATGCACCCACCTTGTAGTAGCTCCATCTAGGTTGCATTTCCCTAGTTTGTTTATCAAAAGGTCATGTGAGATAGTATCAAAAGCTTTACTAAAATCAAGATATACCACGTCTAGCGCTTCTCCCGCATCCACAAGGCTTGTTACCCAGTCAAATAAAGCTATAACGTTAGTTTGATATGATTTGTTCTTGACAAATCCATGCTGACTGTTACTTATCACCTTATTATCTTCTAGATGTTTGCAAATTGATTGCTTAATTATTTGCTCCATTATCTTTCCAGGTACAGAAGTTAAGCTGACTGGTCTGTAATTCCGTGGGTTGTCCTTATTTCCATTTTTATAGATGGGCACTATATTTGCCCTTTTCTAATCTTCTGGAATATCTCCCATCTTCCATGACTTTTCAAAGATAATCGCTAATGGCTCAGATATCTTCTCAGTCAGCTCCTTGAGTATTCTAAGATGCATTTCATCAGGCCCTGGTGACTTGAAGACATCTAATTAGTTTAAGTAATTTTCTTATTTTAGCCTCTGATCCTACCTCATTTTCACTGGCATTCACTATGCTAAATGTCCAATCACCACCAACCTTCTTGGTGAAAACCGAAACAAAGAAGTCATTAAGCACCTCTGCCATTTCCACATTTTCTGTTATTGTTTTTCTCCCCTCATTAAGTAACGGGCCTACCCTATCCTTGGTCTTCCTCTTGCTTCTCATGTATTTGTAGAATGTTTTCTTATTACCCTTTATGTCTCTAGCTAGTTTGATCTCATTTTGTGCCTTGGCTTTTCTAATTTTGTTCCTCCATACTTGTGTTGTTTGTTTATATTCATCCTTTGTCATTTGACCTAGTTTCTACTTTTTGTAGGACTTTTTTTTTTATTTTTAGATCAATTGAGATCTCCTGGTTAAGCCAGGGTGGTCTCCTGCCATACTTCCTATATTTCCTACGCAGTGCTCTTGTGCCCTTAATAATGTCTCTTTGAAAAACTGCCAACTGTCTTCAATTGTTTTTCCCCTTAGACTTGCTTCCCAAGGGATCTTACCTACCAACTTCCTGAGTTTGCTAAAATCTGCCTTCTTGAAATCCATTGT
This sequence comes from Terrapene triunguis, assembly GCF_002925995.2. NCBI lineage: Eukaryota > Metazoa > Chordata > Testudines > Emydidae > Terrapene > Terrapene triunguis. Next base: position 931,546 of record NW_020699373.1, read on the forward strand.
CTTTATTTTGCTGTTCTCCCTCCTACCATTCCTTAGAATCATGAACTCTACCATTTCATAATCACTTTCACCCAAGTTGCCTACCACTTTCAAATTCTCAACCAGTTCCTCCCTATTTGTCAAAATCAAATCTAGAACAGCCTCTCCCCTAGTAGCTTTCTCCACCATCTGAAATAAATAATTGTCTCCAATACATTCCAAGAACTTGTTGGATAATCTGTGCCCTGCTGTGTTATTTTTCCAACAGATGTCTGAGTAGCTGAAGTGCCCCATCACCACCAAGTCTTCTGCTTTGGATGATTTTGTTAGTTGTTTAAAAAAAGCCTCATCCTCCTCTTCATCCTGGTTAGGTGGTTTGTAGTAGACCCCTAGCATGACATCACCCTTGTTTTTACCCTTTTATCCTTACCCAGAGACTTTTAACAAGTCTGTCTCCTGTTTTCATCTCAACCTCAGTCCAAGTGTACACATTTTTAATATATAAGGCAACACCTGCTCCCTTTTTTCCCAGCCTGTCCTTCCTGAGCAAGCTGTATCCTCCTATACCAGTATTCCAGTCATGCGGATTATCCCACCAAGTCTCTGTGATGCCAACTGTATCATAGCTGTGTTTATTTACTAGCATTTTGAGTTCTTCCTGCTTATTCCCCATACTTCTCGCATTAGTGTACAGACATCTAAGATACTGCTTTGATTCCCCCCCTCCAGTTCTGTCTTGTCTCTACTTTATCCCTGCTATAACAGCCCATGCTCCCCCCAAATTACAAACCTTCTCCCAGGTCTCCACATTTTTGACTTACCATGGGATTTGGTCACTTGCCCCCTTCGAACCTAGTTTAAAGCCTTCCTAACTAGGTTAGCCAGTCTGTATCCAGGTATGCTCTTCCCCTTCCTCGATAGGTGGACCCCATCTCTGCTTAGCAGTCCTTCTTCCTGGAACAGTATCCCATGGTCAAGGAAGCCGAAGCCCTCCTGGTGACACCATCTCCACAGCCAGTAATTCACCTCCAGGATGCATCTGTCTCTGCCTGGGCCCCTATCCTTGACCGGAAGGCTGAAGAGAACACCACCTGCACTCCCAACTCCTTCACCCATATCCCAGAGCCCGGTAGTCACTTCTGATCTGCTGAGGGTCATACCTTGAAGTATCATTAGTGCCCACATGGATGAGTAGCACGGGGTAGTAGTCAGAGGGCCAGATGATCCTCGACAATCCCTCTGGAATGTCTCATATATGGGCCCCTTGCAGGCCGCGTTCCTCCCGGGATGCCATGTCAGGGTGACAGATGGGCACCTCGATCCCCCTTTGAAGAGATTCACCAACCACCACTACCCTACGTTTCCTCCTGGGAGTGGTGGCAGTGATCCTCCCAGCCTTGGGGGTGATTTCTCATTGCTTGTTGCAAGGGCAGCATATCGGTTTTCCATCACCATGGTGGGTGGGTTGGGAGTAGGGGTGGAGCACTGCTTACAGCCAGAAGTAACCAGCAGCCAGTGTCCTCCTTATGACAGAGCCATATCTCCTCCCCCGGTGATGTGACAGCAATCCTCTGTAGCTGGATAGTTTCCTCAGCCTTGGATGTCTCCATATGAATACTCTTGAGGAATTCCTTGTGGGCACAGATGTTCCTCATCCTAGCCACCTCCTCCTGTAACTCTTCTACCTACTTCCTGAGAGATTCCACCAGCAGGCACCTTTCACACTGGCTGGTCCCCCCAGCCTGGCTTTCTGAGAGTGGGAAATGCAGGCCACAGTCTCTGCAAATCCACACCAGGATCTGGGTAGAGGCATCCATGGTTAGGTTGTCTGTCTGGATACCAGGGCCGGCTCCAGCATTTCTGCCACCCCAAGCAAAAAAAAAAAAAGCCGCGATTGCAGTCGCGACCGGCAGTGGCAACTGGGGGGGGGGGGGAACCCGCGATCGGCGGCGGCAGTTCGGCGGCAGGTCCTTCGCTCCTAGAGGGAGTGAGGGACCTGCCGCCCCCGAATTGCCGCACATGCCGCCCCTCTCCCTTGGGCGCCCCAAGCACCGGCTTGTTAAGCTGCTGGATACAGGCACAGGTAGAGGAGATAGGAGCAATGTTGGCACTGGTAATGCAGCCCTTCCTAACCATTGTGATATTATGTGTCCCTCCCACCAACTCCCTGTCAAACTCCCCTGTTTGCGGGCCCCTGTTCGCTAGCTCCCCTCAGTCGCTTAGCCTCTGGCTTTTAAGGCTTTCTCTCCTAGGTTTGCTCTACCCCCTCATTCATCACACAAGGGGAGGGTGATCAGCTGATAGAGGCTGATCAAAGATGATAAACGATGATCCAGGTACAAAGGCTCAAACAGTCCCCAGACACACAATCCCAACTGACCCAGTAACTGAAATAACCTGAAAAAAAAAGAAAAACAAACAGCCAAGCAAACTCATTCACCCCAAGGTTAGTATTCGCACCTTGTTTGTTCAGCAGGGGGATCTCCTTTTCCCCCTCTCAAACTCCGCTGTTTGTGGTCTCCTGTTTGCTTTTGTATTGGTGTCCAACTACAAATAATAACACTACTACTGGATGAGTATGTTGGGTAGGGAGAAGGCGAGAAATAGCTCATTTCTTCTTACAGCAAGAAAAGTAATTCTCAGAGGGACTGTGCTATCAACTGTAGATAAATCTGAGGATTTAGTAAAAAATATTTAAAGATTTACTTGTAGTGTTTGTTAGAGAATCTATTGAGAAAATCAGAGGTGACTCTGGGAAGGTTATAAAATGTATACTTTAGTGATATATTTCGGTTCAGTTATGGATATTTTATTCTTCTTCAGATGAAACTTTGTTTTGTAAGTCATAGTGTATCAGAAAAGACTTCATTAATCATTAGTCCTTGTTTGTTTTATAAAAAGCGGAATTTGCAAATTCTTAAAAGATATAATGAAATTTTAAAGAGGCGCTAGTGTCTCATGTGAATTGAAAAATCTTTCAGTTTAGGAACAACTATGCTTATACCATATACTGTATAACATAGATCATCAATATGTTTTTTCTTTATTTTATCACTAAAAATATTTGCATGAAACTAGGATGTTTGTTCCTCAAGCGTTCATCTGCTCCTGCTATTTATTTTCTACCTGAAGTGATGCATAATCCTCTGTTTTCAACATATAATAATTTCCCCAGCAATCAATTATGATATCACAAACAGAGGATTATAATTTTATGTCAGGAATAAACATGAACTCATAAGGCTGAGAGAAGAGAAATACAGAAAAATATAAGTAATAACAGCAGGACTGTTTTTAAAAGCAATATTTTTCTATGAGGCATGAGCTTCCCTTTAAAGACTGATACAGTTTCAGATATTTTAAGAATCAGGAGACTGTCCTGTTTTTTTTCTCCAGTTTTACTCTCTAGTGCTATATTTGGTGTATACCGGTGGTTTTCAACCTTTCCAGAATACTGTACCTCTTTCAAGAGTCTCATTTGTCTTGCATACCCCAAGTTTCACCTCACTTAAAAACTACTTTCTTACAAAATCAGACATAAAATGCAGGTGTCACAGTTATTACTGAAAAATTGCTTACTTGCTCATGTTTACCATATTTATAAAATAAATCAATTGGAATATAAATATTGTACTTACATTCCAGTGTAGAGTATAGAGCAGTACAAAACAAGTAATTGTCTGTGAGAAATTTTAGTTTGTACTGACTTTGCTAGTTCTTTTTATATAGCCTGATGTAAAACTACGCAAATATCTAGATGAGTTGATGTGCCCCTTGGAAGACCTCAGCGTACCCCCAGTGGTACTCATATACCTGCTTGAGAAACACTGGTGTATACCTCGTTGTTAGGCTCCACCCTGATTAGTTTTTTTCTGGTTGAACACAAGCGCTACATTGGCACAGCTACACTGATGCAGCTGCACATCCGTAGCGTCTTCGGTGAAGACACCCTGTGCCGTGCGGAGAGAGCTCAACCGCAGGCTCCTGCACTGGTGTTAACTTGAGCTGCTATTCTGAGTTAAAAGCTGAGTTGCTATGTCTGCACTGATATGCTAACTCAGATTAACTAACCCAGGTTAAGAACACACCGTTTTTTGGCCGTGTAGACAGGTGGATGGGGAGGAGCAGTGAATTGGCAAAGCTTTGTTTCAGGACTGTTTCGGGCTATGGCTTGATTCTCTGACTTTATTGCTATTGAAACAGCCATCATCTATTTATTTTTTCTTGATAATGTATTGCTAAGAGATTTGGTGTAATGCTTGAAGACATTCAGTAGGAATTCATCAACGTGACTGTTCAGTGTCCAGCTGTGCATTTTGGACCCAGCCCTGCATTCCTCGTGTAACCCAAATTTGCATTGTGTGTGCAAGAGAATGGAGGTGTCAGGCCCCAAGTCTCTCAACAATAGCAGCCTTTACTATTTAATGTGCAACCCCAATGTGTTAGGAAAATCTAATTCCATTGGCAAGTTGCCATGATAAGGTATTAATGTTTGTGCATTTAGCATTCATGTTTTGCTAATGCAGTATGTAAATCTCATTCTATTAGCAAGTTTCCTGCATAATATATTAGCATCTTATTATAGATTCATCAGATATTATATGAATTTCTCATTTCAATCACTGACATTGTTGAAAGAGGTCAAATTGTTCATTTTTATGGGCAGTTGACTACTTTGTGTAATTTTGCATAGTCTGTCTGTTTTGACATGTATTGAGACTTCTGTTTTTCACCATTCTTTCCATATTTTGTTCTTTAATCATTAGTTTCTCTCCCACCCTTTGTGCTTTTGATGATTTAATGTCATTCCAGTATACAGCACCCAAGCTGTGTGCTGTGAAATTCTGCAGGGAGACAGCCATGAAGCTCCTGGTTGCCCCTTAACCCTGTAGGCTCGAAAGAGTCACAAATCCCCCAGTCTTGCCCCTCTCCTGATTTGGTGGCATAGAGAGCCTGAGTGGAGCACAGCTCCATGGCACCTGGACGTGTGTGAACTTCCTCCAGGAGGTCTGGCATCCTGTCACTGTTCACCCACTCAGCAGAACTGCACCACAATGTGTTGTAAGGAGAGCTCTCACTGATGGGGGAGCAGGATTTGCCCCCTTATAAGTAGCTTAGTGGATTACTTCACAAGCAGCACCATAAGCAGGTTTTGTTTTCCCAGTTTAAAATGATACCAACAGCCGCTTTCCATTATACCAGCTTCCAGTGACAAACTGGTTTAGTGGATGGTGCATCACTGTTGTAAACACTCCCAAGTCTTTTCACAATAACAGAGCAGACCCATTTCCAGCAGACAACCATTTATAACACAATAGCTAAAAGATTAGTCAAAGCATGGGATGGTAATAACAGTATTACAGATATCGTTATTTCATGTGTACAAAGCCTCAGTACTACACAGCAATGCTGTGAAGATATGCAGTTCTTTGTTAATGACAGCTTTATTGAAGACAAGCTTTCCAAATGAATCTACTAGAAATCCTATTAAAGTGCCATCCATTAAACCATTAGAGCACTCATTAAAACGGTTAGTGCCGACTTGTTATTCATGAGTTATTGGTCTTTCGCACTTCTGAGATGTCTGCCAATACTACTCACCCTTTGTTCCCGCATGGCTGTTCAGTCCCAAGAAATGTAGATTAGCTTTCTCTCTCCAAAACAATTCTTTTTGGAAGCAGGTGGGGCAACTGAGGGGCGGGGAATTCGAAGGGAAAAGTAAATTACAGTTTAGGTCTATTTACCTGGATTTGACAGAAATTGTGTTAACTATATCCATATGCAGAGCTAAATATTAATCAATGGATTAAGCCATCTGGCCCTTCATCATAAAGAAGTGCACAGGGAGTATAATATGTTGCAGTGATGAACACATCCTGCTATACAACTGGTGAATGGCCGACAATGACATCTGTTGTTTGATTTTTTTCATATTGTTAAGCAGCTTTAGATCACTTAAGCATTGGGGAGGGAGGGGGGGGGGGGGGGAGGAAGGAATTGAACGGTTGAAGATAAGCTTTATACATTAAGTGTTATTTAATAGTTTATAAATTCCCATTATCATTAGGCATAATAAAATGCTGAACTCCTTTTTTACAATGAACAAGTAAAGAATCCATGCACATTCCTATCAATGTCCTCCAAATGCAATCAAGTGTCCAAAAATATTTCAAACTTGTTACGTATTAACATTTTTAAAAGAGTTGCCATTTAGAATGAGAGAGAGAAAAAGAGAGAGAGAGAAAACCTTCTGGGGGGAGGGAAGGAAAGCAGGGTGGGGGAGGAATCCTATAATTTAGTCTCAAAACTAGTAATGTTTGTCAGTTTACTCTGCTGCTTTCTAGTTTACTTGTCAAGTATGAAAAGAAAAATATAAGTGACATCTTAGATTTTAAAGTAATTTCCAGTGTACTTTTGCACCATAGGTACAGCCAAAAAAGATCGGACAGTGTGTCTCCTGCAATTAGATGAGTAGAGCCAATACAATACATCATTACTTCATTCTGAGCCGGTGACGTGCTGAATAGCAAGCTTCTATTTGCATGTGAGCCACGCAAAAGACTAAATACATTGAGCTACTAAATCTGACTGGCCAATCACAAATAAAGTGGGCATGCCCAACTCCACATCTGATCAATTAATTAAATGTATTTATTTACTTAAAGTTCAGAACCCACATCCTGAGACATATTTGTAAACTGTTTCTTTTTATCTTGAACTGACAATGATTATCTTGATATTAGAACTATGAGCTGAAAATCACTTGGTCGAGTTTTATGTTTATATTAGGGTTTTTTGCCATCTAATAGAATAAGAAATTTTATTATTTTTTTTAATGTGGAAAACCAGGAGGTGTAAGGTACAAACACGATGCATCAAGCTCCTTCATTTCTTCAAAAACAGAAAGACAAAAATTGTCTCTCTGAGAACAGTGATTTTGCAAATTGATAGCCCTTTTCTAAGTCAAAATGTGTTGACAAATTCCTAATCAGACGATATGGGGAAACATGTACTGCAAAAATATAACTTTATCTGGCAAAAAACAAACACAAGAAACACTGCTGTCCATCTTGCCTGTCTTCATTTTTGATCAATTAAATAGCAACAGAGATAAAGAATCAGAAGCAACTGAACCAAAATTTCACTGCCCATCTTCTCCCAGGGGATGAAATATGCTGTTGTGGGGTAGCTGAGATAGTACTAAACCAGGATCTTTAAAAGCAGATTGTGACTTGAGTTATTGAGACACAGAAGAATTTCTCTCTGCAGCTGGTGACATGGTGTGGGCTGTGGAAGACCAAGCCATGACAATGGAATGCTTTATTAATTACTGGGGAATGTGGAGCCCCTAAAAATAAACAAAACTAGTGCTGTGTCAGCCTATAGGTTGCAGATCATAAATAAAATAGGGAGTTAATAAAATACATGCTAGAAAATAAAGCTTTTTATGCTCTGGGGAAAAGTAAAACCTTATGCATTTTTTCCTCACAAGTCACAAAATCTTAAAAGAAGGGGGGAGGGGCATGAATTTTGCCTCTTCCACCTCTCACTCCTCACTAAAACTTTCATTTGTTAAGGTCCTGTTCATAATTAAGTCACACAAAAGTGGCTCAGTTGGAGAGACAAATCACTGTATTGGTCAATTCAAAACAGAAAAAAAATAGCTCACAATTATTCTGCATTGCTGTCTGACATCAATGGGTTGAAGGACACTCAGCTAATAAATCCCATGTTTTCTCTTGGGTTTTGTCCTGGAAGTCCCAGAAAAGTCCTGGATCGTTTTATGCTGAGGAATATATTACACTTTCTCCACCCACTGACTAATGAATCTTTTTACTCTGAGGTAAAAACACACATGCTTTACCCATCTACCTAACATCCTCTCCAAATGACAGAAAGTAATCTTGTAATATTCTAGAAGAATATGCCTTAGAGACTCACTGACATTCAGTTGGATGCTATGTTGTCATTCATCTATCGATCGGTCGGTCGGTCTGTCTGTCTAAAGTTATTGTGCATTCAAGCTTAGCTCCACAGTTGGACCTACCAGACTCTATCGTGAGCTCTGTTTTTAGCCTCTTAAAACTTTGGCTGTGAAAATAGTTTTGGCTTGACAATTGCACGATTTACTCTGAAGTCAAAGAAGATTCCGTCCGCAACGTTAGAAGAAAATTGGTCAAATTTTAGTTACAAGTCATTCAAAAATCCATTTGAAACTGTAACTGCTAATATCTAGATGTGATAAGTTGCTGGTTTAAGGTTCCTACATGAAGGTTCTGAGCTATTCTACTAACTCTCCCTTGTAGCCAAACAAAGTGGATCATATTAGAAGTGACTCAGGAAGAGAAAAGAATGAGTCAGTCTCTGAAGTTAAACCCTGATTCATTAAAAGAGCCCTGTTCAGGAAAGCACTTAAGCATGTGCTTAGCTGTCAGCATGAGCAATGGGATTCAAGTATTCCTTTAAATTTGGCAGGTCCTTTTGCACTATCCTAAATTGGGGCTTGAGAAAGCAAGAGAGAAGGAGAAGCCCTGGAACTAAACTAGTCTGAGGAGAAGTTTGGATGAACTTTTTGTGGTGTGGTCCTGCCTCTTGTCTTTGTTACTTACCTCACATTCCTAGGGCTGCAGAATACAGCCAAAGCTGCAGGAAGGGGTGAATTTTAGTCTGTGTTCTGTGAGGACCTCATCCATTGACACTGAGCATGTGAGTTCTTCATGGCAGGAACTGTGTCCTTTTATTTGTTTCTACAGTAACTGGCACTATGGATTCCCTATCCAGATTAGGACCTTTAGGTGCTACTGAAATACAGATAATAAAGAATAACAATAAGTAGCAATTTAGAGAGACTCTAAGCTTGTCAGACAACTTCTTCTACAGGCAGCCTGCAAAGAGGATTTCTTCTCCACTCCCTTGTATGCTAGTATTATAATAATGTTCCAGGCAAATTGACAGTGGCCAGTGGAAATGAGTGAGAAGACTGACCTCCATTCCTAACTCACCACACCTTGTATGTGATTTAGTACAAAGGGTACAGTCTTGGAATATTAATATGCTATGTGACCTGCAGGAAGGGAGTGTTCGTATTTTACAGAAACTTATTAATATTCATAGAATTCACTCTGCAGGATAGAAAATCTCTTGTGGGACAGATGTACTGTTAAGACCCCGGGGCCTGATTATCCTTTGCCCTGCACCTTGTGTAGTCATCCAGACCAATGCAAAGAGACAGCAAAATGCTGCCAAATCAGAATAGAAGAGTATTACTCTCACTTTGCATTGGCGTAAATCACTACACGAGGTATAGAGAAAGAGAGAATCAGGTCCCAGATTCCTTGTGTCAACTAAGAAAAGTATTGTATCAAAGGGGTAGCCGTGTTAGTCTGGATGTGTAAAAGCAGCAAAGAGTCCTGTGGCACCTTATAGACTAACAGACGTACAGGAGCATGAGCTTTCGTGCGTGAAAGAAAAGTATTGTGGCTCCAAACTTCCTTCCTTTTGTCAGGACAATACTATACAGTAATTGTATGTTTTTAAAGATTGTTTCTGTTTAGTGCTTCAACTACATCTTCCATTTGATTGCTAAACATGAAGTTCAGGCATTCTTTAGACTCACCAAACAAAAATAATAATCCAAGGAATAAGCCCAGACAGAGCAGGTTGATTTATTTAAAAGTATCCCTTATATAAAAATATTTTCTGTGTAAAAAAAAAAAAAATAGATTTTCCATTGGCAATGACCAGTTTGCATTGCATTGCCAGCAGAAACTAGGCCCAAGGTTGTTGTAACCAGCACAGAGAAGCTCATCCTTAGTACAAAGGTGATTCTCTGGTGGTGTAGAGTTGGTATGGGGCTTCTGATCTCATTCCACATCCCTGCTGCCAGCATAACAAGAAAAGCTGTCCAGAAGAAGGAAAGTGTAGCTGAGACACTCTACTCTGGTCAGATCTCCTACTGCAGTTTCAGCTTCATGTGGTCATTTGCACAACTAAGAGCACTCTGCCAACCATGCACAGAGTTAGCATCAGGATCCAGCCAATAGAGAGGGAAACTTTAAATCATCTTTGGACACACACCCTGACATGAGTGCTGTCCAGTTCATCCGGACATCAGGATCTTAACTTACAACTTGGCTCGGCAGGATTTTTAAGAGCCAAATCATAGACCAGTGAGTGTGGCCACATAGGTGAGAAAGGGAGAGTAAGGCAACCCAACCCAACACTCCTGCATATCCTTACAGGATCTGGGGTCCAGTCAGGTAGGGATAAGCAGGTTCAGTACACCCACTAGGTACCTCTCTCCCATTCAGATGGGCATGGAATCTAGATTCTGTCTCCCAGTGCACCAGCCAGTACAGCTGAGCAGGTGGTGGGAGGTGGGTAGTAAGCTACTGCTAGTATTGTGTAACTTCTGCCATGGAACACGGTGGAAGCCATGGATGGAATCATAGTTCCTAGCTATGTGCCACTCCTTACACAGGGCAGGCAATAAAACTACAATCTAGCCATTATTTATATTTGCCCATTTGTTTATCATCAAATGTAAAATATACATCTAAACTAAGGAAATTCATTGTGTCTTGTCATTATCTCTGTGTGATCTGCAGAGCCTCTCAAGCAAAGCTGATGGCATTGACTGCTCCCCAACCTATATAAAAGCTTTTTAAAAACAGGAAAACATTTGTACCTATTCAGAATTTAGTTAGCTAGTATACCACTGGGTTCTGTGAAAACATATGTGGTTAGTAGGCTACTTTAAAAGAAGTGTGCTTGTAAAATATGTTCTTTTAAAATCTCTTTCCATTGCCACAATTCTCTGGACAAAATAACCAAAAACTTGTTGTTTCTGAGATTTAACTTTGTATCAGCCTACTTCCTGTCTTACTAAACCTGCCTTCAAAATATAGGCGGTTGTATTTCTCATAGCAGCTGTGCTCCAGTAGAACAAAATCAAACTGTCCCCTGCCAGACACATGTGATGAGTAATTTCTTATGGGCATTAATGATGGAGAGCTAGTCACCTCTAGGTTGATCTTGAGGTTGAAAAAACCTCCACTGGATGGAGTGCATCTACAGTAACTCAAGGCAAAGCCATAGAGAGGTGCTGACCTTAAGCTTCAAGACAAGCAGCAAAGCAGTAAGCCTAGTACATAACCTACATTATTTTCAATGCCATCAAGTTGCAGCTCCAACAAGCAGTTTGAAAGCTCCTAAAACAGACCTTTCTTCTTCATATGGACCATAGCACGTAGGTCACTAAACGTTTTTGCCCTTTCCATTCAATGGTCAGAAAACTATAGATATATTCCCCTTTATGATCATGGTTGGGGAATATATTTGAAGGGCCCAGTTTATTTGTTTGGTATGTCATTCCCTAGCTATCTTGCCAACATGGTTGATGGAATGAAGAGAGTCCCCTGTTTGTTTGGAATACTTCATACCATTGATGGGTGGACTACCTTCTTTTTACTGCCAGTAGCTGCCCTTTTAAGGTTATTCCCTGTGGGGAATGGAATTAGTTCACGAATCATTCAGGGGAGAGTTGCCTCCAAAACATAAGAGCATAGTAGTGCCGAGAAACCTCTGTAAATATTAACCATATCAGTTGCTCTATACCATATAACAACTGCCCCGGGTAGTGTCACAGAGGGAACAGAGAATGCTTTTCATAGCATCTATTTCATAGCCTCCAGAAAGAGTGGTGGGTGTTGATAGTTGAGAGGGCTGAATTTCCCTTGAAGAATTGGAATTCCAGTGAACAAGGGTTTCCTTTATACCAGTTGTTTTTTCTGTGCCAAGTCCGTTCAGGTAAGCAGTAATAAGTAATCTATTATTTGCTAGTCAATAACACTTGGATTTCCTGACCTTTTATTTATCTAGATTGGAGATGTAATAAATTATACAGGTTTGAATTAACACTGACATTTTTTAAATTATACTGTTGTTCTTCTACTCTCCCCAGTCAAGTTTATTTCCTAAAATTTCTGTTTTCACTCTGACAAGCTCGTTTATGCTAGATACACTTCTTAGAACCAAGAATTTAATCTAACTGAATTATAGATACTAATGGGAAAGTCAAAGTCAAAGATAGTTCAGATAGGACAAGGCACTGCTTCTCTTTAATTGATACTTGATCTATAAGAAACTGGTGTAAGTTTGGGATATATCACACATGGAGTCAGCCTCATCTTTTAACCTCAGTTTTCATTATGTTGCATTGTAACCCAACATGACAGGATGCAGTGTGATGCAACAGGCTACAGTTTTTGAAGAGGAATCAAGAGAATTCTTTCCCCCCCCCCCCCCAATGGCACTGTAGACGGTGTCATGTTATGAATAAAGTATCCAGATGAAAAAAAATTAGATGAGAAAGGATTAACAGTATCCTTGAACTGGTAGATTCAGTCTAATTACTCTAATTTAATTTGGGCAGTTTGACACATCTCTAGTTGAACCATAGCTTAAGGGAAACAATTAAATAAGGGTTAGAGGGGAGTAATAATTTCTGAAGAAGGTGCTAAACGTCTGCAGGATCAGTAGCTCCTTAGAATAGCTTACAGCATAAAAAGTTAAACTTGTGTAACTAGAAATCTTCATGAGTTTGGCCCCTTCTCAATGACATCTGTAATTTCTGGATCATAATAATTACTTAGCTCAGAGTTAATTGGTTTTAAGTCTTAAATCCTAATGCAGTGTTAAGTCTTCACATGCAGCGATTGTAGTTTAACCCCTACATTTCTTTTACATATTGCAGTATTTCTTGGCTCTTTTGTTGTAACTAGATAAAATTTTCTTTCTAGTATCATCCAGGAGAATAAATGATAGTTGCCTTAATTGTTTCATTGATCTCTAGATACTTATTCAACCCTAATTCCAGCATTATTCATCTCAAAACTGTAGAAGGGCCAAATTTTTAATGATATTTAGGCACTAAAGATGCAGATAGTGCCTAGTGGGGTTTTCAGAAGCACAGAGGTGTCTAACTCCAAATTCCCAGTAGTCATCTATCTTTTGATGTTTATATACCTTTAAAATTCTTGCTCTTAATTACTAGTGTAGAAGTTAGTGTCAGTAAACAGGTTGGGTTTTACAACAAAGTGAATTCAAGGATCTGCCCTAGACTGACGACAATTGTAACGTGTTCAGTAGCTCTTCAGGGCAGCTAAGAAGCTTTTACAACAGTTTCCATGCAGCTTTGTGTTTTACTGTCTAGCTGAACTTCACCTTTTTGACAATAAAATATATAGAGGGCATCAATATTTCTCTCATTCTCATTAACTACAGTGAGAGATGACAAATATCTTGAATGTAGATATATGAATGATACCTATATAACCAAGAGAGATTACAGTACAGTATATTATTGACTTACTCCAGTGTTCCCGACTTATCTTTCCACAGTTGTTCTAGTTAAAATAGAATCAGTTCGACATTTTTCTTATCTTCAGGCATGCTGTATAACTATCTATAAGCTTATAAGATATTTTGAGAGTAAGAATCTGTTTCTACTACCATATTCCCTTATGGCCCCCAATATGTGTATTATACAGGACCTAACACAAAGGGGTCCCCAGTCTCAGCTGGTGCCTTTGGGTGCTACCATGATACAAGTAATTAATAATTTTTAAATTCCATTTCTTTCTAAATCATAATCTAGTATATATGCAAAAATGTTTGCAAAACACAGGTGGAGCTGAAACCTATCAGAATCTTTTTTTAGTCCGTATGTGATTTGAAAACTAATGAATAAATAAAATGTATTTCTATAGTTTACAATTCAAAACATGGCTAAAATCTCAGAAAGCATGATTAGCTATCCCTAGATGATATTTCCATTTTGATGTGTCCATATTATTTCATACTCTCTGTCCCTCCTTCCATGTAGAAATAGAGCTTCTCCTGTTTTTCTCTTTCATATAAGAACAAATGAGAGGCTATATAAGGAAGATGCCCAAATGTAACTGTCAATAGGCGTCAGTATGATGGAGTGCAGTACTTTTTAGGCTGTGGCTAAATGCTTTGTGTCATGCAGTGATATATGAATAATCTCTGGCTGTGTGGACTTTTTATAAAGCAAAAGTAAAACTGGGAGTGTACTGTTTGCTGGCTGTACTATTCATGTTTTTGTGGTTTTAAGCTAATTATTTTTCTTTTCTTTTTTTTTAAAGTCAATTGACCCTGGCCAGCAGTTCACATGGGAGCATTCTAACCTGGAAGTAAACAAACCAAAGAATAGATATGCAAATGTAATTGCATATGACCATTCTCGTGTTCTACTTTCAGCAATAGAAGGTAAGGAGCTATTTAACAATTTAAACTCATTAAATATTAAATGCTAATGTAATAATTTTACCACTTCTTGTCAATTAAATTAATAGCATTAAATTCATGTAATAATCATCCTTTTTCAGTGTTCATTTGCAGTAATTCAATAACACGAAGCATTAAAAGCTAGACAAGGTCATATATAGCAAGAGGGAAACTTCTTACTCAACACATCTGCTCCTTGTGTGTATGCCAAGTCTTATCTACTTACTTTTTTGACAAAAAATTGTCGCTACTTTTTTACTCCTAACAGCACAACTATTAGGGAGTGTGAGATGGTTTCTTGTCTGGCTCTCCCATTATCAGTATAATGGATAACTCATTTTCATTTGCCAAATCTTTAGTGATGCTGATAACACACGAGCCAGAAAGAACAGAGCTTGGCTTTCTCGTCTCAGACTGAGTATGCAGAACTGGCAGTTAGAAAACCCAACTTTTTACTTGTGAACTAAACACATTTTTTTGGAAGTCACTGACAGACAACAACTGAATTTCAGGTACTTGTGTTACTGGAAACTCAAATGTCGTTGCCTGTAGATGGACATGGTAGTATAAATGACAAGGTTTTAGTTGTAGCTATCTTTGACAGACAGTTTTGCAAAGATCTGATCATGTAGTGTGCTTCCCTGTGGTGAGTGAACTAGGCTATCCAAGATGATGGGCTCTATACAGTTTGTCTAGTTTCCCAAGTGCTAAAACAACAGGAGTAAAGATTATCCATCAGAAGATTTTTTCCACTGGCTACCTCTCACTACCTACCCAAGCTGCTTCTTGGAATTAAGGCAGATTTTCAGTTTATTCTACACAGCTGGCCACCATGTATTAGTGATGTCAGTAATATAATTGATTACATATTTAAGTGGGACCATTTAAATGAAAATAAAAATTGCCTTTAGTAAGCTTTGATAGATCTTGTATATTGAATTGGCTTTAAAATTATAGAGGACTTTCAGTCCTTGTATCTTGTATGCAAAGACATAGTTGCTTCATTCTTAACATTCTATATGTTAAATTGTGCAGTGTTTTAATCTACATTGTGAACACCTTATCTTTGGCTACTCCAAGCCTGCAGACATGGGATATAGTAGTGACGGTATTTATAGGTGTAATCAATTCTCTAATATGCTATGCACAGCCAAGTAAATGCTCGGTGAAGGAAAACACAATTCCACTGGTTGAGCTTTCCCTCTTTGCCTAATTTATTGCAGCTGCATATTGTACGCTTTGATAACACAGACACAGTTTCTCAAGTATATTAGAAAATTTAAATGATTGCCTTGAAAAATTTGCATATAATAATCATCTTACATTTGTTCCACCTATGGAGCTCATTTAACTGGTATTGACTAAATTTTTCAGTGGTGTCAGTTACATTTCCTCATATTACTTTATAGAAATATCTAGCTGAACACCAACGAGTTTACTAAAATTAGAGTTGTCTCTGTTGTTGGTTAGATTCTCATGCTGTTGCTTTGTTGTAGTTCAGCACACAAAACAACAACAACTTCATAAAGAGAGGATAGGTAAATAGTATAAAAACCAGCCAAACAAAAACCAAACCACTGTGCAGTGATGCTCTTCTGAATTGTTTACCATTTTCTCCAAAGTACATTTAAAGTCACAAGTAAACTAGTTCTAAAGCAAGGAAAATAATTTGTCACTGTATGTTGGCTGGGAAGAGAGTTGAGTAACTGTCAAAAGAGAAGAGCATTTAATTTCAAATAAATCCATTTGTTGACTCATAAGTGAATTAAGAGATGACTGGGTTTGAAAAGGCCTGCCAGATTCCCCTTAACAAGTGACCCTGGAAATTAACATGTTTTGAAGATGTGATCAAAATGTGAAAAAGAAAAAAAAACCCATAGAAATAACACTCAGTTAAACAAGGTTAATCAAATTACCCAGTAGACTAACTTTTTAAAATAAAAATTATGAGAATAAAAGAAAAGTTCTAAATAATACTTTTGCAAGTGTAGTATTTGCAGAAAAGGATTCTACCTGGTAAAGAAATACTTAAAGGGATTGAGAAAACATAAATGCTAACTGTAATGTTTGATTTCCCTTTTTAATGGCATAAATAACCTGAGGAGGTTAAAGTGACTAACTCTTTAAAAATGCAATTGATCCTAAGTGCATAAAACATAATTATAGCCATATAAAATATCAGTGATAGGCTTACACACACACATAGCTTTTTGACTCAACCTGGTGATTTACCTACCTTTATAAACTTTTCAGACCTCAATTTACGACAACCAAAGCAACATAAATTGAAATGTTTGCTTGTGTTAAAATGACGTGACTTGAAATAAGCAATATGTTAACGATTTAACTCCTGGTTTCTGAAGAGATTTTCTATTGATATATGTCTGAGTTCTTTTATGTATCTAACTTGCTAAATTTAATATACTGGCTTAACATTGTTTAATAAGTGTTTCTTTTTCAAGCGTCAATACTTCATTACACTGTTTTGTCAGTCTATAAATAAAAATAAACATTCCTGGTTGGAAAATACATAGGCTACCTAGTATTTCATTTGACAGCTGCATTTGTTTTCAAGCTGCCATGGAAATGAATGCTTTTATATTGTTACAGGAATATGTTTCAGAGTGGCACTAGCCACATAGGTCAGGCCCAGCGGCTGGACTATATTGCATTTGTTATAACCTCATGAGAATCATTGTTCACTATTTTAAATACCTATGGGCCTCATCCAAAGCTCACTGAGGTCAATTGAAAGACTCCCATTAATGTCAATGGGTTTTGGATCCAGTCCTGTGTTCTTTCTAAAATTCTCTATTGAGAAATCTATCCAGCTACAAAAAAGCACCCCATCCCCAAATAATAACATCAGGTGCTTAGAACGTCTCAGTCAGACGTGTGTTTTGTTTTTTGCAACTGTAGTACTTAACAATCTATCAAGGTATGGTGACCCCCACCTCTGTAATGTTTGAGGACCTCACAAACATTAATGAGTTTATCATTCCTGTGAAGAACTGAAGTACAGAGAGATTGAGTTATGTGCCCAAGATCACAAAGGGAGAGCCAGGGATCTAACTCAGATCTCCCGAGTCCTAGTCCAGTGCCTAAACAAGCACTATTTGCACAACTGTGATAGCTTTGTTATTCATGCTGTTGCACAAACAAAGAACATAGAAATTGCCAGACTGAAGTGGATCCAAGATCCATCTAGTCCAGTATCCTGTCTCTGACAGTGGCCAGGACCAGATGCTTCAGAGGAAGATTTAAGAACCCAGCTGTAGACAGATGTGGGATAATCTGCTTCCCTCATCTCTAAAAGTTAAAAATTGACTTAAGGCCTAAATCGTGGGGTTAAAGATCTCTTCCAAAAGTTTTATTAGCATTAGCTGTTGTATTCTTGTTATACCTTCAAACATCCAGTCCCTTTTTTGAATCTTTCTAAGTTCATGGATTCAACAACTTTCTTTGGCAATGAGTTCCACAGTCAACACTGAATATTGTGTAAACGGATAATGGTTTTGAATTTGCAATATTTTAATTTTTTTTTCATTAAATGCCATGTTAGGAGGTAAACCCAAGTTGGTTATGTTCATTTCAATTTCTGTCTGAGGAAAATTTCATTTGGCAGAATTCTGCTCCGGTGTGCAAGTTGAATCTCATCTCTGATATTGTGCTGTTTTTGGATGTGTCTGGGAGGGACACATGCACGGAGAGAAGAAGGTGAAGCTCTATAGTACTAGAAGGGAACAGAAGATCAGAAATGAGATCTGACGTATGGATCTGTGTAAATCTGAGAGTAGAAATTTGCCCCATATTTGTTAAGCACAAACAGATAAAGTTAGCACAAATAGAAAATTCATTTTAAACTTTAAAAGAGGGTTTAAAAATAGTGGGAAATAAAATATTTTTCAAATGCATGTACAAAAAGGCTTCCAGTTCTTGTTCGGAGGCATCTAAGACTAAAAATCTGTGATCTGTGTTTGGATTTGCATAATACTAGCAATTGAAAAAAATCAAGTGTAAATAATATCTATCATATCACAACTGCTTGATTATTTCTGTTGGGCAGTTTAGCACCTTTAAAATTAGATTGGGCATTGGAATAAATCTGTGCATATAAGAAAAATCTTAGGGAAAAAAAAGGCAAGAAACTGCTAATATTCTTATTTTATATTGAGTCACCAGTTACCACTAAATTGGCATTCACTATTTAGGTCATGATCTTTAGCTGTAGAAGGTATTATGACAAATTTATATTGTTAAATACTTACTGAACAGTTAAGGGCAACTGCGGTGTACTGCAATCTGGTTACTCATGCTCTCTGTCACACTGCAGTTGTATTATGTTCTGTTCATAAAACAAAACCAAATGTTTAGGGTGATTTCCTGTCCCTTCCCATCCGCAAGCAACGTGCCTGAGACACAGAAAAACCAGTGCATAATGAGGATAACAGGGTGTAGAGAGGGCAGGCTGAATGGCTGTCTCTAGATTTGAGTGGCTGTCTCAACAGCAAAGCTGAAGGGAATTTTGAGAGAGTAAACAACATGGACTGTGGATCCGCTTACAACCCAAAACCGCTCAGTGAAGAAATATGTTAGGGTTGCAGATGCTACCAGAGCTGGGAGGCCATGCTAGCGCAGACACAGTTGCTTTACTGGTACTCCAAGACCAAGAGGAGATAAGTCCATCCATTCCCCCACACGTGTATCCCCACATGTCCCTCTGGAGAGCCCTTGCAAAATGTCCATGGGCTTGGTTTTTGCACAGAGGTGAAGGATTTGGTCCTTAGTTGTTTAATGTAAATTCTGGTAGTAAAATTGTTTTCCCACCAAATTATTTTGCTTTAAAAAAATTAAACTGAAAATGTTTTTGTCTGAAGCAGTATTTTAGTTCATAGCTAATAGGAACACTATGAATTTATAGTATGTCATCTAGGTATTAACATTAATATTTACTTCCATTCAGGAATTCCTTTAATATACGTCCTAGTGCTGTACTTTATATCTTTACTCACCCTGGAAGAGCTAGAGAACTGCTTTATGGATAAATTGAGTTTCAGAGAGCCACACAATTATCAGTCTGATGTCCTCACATTGCACTTCAATACTTGTTTTGCAATATTGTGTCAATATGACACCGTCATCAGAATGCATTGTTGTCATACTTGTGGCATTGTGCTGTTATTAGCTGTGGCTCTCTGTGTTTTATCTCTTTCTACCCTTCCAGCCACTTCCTTGCCTAGAGTCTTTCTGTTGACCAATTTAGAAAATTTGAAAGTGACAGTAACTTTTTTTGTTTTTCTTTGGCCCCTACCTCCACTTTTCTCAACCTTCTTTCCTTGCTTGTCTGCCCTGGCTTTCTTTCCTAGAGATAATTTTCTGTCTCTCTGCATCTTCCCCCTTCCTTATTGCTTATTCCTAACCTCACATCCCCCATACCACTGACTCCTAGATCCTACTTCTAGATCTAGGTCTTTCCATCTTTTTCTGTTCTGTTCCCTTTTCACTTTCTCCCCTTGTCTCCATTCCATGGTCCTTTTCCTTGTTCCATCTGTTCAATCATCCTGCTTCTGTTCCCTTCTCATGTTCTGTTATCTTCTCCAAAGTTTTCTCTCTCTCTATTGCCTTCTGCCCTGGGAACTCCTATATCTCCTCTCCTTTCCATTCATTTCTTTCCTGTACTCTTCTAGTCCCATCAGCCCATTCTCAGCCCCAACCCATGTACCTTCCCATGCCAACAATCCATCTTCTCCTCCACCTCAGTTTCTCCTCTTCCCTTTGTTCCTTAAACTACTTTGCAATATATTATATTTTCCTGTCCCCTAGTGAAATTTCTTCATTTTTATCAGTATTATTAAAAGTGTCTTTGCTGAATACTGCTCTTTTTTCAATGAGCTCTAAATACTACATGGTATTTATTCCATGGCGCCGTTTGAGTTTGGTAATCTCCTTACCAATATGTATCTTGTTACAAGAGAACTTTCTCAGAAACAACATTTTTGATTTGCATCCAATAGCTGTTTTAGTTCATTTCATCCTGACATAGTTCAAAACATTAGTCATTGATTTAAGCGGATAGTACAGCTTCATCAGCATTTTCTATTCATCATTACATTATCTCAAGTTAATTGTTTACAAGCATGACAGAGTTTAATCCTATTACTTCAGACTCTTTTTTTATACTTAACAGCACATCCTTTAGAGAAGCCTCACAGAAACAAAGGTTTATGGTTTAATTTGTCTTAAATAGAAAGACTGTGCAGTACTTAGCCTTTGTAAAGACTTGAAACAATTTCATGATGTGATTTCAGTCTGTGAATAAAATGTAAAGTCTAATTAAATCTATTTAAGATGACAACTTTCTTCAGGGAATCAAAGAAATAATGCTAAGGTCTGCATTACCAGCCCCATTATGTGGGACTTGTATCTCTTAACCTGTGTACACAGAGAAAATTGCTGCTTGTTCAACTCTCATTTTATTTCATGAAAACAATCGAATATTAAGTCAGTAACCACAGAGAGACTGTTTGTTTTTATCTCTGTGTATCTCAATTGTGTTATTGGGGTATTTTTGTTTCACTAGTTTTTACGCTCTATGTATATAAAATCTGTCTGCTTTATTCTCCTGAGAAGCCAAGGTCTTTTGTGCTCAACCATTCATCTAATGTTGCCACCACAGAGCTAGATCTCCATGCTAAGGAAGGAACTTGCAGACTTTGGTCACTCCTTCCCATAGAGAGACAGGCTACTAGAAAAGGGGTATGAGAGAATTGTTCTGCACCATCTGGAAACTCATTCTTCAACTGAGCTCTCGGGCAGGAATTGGGACACCATCACTGGTACAACTTCTAGGGGAATGATGCTGAAGCGATCAGGCCAGATTCTGTGCCCAGTTACACTGGCATAAATCAGGAATAACACTGATGTGTTCCTCCAGCTTCAGAGAGGTGTAACTAAGAACAGAATTTAGCCCATTGTCTCTTTCCTGACCCACACATTTACAGAAAGCAGGCATTCAAAAAATACTGATCTCGGACTGTTACACCCAAATTTAAGTAATGATGGCAGTTGCCTCTGTGCTTGTGGGTAAGATGCCTTTAAGCTATGGCAACTAACAAAGGTTTGCAGGATTTCTTCATAGTACAATCAAACTGGCTGGCATTTGATTGTTTTTATGCTATTAGATATGACACAGTGTTGTCCAGTTTTCTCAGCTCGGAGTGTGGTTATGGTCAGAAAAGTGACTATAAAATGACATGGTGTTACTGTACATGTATCTCCCCCTGCAATGAGCATTTCACTTTCTCTCAGTTTACAAGTTATTACTATTTATTATTTATGTAGCACAAACATTGCACTAGACACTTGCCGGAGAATAATATGAGAAGGCCCATGTCCTGAAGGAATTGGTTGGTGTGTTGTGGGAAGTGGCTGAGCAAGGGTGTAGTGTATGCCTTATGTAGGGATAGGGGTTGACTGGGAGAGTGAGTGAAATGAGTTTTTTGGAGCTCATTTTGAATGTAATTGATGTGTGTCTGAGAAAAGATGATTGGGAGAGTAAGTCAGTGTAGTTGTAGGGGTGTCTAGGAGAGAGTGTGAGTCATGGCGGTGGTAATGGCATGTGTTGAGGTAACAAGGGAGAGTGGGAGTGGTGTTCATTGGGATTGGCGGAGGAATAAGTGGATTGAATAGCGTGAACCCTACGAATCCCCACAATCTGAGCAGGGAAAACCAATCCTGCTTAGTGTTGGCCTCTCTGCACTCCCCTCCCTTGAAACACATCACTGCACACAGCCTTCTTCACAGACAAGAGTGCAGATGCATTAATTTAGTACTTCTTGAAGCAGAATTCACTTCAAGAATTCTAGTGAAGATAACTGCTCACATATCATCTGCTTTGGGAGAGGAAAATGTTGCAGAGAAAGGGTTTGCCCATTCATGTCCAAGGGAGCCCCCCCTTACAAATTCCATGGAGTCCAGTCTCCATGAGGAAGTGTAGCACAGAGCCCTTTCCACCAGTAAACGGGGATGCATGTGAGAGTGCCGGTTCTGTGGTATGTTCCACCTTCTCTTTGCCCGGCAAAAGCCCCTCTGCAAATACTCTTACAGGTTAACTCTGCTTCTCTCTTGATTTCTTTCCTGGGTTGAGTGGGTATCTAGTCTGGGAATATCCCTTGTTCAGACAATTTTAAATATTAAAATTGCAGCCATTCTGGAACATTTTTTTTTTTAATTTTGTTTTGGTTCTTTAGCGGTACAGTTAGCATTGGATTCAAGGAGTATTAGTGCAATGTTTGCTGTAGAGTTTGCAGTATTCCCTCTTGCTGATAATCTTCAGGGTGAGTTGTGTACTGTTGTCTCCAGAGGCCAACCATCCCAGAAGATCACTTTACAAATATAGTGGGTTTTTTTATTTATAACAACATATGCTTCAAAGTGTGATAGCAGACATCATAATGTAATTCTAATTTATTCAGAAAATGTTCCTTACCAGCCTGATTCAGTTTCTTCATTAATAATACCCAGTAGGTATAGATTTCTCATGTTGACCTCATGCTTCTTCTCATCTGCTTTGTGAAGATGTTTTTTTTTATTATCTTGATAAAGGAAGAAAATGTGACATTGTCCCCAGCAGATGTATTTTCTAAATCATTAACTCAGATTTCCACATTCAAGGAAACGTGAAAACGTGTCTAATCAAATCAGAGAGAGCCTTTTGAACCCCAAGTCCCATCCTTTGTAAATGGAATTGATGATTTTCAGGCATGCACACAGCATAAACTTACTAGGGAAAATAACCAGGAGTCACATGATGTGATCTTCAAGACACATGACTTTTTACAATGTCTGTGATGAAGTAAGTGAGCATCAAGAAAATGACCCATTATCCTGAAAACAACCAAGAGCAGTCAACAAAAAAATTACTGAGGACAAAGGAAAGAGAAGAGAATCATCACTGTGAAAGAAAAGCTGCTAGCCAAGAGGTGCAACCACAATAAAGAAATTGGTGGGGACAGGGAAATACGCCACAAGTGAATCTTGCATCTATATTTAGGATGGACACCATCAGGACAGTAAGAAGTTAGGGGAGAAATCTCATCTTTTCCCTTTCCTCCCTACATCCCCACCCAGTTTATTGTGCCTTTTAGTGTTATGGTGAGCACTGTAAAATAAACAGCTGAGGGGATCATTCTATGCCAGTTCTGACCCCATCTGAGGCATTTCAATGCATAGTAAAGCTAGTCAGGAAAACTGTCTTATTTCATATAGAAAATTTCAAATAAAATGATCGTTTTCCCCATTTTTAATGTTTTTTCAGGTTTTCATGGAAAAACTAAATACCAAACAGCTTTTAACACTAAAAAATGTTCAGTTTTAATCAAAAACCTGAAAAAAAATTGATGAAAGCAGAAATTTTCTCAGGAAATTTTTTGTTTTGGTAGGGGGGAAAAAAGTGTGGCAATTTTTTTTCAACGAGCTCTAAAGCTAGGTCTACACTACGGGGGGGAGGGGGGGTCAACCTAAGATACACAACTTCAGCTACATAAATAGCGTAACTGAAATTGCGTATTTTAGGTCGACTTACCTGGCTGTGAGGACGGCGGCCAGTCGACCGCTGCCGCGCCGCCGTCGACTCCGCTTCCGCCTCTTGCCGCGGTGGATTTCCGGAGTCGACAGCAGAGCCATCGGGGATCGATTTTATCGCGTCTTCACTAGACACGATAAGTCAATCCCCAATAGATCGATTGCTATCCGCCGATCCGGCGGGTAGTGAAGACGTGCCCTAAGGCATAGTCAGTAGGCCTTCCTGTGACCCTGGGTGCTTCTAGATCTGGGAATGCTGCTTGTTCTCTCTTCAGCTCTGAAGTTAGAGGTCTTTTCCTGTCCTGAGATATTTAGTCAGCACTTTCCTCCTACATGTGTGCATGCACATAAACACACACACACACACACACACACACACACACACACACACATATATAAAGCCAAATTGAAATTATAGTTGCAGTTAAACCAAATGCTATTTACACAGGTTAAAAAAAAAATCTATATCGCTTCCTTGAGCCTCCAAGGCTAGTTTTACTGGCCAAACTACGACTATCCTAACATATAATCCATAGTTTTATAGTCTTTTCCAGATTATATTGGATTTTAATTAGTCTCATTGTAAGAGGTCAGTAACCTTATTCAATGCTAATTGGGTGCTGAAATGAAAAAAATAGGTACATTAAAAAAATCTCTATAAGTAGCAAAAGGAAAGATTTGATAATGAGATTTACTCCACTGTACATTCAGATTTCCCATTTATTTCAGAATAGTCTGTCTAATTTACCTAACCGCTTCTTAGGATAGCTGTGGAGGGACAGGGGCACACATGTGCCTGTTGGTGGGTGTGACGTGAGTTTTGGAAAGAGAGAGGCTCAGTTATAAATGAAGTTATAAATAAGAAGATTTAGATTTGATGACGCTGATCCTGAAGTATAGATTGGAAGATTCTTCATAAATAGATACTTTGTAAAGCGCTTTGAGATCTAGTGATGGCAAAGCGCTATATAAGAGCTAGTTGTTGTTGGAAGAGGTGGAGCGGGGGCGGGAAGGGGTGGAGTGGGAGGAAAGGCAGGGGGGCCGGGGAAGGAATGGAGTGGGGGCGGGGCCTGACGCAGAACCGGGGAATTGAGCACCCGCTGGCAGATTAGAAAGTTAGTGCCGCTGATAGCTGTGTATCTAGTAGTTTGACATAGAATCATAGACTCGTAGGACTGGAAGGGACGATAATAGGTCTTCTAATCTAGTCCTCTGCTCTCAAGGCAGGATTAAGTATTATCTAGCATAATTATAAAAACATAAACCGGTAATTCCTGCCAAAAGAAAATTGACTCAGAAGACTCTTAGCTCTACTTTCATACTATTCTATTCGGATGCACAATTTGATATGTTCCAGCCAACATTTCCAAAAATACAATAGTTTTCCACACAAAAATGAAAAAAATAGAGGAAAAGCAGCTGCTCCAAATCCCAGTCTCACTAGGATCTCAAAGTCATCAATTAGAAAACAGTAATGACACCAACTCTCTCACACCAATAGAAATTGGTCCAATAAAAATATTACCTCACCCACGTTGTCTCTCTGGTAATGACACTGTAAGTATGGTATGAATATGCTGAGTCCCTAAACAGTCTTCAGAAGAGCACACTGTCCCAGAGTTAAATCCTGATATGACATCTTTGGAGTTAATGGGAGCCTTTGACTTCAGTGGGTGCAGAATTGAGCCCTTAGAGTTTGGCTTCACTGGCAACTCAAAACAATAACAAAACACACCTTTGAAACTACATTTCCTCCCAGAGCACTAGGGTGTTTGTCTACAGTCACTAGGGTGTTTGTCTACCTGTGTTTTAAACCACACCCATTACCTCAGTATCTGGTTTCCCTCTGTTATATCAATTTTGATGGAAGAAATGGGCCCAAAGAGTCAAATGTGTTAACATAACCCTGTCATTGCACAACATTAAACAGTTGTAAACAAGGTTCGGGGTTTGGTATACAGAGATGTCAGCCATCTTAGTTCTATGGTAAACACACATTAAAAATTCTTTAATCTTTTCTTAAAAAGAAGGAAAAAGAGCTAAAGTGTTTGAAAAGTAAAGTATTGAGTAAGTCTTTTAGTTTAACAACGCTCCTTGTTCTCTTTCCCTTTAGCTGGAGAGAGAGTTTTCTCCTCCCCCTAACAGTTTTTAGCTGGTATTAAAGATAGTAATAACTTTTGAGAAAAAGAGTTAGTTGAGATATGCTGGAGCTGCTGTTGTTAAAGTCTGATCCCATTTTGTAGAAGACAGATATACACACACAAGAAAGTAGAGAGAAGAACAGCAAAGGTAGAAAATGCAGCTTCTCCCTCTGGTGTAGATTCTCACTTGCAACCTTACTGCAGAAATATGCAGCCACAGCATGTGCATGGTCTTATCAACCACTGCAAGACATAGCAAACTGGTACCAACATTGGGCTATGTAGGGCATTGCTTTTAGCTGCCTCGTTGGTCACAGTCTTACAGCACTGTTGCAAAGTATACAGCCTTGGCCAGCTAAGCCAGTCTCTTATTAAACAGAAAGGCAAAAAAGAGAGATAGGACAGAGAAGAAATAAGGTGGGGAATGAAAAGGACACACAAATGGGGGGGGGGTGACAGCAGGAATCAAAGTTTCATAGTTCCCAAGTGAGGTTCAGGATTTAATCAAAGCCGGTAGTGGTGGCAGATGTCATCTGGGTCCCTCTCTCTGACCACGTCTGGTCAGGACTTCTTTCAGGACCAGGATGACAAAGGGCCAGCAGTGTCACAGTGGATCCTAGGAGACGGAGGATGTGTCAGCCGCAGTGGTGAAGCTTACTCCTTCTGGTCCACCTGTCTCCCCATCCGAAGTAGTTGATAGCGTGTTTTTCTCCCCCAAGTATTTTCTTTTAAGAACCCCCATAAGAGAGCAATGGGTGAAATAGCCCATCCTTTCATTATATTGTCCAACAATTCTGGGCCATTGATTTCCGGTCCCACGCTTCTCTTGTTTATCGGCATGGTCTTTATACGCCCCTTGAATTATATCAGGTAGGCCTTTTTGTTTGGACTAATTCAGTCTTTCTGACTCCATTTTGCACCTTTTTTCCATCAATATTTATTATTCTAGGTTATTGCGGTATTTTATGACCTTTCACTCACTTCTTACACTTGGGCTCACGATTAAGTTAAAATGGAGGCCCAATTGTTACAATACCTCTGGGACTTCCTCTGTGCTATCTCAGTTTTTTGCTCTGCTCAAAGAGATATGCTAACCCCTTTAATGGAGCCCATTGGACCCTCATGCCTGCATGACTTGACAGCAATACCTCTGAATCTCAATAAAGAGTTTTAGTACCTACGCCTAGGGTGACTCAACAGAACAGGACTGCAGGGTCTTAGACCTTCCACCTTGTTACATATGTATTTAATTTTTATTCAGGTTTGTGAAGGTGCTTACTTCATACACATATGTTATAGTACGTTCCATGATTTTTTTGCACTTGGTTTCCATATTCTTTTTCCTAAAAGAAGGCCAATACTTAGCTACTGCAATCCAATTATGGGGAGAAGTACAAACAGCAATCATAGTAGTCTGAAACTATCAGCACCTTTCCCATATTAAAAAATGTAAAGAATGAAACCATGGGAGCCTATAATTTTCCTTTGGGTGAAGAAATCTTGTCCTCCCCCCAGGAAGGATACACAAGATCTGAAATGCAACAGAACCACCTCTGTACCCCTTGCAAAAAAATGGAGCAGTGCTCCACAGTTGGTCTTTTCCTGACACTGTGCCAGGGAGTTTCTGGGCAGTCCAGCATGGCCACTGAATCAACAAACTGCATGTGGTCACTGGCCAAAATGCCTATATAGGTCATGAAGCATAGCAGGCCACATTAGTGAGGTTATTGTAGACCATTCTGCCCATACAAGCCCCAAAAGTCATGCACAGGCAATTTGTCCATTTGAGCTTTGTGCAGCTGATGATGATTTCCTCATAAATTTAGAGAGTTTATTTTGTATAGTAGTTTTGCTTGCTTTTTCTCTCTTTTGCAAATCAAATTTTGTAGGAAAACAATATCAAGTGATAGGTTGCATTGGAGAGAGGAGAGGAAATGTGGGGACAAGAGACAGCTGGAGTTTGAGAGCCCATTTGTCTCTTTTGACACATTTTATTGACTGATTGATCACCACTTTCACAGAAAGATGCCAAAACTGTCTGGAATAAATACAAGCATATATTCTAGTTGGCTTCTGCAATCTAAGCAAAAAAGAGGTTCTCTAACTTAAGTTTGATGCCAAGGCAAGAATCTGCCCCTATCTAAACACTTCTTCCATGCCAATTGACATCACAATGTGATTATATTGTTTGTTTATCAAGTATCAAATATACTCATTAAAACGTATGGAGAGACCCGTGCTCACCTTTGTAACAGAATGTCTCAGGAATAGTGTCTGATGTGATCTGACTTCTCAAATGTATTCATTCTTCCTGCTTTGCAGGCATACCTGGAAGTGACTATGTCAATGCCAACTACATAGATGGTTACAGAAAGCAGAATGCTTACATAGCAACACAAGGGGCTCTCCCAGAAACCTTTGGAGATTTCTGGAGAATGATGTGGGAACAACGGGGTGCAACTGTGGTCATGATGACAAAACTGGAGGAAAGGTCCAGGGTAAGAAAGAACTTTATTGCTTTTGTAGATTGATTAAAAAAAAAATTAAAACTTGTATCTGCTTTATCATTTACATAAGTTTTTCATTCAAATTTGTCTCTGAGTTTTTGCCCAATCCTCTCCGTATCTGAAATATTTAAGTGATAGCTAATAATAGTGTCTTTATTATTAAATGTGGAGCTACACAGCCATGCCACTTTTTTCTTAGTCTATTTTCTAGTGACTAGGAAACTTGACATCCCATCATCTTTAATGGTTTCTCCAGCCATTTCAACTAAGTCTGAACTAAACTGCAATGATGTTTTGATGCAACTTACTATTTTCTAATAGAACCATTTTCACTTAAAATTATAATTGAATTTTGTTATTACTGTTAGTAATGGGGCCAAAATATGTTAGGCTTTGTTCAAACACATAGGAAGACATCATCTTTTTGTAATATTGAGCTGCTGAATATTTTGTGTTCCCACACAAAATGAGCAAATATCAGCTAACATGTTATTTGGCAAATTTTTATTCTGATTAAAACAACCTGCAAGCTGTATTAATGATTCCCAGATAGAACAATGTCAATTTGGCATGTGATAACTAGAAGTCTACTTTTCTACCAACAACCAAATAGGGATCAGTGCCTGAATTGATAAAAATAAAAATGAATTCAAACTTTTGCCCTGTCAGAAAGTTGGCCCTAACTTAATGAGAAATGAACCATTTCTTGAACTTCGAATTATTTGTTAAAATAGTATACATCTTTGCACTTCTGTATTTTCTTGTTTGTTTTTTAACATTGTGAAACAGCATATTTGTACCTGACTTCTAGCCCAGTTTGTGCAGGTTTGGATAAGATTCAGATAAGAATCCAAACTTTGGCTGCTTATCTGAACAAAACATCTCAACTTCATGAGACTTATCCATCATTAGAAACAAGAATAGGGGATTGGAAGTGTCACTTCCTGCACTAGAACAAAAATATGGCTGAATCATCTTTTCATAAGGAAGTTAAGATATTTCACCATCACTCAACTTTTGGACATATTCTGTTGACTTCATTTTAGTTAAAATCAATGAGTACTCAGCTGTGGATAAAAATATAAGAAGAGTGTTATATTTGCACATAGGGCTGCTAAAAGAAAAAATGTTTCTTACTAATACATGCCAAAAACAGAAGACAAAATTATCTATGGTGTTTCAACTATGAGGCCTTCACCAGGAATAATCTGTAAAGGTCAAAGTAAAATTAGGGAAGCTGGAGATGGAATGCAGGGTATGTATGTGATCAGAAAGGAAATAATGGAGTGGGTGGGTATCAGAAAAAAATAGCATGACTGTAATGTTAAATTAAAAATAAGGATTTTTTAATCATTGTGAAAAGAATGGAGGTGGTCCACCAAGGTCGAAATAAGCCACTGGGGTCGAAAAGTATCTAGAGTCAAGAAAAGTTCCAACTGGGGCAAAAAAGGGAGAGAGGGGAAAATATGCTGTCATACAAAAGTCTTTAAATCAGTAAAAAGTAGACTGTGCATCTGACCAGATCATAGTTTATATATAAGCAGTTTATGTGTAAGCTCCATTTTTTAAATTAGAACATTTTTAGTTTATTGAGATGGTAGCAAAACAAAATCCACTGTAATACTTCATTCCTTTCTGTAATGACATTAACTTCTCTTCCCATGTTGGATGTATACAGGGCTGTGCTGCTTATGTAACTTGAACTTCGTGACTGCACTACTTTTGGTTTGGAGACTTATTGGTGTACAGATTTGGCCTCTTCCCATTTCAGAACCTATTAGAAATAAAGGAATAGTGTCCAGTTCAGGCAAGATATAGCAGTTAAATTATAGACTCAGTGCCTGCATGTAAATTCAACTTCCATTAACATCACTGCCCACACATACCTGTTGATAATGAGTCCATTGCCGAAAATATTTTTCTCAGAATGCTTTATTTTATCTTGATGCCCCAGGCCTTACTTAGCCCAGGAACCGAAAGTTATTTTGACTTAGGCAAATGAAATTCTGCCCATTTCCTCACTAGTTGCTTCTAATAATAAAGTTACTTCTAAATGGCATCAGTGCTACTCTAAAGTCTGATGATAATGAACAGTCCTTTGCAGAAGGTCTTTTTACTTAAATACTTCCCATGTATCTTAACACTACAGGTCATTGCTCCATGTACAGAAACTTGTTTTGAAATAACCAAATAAAATTCTGCTCATTCTCTTTACTAATTGCTTATTGCAGTTTCAAGCTAACTCTGCTCTCTGCTGACTGTACCCTGAAAAGAGCTGATCAGAATAATAATCACCTTTACATATGATTTGCATTCAGTGGCAACACATTCCTTGAGTGTAATGACAGTCCAGACAGTCCTAGTCAGTTGACTGTCTGGGTGTTTCTTTCATTTATGATTTAGCTCATTCTTAGTTCATAAGTGAAATGAGTTTCATGCAGTCAGCCCGGTCAATAATAGTCCATGTAACATGTAATCTCAATACATAATTTAGCAGAATGGGCAATTTCATTTAAGGTGGAGCTTGCAAATGTGAAAATATGACACTTAGGTTACCTCTTCCCCTCCTAAGATAGCATCTTCAGATAATGTCATTAATGGTATTACTAGTGGGGTAGAAGTGTGAATCCCTAGTCTAGGAAAGAATATGATTAGAAGATTACATGTTTTTTTCTACACCATCATTTCTTTATACAGCACAAGACCAAATGAAATTTCAAAAATGAGATATAAACACTATTAAACGCTAATGAAGATTAGGACATCCTTTAGTTTTGTTTTTCTTGTTCTTTGTTCCCTTTTCTGTCCGCTTTCGTGTCTTGACATCCCTGATCATTATCTCTTCTGCAAAGGAAGATCGTTCCTCTCTGGGACTTCATCTCCTTTTCTATCTTCATGTCTTCGTTTTGTTTACCTTGCTTTTTTCATTGTTCAGTGCTGGAGCTTGGCATCAGGCTTTTTAACCTGTGCTGCATGGATAAAGGGTTTTTTTTAAATGGCATCTGCAGAAGCAAACTAAGTTGGTTCATTAACATGTGTTAGATGTCTGACTAACCTCAGCTTTGAGAACTTACATATTTAACAGCTGAGAATGTCAAATGAAGATGTTACAGTGAATTAGTTATTCATTTGTTTGGCTATTGGGAAGCTGCAGAATAAAGAAAGCTCTTTCATATATAACCCTTCACACATTGTTTTTGTTTTAAATGTCATCTCTGCAATCTCACCTGACCTAATCCAGACCTCAGAGAGGAAATCAGTCCCATTACTCTGCTATCACATACGTAATTTATATGAAAAAGGATTATACACACTGCAATGCATGGAAAAATGTTGATAACATATTTATTACATGCATGAGTTTAATCTGAATGAAATAAAAGGAAACCATTAAGGGGTGAAAACTAGAGATTAGGAAAAGCAGTTAACTGTTACAGTACAGGAACACATAAGACAATTTAAAGCATTAATATTATGGTGTGAGAGTTTCTGGATTGATTCCCGCCCCCTCCAAAATTTACATTTTTAGTGCCAGATCCTTTTGGTTTGTTGCATTCTCAGAGGACCTCCATGCCGTAGCAAGTGGTCCCAAATTGTTTCCATGCTACAATCAACATATGCATTTATCTGAGGAGCCAGGTGGGGACAGGGAACCTCAGCGTGGAACAAACAGAAATGTTGTTACATCGAGGCAACGTTTGTATTATCCACTAGGTCACCATATATTCCCCTCAAAGATATTATTTGGGGTAGGACATTGTAGCAGGTAACTCCGTTGCAAGAGATCTTAAACCTCCCATTCCTTATTCTAATTCCTTGGCATAGACTCTCTCCAGAATGTTCTGGGATAGACACAGTGTTCATTTTTACTTCCTCCTCATTGCTATCACTGACAATATTTTCCTCGCTGGGGCATCACTAACATGGTGTTCATAGCCAGAATCTTCTATCACAACCCCCCTTCCCCCCCGCCAAATTAGAACCAAATACAATATAAGGCTTGCAGCAACTGCTTCAGCAATATGAACCTGAATTTAAACTTCTGGATTGATGAGGAACTACTTATTACTTACACCGATGCTTCATACATTTCCTCACAGCTAATGACCAGCTGGAATAGTCAAGTGCCCGTCACTTTGCTGCAGGCCCTTAAGTTGAACTTGCCAGTCATTAACTACCAGGAAATGGAGACCGTTGCAAGCTATGAATATATACAAATGCGAACAAAAAATAATTAATTGGCTATGTGGCAGTTGAACTACATGTTGCCATAGACACAGTGAGCTGTATGCAGAAATAGTCTTTTCCTACGTGTCAAAGACCAGTAGGAAAGCAGGATCATCTTTCCATTAATTTAATAATGAAACAATGAGACCCTCTGTACCAGTCCTATATTAGTGCAATAAGAACAACTGGGAATAATTAAGGGCCATAGGCTTTGCTTCTATTTGGAGTATTTATCATGGTTAAAGAGAATTAAGTGCCTTTTTGTGTGTGTTTGCCATCTTTAGAGGATAACTACATATAGTTTCAGCAGTGCAATAGCTACACACTGGGTTCATGCAGCCCAGAATCCCCCTTGGCACTCGGTGTTATGCTACTCCACCTTGGTATGTGCCATCCTCTTCATTGTGTTCTGAGTCCAACCATTACCAACCTGCTCCTCCATAGCCACTTGTGGAGAAGCCAAGAGGTGTTCCGCTCTACTTGGAGAAGCTTGATAATATACGTTCACTGTAACAGCTAGGCTGTTTTTGTTTGGTGAGTGTTGTGTGTGTTTTTTGAGAGTTCAGGACTATATGTCACCCAGTCAGAACACTGAGTTTGAAGTCCCAATGTTTTGAGAGGTTTATAATCCATCACACATGTAAAAAAAATGGAGGTACTGCAATGTATACACAGCATATGCCCACACACTAGAAAAGTAAAAGGGACCAGGACATCCATTTACTTGAGGTTTGGAATTATAATTTTGATTTTATTTTTTGATAGGGAGAGGGGAGTATTGAATGGCATCAGGCAAGTTTTATAGCGGTTCTAGAAGTACAGAAAGCAATGCTGAAAAATGTTTGGCTGTGCAACAAATCCAATATGCAACATGGTTGCTCCTAAAGTCTGTTTAGTATGAATATCATTGATGCAAATGCATGGTGTGCCTCGTTACACACCATGGACTTTCAGAATTTCAAGTCAGCTCTGGGTATAATCCCCAGATTCTTCTGCTCCAGAAGCACAGGTCTCTACCACATGAGGTGAATTTCCATTTGCTGATGGCAGAAATGGGCCTGTGATACGCTGAGCAGCTCTGATTGCATCCAATGGAAAGCAGTGGCACATATACACTAGTCAGTTCACAGCTGAGGCGTAGTTTTGTTTTCTTGGCTGCCTGGAAGACACGAAGGACTTTCAAACAGATACA
Organism: Terrapene triunguis; assembly: GCF_002925995.2. Taxonomy (NCBI): domain Eukaryota; kingdom Metazoa; phylum Chordata; order Testudines; family Emydidae; genus Terrapene; species Terrapene triunguis. The sequence continues at coordinate 965,484 of NW_020699373.1, forward strand.
TACTTAGGATACATTTTGATGGGATTGTGATAAAGATAGTTTTTAATTTGTAATACTGGCCCTTTGCGGGAGAGAAATAGATTCATTATCTTTCAGCTTAGGTAGGATTTGATAGGTTGTACTGAAGGCATATGCAGCCTAAGTGACAGTGATCCACATCTTCACTAATATGGCTATGAAAGTAGAAGAGTCATCAATACTTTCATTTAACTGTTTTTTTTTTTTTTTTTTTTTAAATAACATGTATAACCTGAACACTCTATCTTTTACTTAATCCAAACAAAGTGTCAATGGTTAACATACAAACATTGCTTTTGCACTATGCAGTATAGGCTGGGTGTATTCATTTTTGAAAAGTGATGAATACTTAATGTAAACAGACGACCAGCCACAAAAATAATGGTTACTTACTGTGGAAACTAGAAGAATATGCATGTCTTTATCTGGTAAACTAGCTATAAATTCTCAGCTTTCTGCTCTCCACAGCCATGCTGTCAGGAAAGGAAGGATGTTGCAAGTGGCACTTCTTTCTTGCTGAATAATACTATCTTCTTACATGGGAAGAGATAAGCACTTGATTTGCTATTCCTTTTTGATTTAGGATGGCAAACCAATAACTTCTGGATCAATAAGGAACTATCAGTATTACTTTGTTTTTAACTCTCTTAGAATGTTAAGTGTAAAAAGGATAAGAATTGATGGGAGTTAAATCTAGCCAAAAAAAAAAAATTGCATTACTGGCAAAACTGTTGCTAGACCATGCATACAGCAGATTCACAAAAAGTAAATTCAAAATGTATAGGTTTTGTACTGCTTTTTGTTCACTATGACAAAATGCATCTGGTTATTCTTATAACACTGGAAGTGTTATATTCTGTTGTGGGATCAGTTCATCCTGTCACATTTGTAAAACTCAACCATACGGCAATCCAGTAAGGGGGAGATTTTCAAAGGCACAATGGGCAGTTTGCTGCTCATCTCCGACTGAAAGTAAGTGTAATTTGGGTGCCTGACTCCTTTAGGATTCTTTCACAATCTCATCCTAAAATGGCACTGACTCAAACTGCATTCACCAAATCAAATATTTAAACATTAATTCCCTTTTTCATGCTCTGTTATGGATAGAGGCACAGTGAAAATGTAAACAAGGGAACTCGCCTGAAATCCATGTTGCACAATTGTTCTCTCACCCACAAGAAGGCTATGCAAATCCCAGTTCTTCTATGTCTTATACATTTGGGATTGATGAACATACAAATAGAGTATGTAGTTGGATGAAGTTATTCTAAGGTGGCTTTTCTTAGTTGTTTTGGGTAGACCTGATTCTCTGATGAACTAGTAGATTTTCCCTTTCCAGTATGTGTCTGGCAAGTGGTCTCCTCCATCATGTAACCTGGACCCAAAGGATGTGTCACATCAGAGCTGTCCTCACATAATTCTCCCATTGTCCTGGAAAGAGATGACCTACATGTAAAATGAACCATTTTCACTTTGAGCATTTCACACTGCAGGATTAGAGACTTTCTATTTGTTTTTAATGCACATAGTACAATTAGTTCCTGTTCTATGACAACACTGTTCCTTGTTACTACTGAGTAGCAAGTTCTTGATAGGAATATCAAGGTTTAACTGGTTAGTTATTTGAATTTTTGCTCATCTAGCACATTCTGTTGGCAGAAAGCTGTGCTATTCATGAAAAGAAATATGTAGATAATTTAGTGTCTTCTATTTTTGCTTCGTGTTTCTGGGAAATACGCTGCTGTAGGACAGAGATTCTCCTGAATGTACAAGTTCCATACTTTCTGAGCATTATCATCCTTCATTTGGTCCCATCTTACCTGTTTATGTAATACATGATGATTACGTTGTGTTGTCTTGTCTTGTTTTTGTAATGGGTTTTCTGTAAATCTGGATGTTGAATACCCATGCAATGGCAATAGAATATTTTCTTATATGGATTTCCTAAGCAGTCACTGGAACAATCTGAGCTATAGGACAAATATCTGTGTGGTTATAAGATCTTTGCTTACTGGTTATATCCATTAGTGACTATTCTTTGCAGTTTTGAGATTCAAAAATATATAACATTTTTCCTTATGTTGTTTTTCATTTTTGTACCATTCTGGCCTGTCACTTCTGGCTTTGGCTGGAACCAAGAAATGGTGAAACAAAATGGGATATGTTCTAAGGGTAGAATATAGCAAACTCACTTTTATTACCTTATTGGACTGATCAATACTCTACATTCTGGGCTGTAAATAACAAGCTTCCCAAATCAGACCTATGTGTTGAGCGAATTTCTATCATATAGGAGCAGAGTGAGTTTTATGAGGTATTCTAATGACAAGGCAAGCTGATCAGGTTATAACGGTACTCCCATGACCTGTAATCTTCTATGCCTATAGCCAAGTGGCATTGTGCTACCCTTACTCACCCAGAATAGTCCTGCTGAAGTCAATGGTAGTATTTATGGAATAAGGTAGTCCTCACTGTGTGTAAGTGCATCACGATCTGGCCCTTACAAAGCATCAAACAAAATGACTGTCAATCTCAGCCTTTAAAACGATCATTGTAAGTAAGACCATTGGGAAAATAATTTTTTATCCTTTTTTCACATTGAATCCCTAAGACCCTGTCTTCATTGACCACATGAAGTGTTTAAAAGAGGTTTAAAGAGTGTTTTAAATTTAACATTGTAAATGCCTGGGTAGATCGTTGAGGCAGGTGGAAGGGAGAATTGTGTTAAAAGTATGATGGGGGTCCAACCTTAGTTTGCTCTCATGTATACCAATCTGTGATGCATTTAGTTTTAAGGATCAAATTAGAAGTAATTTACAGATTTTGTTTTGAATTATCTATTAACTATGTTCCCGTATTAAGAATTTGTATCACGGGGCATCTTCCCCACACTGTCATGTAAAGCTTTAATAGAGGCCGAGGGAGGCTGCATGGGGAAGCAGCCAATAGGAGAGAGGCTGGGTGGAGCAGCCAATCCGGGTCCAGGCAGGCCAGGGGCCAGGGCAGGGTAGAGTCAGTTGCTGCTGGGAGCCAAGGGAGGAAGGACTGCATACCTGAAGGGCTGAGAGAACTAAGGATCTTGGACAAAGCAGCTGCTGGCAGGGACCAGGGAAGCAAGAGGGAGCTCCTTGCTGGCTGCTGGGACTGAAGAGCTGAGTGCCCTGAGGTAAGGACGAAGAAGGTGCTGGGGCCACGGGGAAGGGAAATATAGCAGCATTGATGGAGGTTACAGAGGCGCAACAGGAGGCTGCTATTGACAGGGTCCCTGGGTTTGGGCCCAGAGTAGTGCTCAGGCCCAGGTCCCCCGCACTCACCATTGGGGAAATGGCTGGACTGTTGGACAGATATGCACCTCCCCCCCCCCCATCCCCCTGAGGGGGGAAACAGATGATAACCCAGCCATAGAGCTGAGGATGCTGCAGTTCTGGGAGTTGAGAGGGGAGCCGTAAGCAGGAGCAGAGCCAGAGAGCCAGTGTGCAGACTGTGAATGTGGGCGTCGGCCTCAAGCTAATCCCCAGCATGACTAGGAGGAGGCTCCAGTCAGGCGATGAGGGCTGCACCCCGTGACAATTAGAATCACTGATCTTATCTTAGATACTTTTTTAAAAAATAGGGAGTTAACCTGCTAACTAACTGGTGTGTTACAAGCTGTTTTTGCTGCAAGTTTATTTGAATTGTGTTTAAGAAGAGAGCATTTAACAGCTAGTATAGAGAGGACCTTAAACGAAATTGAACTATGTTGCAGGAGAGTCTACTGCTTCCATATTTTCAGCCTGATTTTGCAAACCCAGAAGATTTAAGCAATTTGGATAAGCTTCAAGCAAGCTTATAAACTTCTGGGTACTTATCTGAATTTAGCATTTTTAGTTTTACACCCCTTCACTACCTCTTTTACACCCCTGATCTTTTTGCATGTTGGGCCTTTTTAAATTGTCTCAAACTAGGTGCTCCAAAAAATGAAGAACCTAAAACCACAAGTAATGTTATAACATCTTGACCTTTATTTTTAATGGAAATGTATGTGGTTGAATCTGTCATCTTACAGTTTTGACAAGGGGAATCAATGGTAAAGTCTGACCTGATACTGTTCAGATATCATCTCACCATAATTTGTTTTTCTATTCTGAATAAAGAAATTAAAAGCTCAAGACAAATTATTATTATTATTATTCAGCATCATTATAGAAAAGTCTCCTTTTTTAAAGAAGAACTATCCCAAACTCTGTGTAGAAGTGAGCACCTTTATATGTACGTAGGAAAACTGAAACAAAGCCATTTTTGTATAAACTGTTATTCTTCCAGATTCAAAATGTATATGCTGTTCTTGCATCAAGGAATGTAGTCTGCCTGGATTTGCCTATGTTAACTTGTTGTCTCATTCCTGAACTTCATTTTGTCCCTATCGTCTCGGGTGGCCTGCAACAACTGACTTACATGTTAGGAATACCCTCAAGGAGTTTTTCAGGCTGAGTGGTAGAACTTTGTACTGGAAAATTGTTTCTCTACCCCTGAATGTCAGGAATTTTTGTGTGTGCATGCTCATATGGAAACTTGCCTCCTTCAGCTCTGTTGATGCAAGCCAGTATCCTCCCTGGTGTCTGTGGCTTGTTGAAGTGTGAATATCTATGAATATTCTTTGGTGATATTTAAACTCCTCAGGTCTGAAGCAGTCTCAGGCTTTTCATTCCGATTGGAAAAAAAATTCTACGTTCAATTTTCCTACAGCTTTCTTTTCAGTGAGTGCTCATAATACCATGAAGAACGAGGATTTGGCTGCTTTGTATGAAAGAGCCTGAGAGAAAGAGAGAGAGAGTATTGAAGTTATAAGAATGTGCCTATCATGATCTTTATGTGCCTCGTGTAAAAATAGCACTAAGACTACATGATAAATGCATTCATCTTTTGAACCAATGTCAGCTAATGTCATCCCTGAACTTAGTGGCAGTTGGTTTGTTAGCATGATAACGTGTCACCAGGTTGAGAGGGGTCAGGGCTGGCTCCAGGCACCAGCGCAGCAAGCAGGTGCTTGGGGTGGCCAATGAAAAGGGGCAGTACATCCGGGTCTTCGGCAGCAATTCGGCGGTGGGTCCCTCAGTCCCTCTCGGAGGGAAAGACCTGCTGCTGAATTGCCGCCGAAGAATGAAGCGGTGGAAGTAGAGCTGAAGTGCCGCCGATTGCGGCTTTTTTTTTTTTTTCCCACCGCTTTGGGAGGCAAAAACACTGGAGCCGGCCCTGGGAGGGGTGAATAAAATAAGGGGATGTGGGTGCAGAGTATTGTTGAATCTGTTGGAGGGTGTTATGTTTTCGATGGACTGACCTTGTAAATAAATTGTTGCTATGTGTGCATCTGGAGAGGAAGTGCAAGGGGCCCACTTCATCATCATCATCATTATTTATTTCATGTATTAATGGCTGTCAGTTTGCTTGGCACTGTACACAGTCCCTTTAGGGACCTGCAGTCAAATTAGGCTCAAACAGAAGCATTAAGAAATAGATAATGGCCACAGTTTTCAAAAGTGACTGTCGATTTTTGGTGTCCAACTTGAGTCAGCTTAAAGGGGCCTGATTTTCAGAAAGTGATGGGCACCTACCCTCTGAAAATCAGGCTCCTTTTAAATGTCTTGAGTTGGGCCCTAAAAGCATTATTCATTTCAGAAAATCTTGGCTTAAACATTTAAATATAGTGACTCTACCAGCACAATAGTCACTTGACAGTTAAGATATACTATTTAATATCCTTTTGCCATTGAAATCCAAACAAAGAATCTTGTTTTAACCTCTCACAAAGATAAATCGGACTGAAAATTGCTAGGAGTCCTGGGAATTTAATATCTATGATCACAGAGCATGAGAGGCTGGCGGGCAGGGGACGGCACATCTTTGAAAGAGAAAACGTCTTATACTGGGGCAAGTGGAGAAGGAAAAGGAATACAAGTCTGAGTACTTTCGCTAGTACCATCAACTTACAGTTCATATGATCGTCCAAAATTCTAAACTTAAATCCATTCTGTTTCCTCTAAACAGCAATATTTGTAGTCAGCGGCTCCCATTTTCAAATAACATGATGCACTGAACCGGAAGTTGCAAATATTCCCGAACAAGCAGCGTCAGCTTCTAGCAGCATGACCCAAGAACAGCAACTCTCACAGGAAATATTTCAGGACATCTCCAAAGGGTCCAAGGGGGCGGGGAGGGGCAGAGGGGTTAAAACACACACACCCAAAAGAAAAAAAACTAATTTATTTTCATCAGGGTTAATTTGAAGAGAGTGGTTTTCTACAGGCTTCTGAAATCTGAGTGCATTCTTACCATTAGCTCACTGCACTTCCAGTGACCCTCCTAATGTCTGACGTGGAGATTATTAGTGAATATTAAGGAAATAAGTATGTTTTGGAGAATAAAGGACTTAAAGGAGCATTTTCAATTTGTTTAGGCCACAACATCTTTTCCTTTCAGGAAGGTAAATAGCATGCTACATCCCTGGAGGATGGGACAACGTAAGAAAAGCTTTTTGAGACTTCAAAAAGCTATAGAAAACTCCCTTCTTTGCATTAACTATATTGAACATAATACATTCTTTCTCTCTCTAGATCCTTTTGGGAGATGTTATTATCAAGTATTTTCAGCATGAAAGCTGGCTGTTCCTTAGGCCTGCTTACTGGAAGCTGGTACTTCTTCTACTGAAATATAATTTGAAAGTGGGAGATGTTTGTAGGGCTAAGCGGGTGGATAGATGGATAGACAGACACATACGTTCTCTCTCTCTCTCTCTCTCTCTCTCTCTCTCTCACACACACACACACACACACACACACACACACACACACACACACACATTCAGTTTTCATATGCATTATACTAAAAGTTGCATTAGGTTTATTTATAGTTTTAAATTGAAGTTTTTAAAATTTGTTTCTTTTCTTACCAACTCAAAACATAATTATAGTAATGCATCTGTGTTTTGGTTGCTAAGGACCCAAACGAGAGCTTTAACTAATAAGTCTTTTGAATGTGTAAAAGCATATAATATGGCATCTTCCATGAATGAGGCAAATCCCTAAACTATAACTGGACCTGCTAAAATTGAGCTAAAAGTGTTAATCTGTGTTTACATTAATGATAAGTGGGATTTTCAGTGAGTTGATAGCTGGATTGAACTAACACAACTGAAAAAAAGTATCTTTTATCTAGTCTACATAAGACCTGTGTGGCTTCCACCTTCTGTAGACATCTTACAAATAAATCGCAGATGTTCAGGAGAAACCACCAATATTAATTCTCCCAAAGTTTCAGAAAACTGCAGAAGGTGGTAATTTCCTAATTCTTATTAATAAAATAATAATATAGTCTATGAAGCTCATTTTAAGATAGGGTGACCAGATGTCCCAATTTTATAGGGACAGTTCTGATATTTGGGCCTTTTTCTTATATAGGTGCCTATTACCCTCCAATCTCTCTCACGATTTTTCACACTTGCTATCTGGTCACCCTATTTTAAGAGTGTAGAAAAATCAAATTCCCATTAATAACTTGTTCCTTTTGTTTTAGACTCCAAGTATGATTTAGGACATCACTTACTGTCAAACGTTCCGCCCCAGCCCCTAATGAATTTTTTCCAGCAGGTTCAATTGTTAGGGGTTTTTTTTTCTGTTCTTCAACAAGATGACAGCTTCACAAACAGTGGTTTGTGAACCATTAGGGTTTGTGAACTGGTGCAGCTGGGAGCATGCTTCCCAGACTAGATAGAAAGACATGCTAACTCTGCACGAGCTAGTGCACTAAAAATAGCAGTGTGAATGTTGCAGCACGTTGGGCTAGCCACCAGGAGGTCGGGTGAACAGGCATGTAACTTGGGTGGCAAGCCCAGGCTGCTATTTTGAGCATGCTAGCTCAAGCAAAGCTAGAGTCAGTCTCTCTACCTGGGGGGCTGGTAGGCACAATCCCAACCACAGTGTGGACGTAGATCTGCAGTGATCTGTAGACCCCTTCCTGTTGTTCCTCAGAATGAATGAAATGTTTTGAAATCTCAAACTGTGTAGGATGGTGGTGCTTGGGAAGAGTGCTGAATCTGTATGCAGGGTGAAAAAGCTGAAGAACATCTCAGTGTTCTTGGGCGTTCTCTTCTCTCTGTAAATAAAAACAGTTTGGATTAATACACACAGCAATTTGTGTTCTTATTGGGAATACAGTGCATTATTTGTTCTCATTGTTCTTTTAGGATTGCATCTGACTTGGATTCAACTTGTATCCAACTGGGTTCAAACTATAGCATATTTCTTTACCGTATTAGCCAGGCTAATTTGTAAGAATTTATTTCATAAGTGTATGCCTCAGCATCATGTATCATTCATTTCAAATAAAAGAATTTTCAAATATTGAAACCTTATATTATTTTTATACTATGACTGTGATTATCTTAAATAATCAACAACTCTTTTTCCCCCCTAGCCTTTTAGATCATAGATGGTATCTTTAACCAAAACAAATCATTCCGTTTCAGAAAAGATAATAAATACACACTTGTATTATGCATCTGTTTTATACAGAATTATTTCAGCTTGTTAAACTAAACACGCAATGTTTTGAAATGGAGATTTCTCTGGATAAAACGGCTTGTGTCTTAAAATTTGATGGATGAATTCTTTTTATCAAACCATGTATTTTAAATGTCTATTGATGTAATTTCCTGATATGTTTCATAACAATGAACTGAGAAGGAAATTATATTTTCCTATAACTCACTTCATAGTTATTGGTGCCATTCTATTTATTTTATTCACTAACTAAAAGAACTAAAAGCCAAAGAAATCCAGTCTTTCATTGTGATATATTTCTGTACATACTAAAATATGGTTTAAATTAGCATCAGAACATCAGGTTATATATGGTGGAACTAATGTGAACCATTCAGAATATATGCAGTATGGTGGAAAGATTTAAAAACATGAGTTTGTAGCAACATTGTATTACCAAAAAAAAAAAGGGTATCTAAAGACTGGGGCCAGATCCTAAGCTGGTGTAAATTGGTATAGCACTGTTGACTTTAATGGAGTTACACTGATTTATAACCTAAATCAAGATAACCATAATAAAAGCAACACTAAGAGCCACAACAAGAAAAACTATCCAGGTGCGCATTAAAGTACATGCTTTGCACCAGATACACCTCTACCCTGATATAACGCTGTCCCCAGGAGCCAAAAAATCTTACCACGTTATAGGTGAAACCGCGTTATATCGAACTTGCTTTGATCCGCCGGAGTGCGCAGCCCCGCCCCCCTGGAGCGCTGCTTTACTGCGTTATATCCGAATTCGCGTTATATCGGGGTAGAGGTGTACTCACCTGTTGTTAAACAGCATAGCTCCATGGACTTTAATAGAGCTATGCTGATTTACATTATCTGAGGCTCTGGCCCATAATATTGTAAATAAATATATTAATATATAAAATGAATATGTTACATGTTTATTACAGGTGAAGTGTGATCAGTATTGGCCAAGCAGAGGGACAGAGACATATGGGCTGATCCAAGTGACCCTGCTAGACACTGTTGAATTGGCAACATACTGTGTTCGAACATTTGCACTTTACAAGGTATGTTTTCTGTGGTGTCCTTCCTGCTCCCACCATTTAAAGAAGGCTGCTTTGCAGAAATCAGATCTCTTAAGGATTTACTTAAATCTTGATCCTGTTGGCAACACTGAAGAATAAAACAGTTCTTCTGTTATCACAGTGCATTTTTCTCCAAGGCTGGCAGTTCATCGGTAAATATGGAGCTCTGACTGTGAACAACGGTTTAATTGAATGAAGAATTAGCTGAAGCACAGGCAGTTGTTGCTGTGTGCTGTAAAGTATAACTAAAACCCTCATGTCACTTGAACCACAAAACCAGCAATTTAGAATAGTTGTAATATTTTCTCCTATAGCAGGAGTTCGCTTTCTCTCTGTTCCCACATGAGGTTTAGCTGGTTTTCATCATTATATGCAGTTATGCCATCACTTCATTCCATAGTGCTGCCATAGCATTAGATAGCAGTTGTTTCGTTAAAATTTTTGATTTGATAGAATGGTTCAAGTGAGAAAAGAGAAGTGCGGCAATTCCAGTTCACTGCCTGGCCTGACCATGGAGTTCCAGAACATCCTACACCATTTCTGGCTTTCCTACGACGAGTCAAAACTTGTAACCCTCCTGATGCTGGACCTATGGTGGTGCATTGCAGGTAGGCACATACTTTACTTCAAAGCATCTCAAAATATCACACTGAAATTGTTTTTATGATTAATGCCCTGTGTTTTAAAGTATATGAATAATATCCTTTGTGCTTCTGGGGTTTCTTCTGTATTGGGATTGCATCCTGGCCATGCTATGAAAGGGCTTGGTCTCAATGACCTAGTGGGTTTTTTGCATCTCGTGACATTCTATAATTGTAACATGAAATGTTGGCTATTTGGCAACATACTTATGGGCAGGTAAATGGCAAATTAGGAATTCAAGTGCAAAAAGCCTGAATTTCAGACTCAAGTTTAGTCCTTCACTTTAAAACGGAGATTGGATGGAAGCTCAGAGGGAGCATGAGGAATGCATTACCAGGGGTTGTGCTGGATTCTTTGTCACTGGTAATTTTTAAATCAAGACTGGATACTTTTCTAAAAGAGGTGCTTTAGATCAAACAGGAATTAATGAAGGGAAGTCTTATGGCCTGTGTTATGCAGGAGGTAAGATTAGATGATCACAGGGTCCCTGAGGGTAATTATCAAATGATCCAACCCCTGTCATCCAATCCCAGCTTCTGGCAGTCAGGGCTTTAGGGACACCCAGGGCACAGAGTTATGTCCCTGACCATCTTGGCTAATAGCCATTGATGGACCTACCCTCCATGAACTTGTCTAATTCTTTTTTGAACCCAGTTATACTTCTGGCCTTCGCAACATCACCTGGCAACAAGTTACACAGATTGATTGTGTGTTGTGTGAAGCAATATTTCCTTATGTTGGTTTTAAACCTACTGTCTATTAATTTCACTGGGTGACCGCTGCTTATATGACGGGGTTAATAACACTTTCTGATTTACTTTCTCCATACTATTCATGATTTTATAGACCTCTGTCATATCCCCCCCCCCCCTTCTTCATCTCTCTTTTAAGCTGAACAGTCCGTCTTTTTTTTTTAAATCTCTCCTCATACAGAAGAAGTTCCAGACCCCTAATCATTTTTGTTGCCCTTCTCTGTAACTTTTCCAATTCTAATATAGCTTTTTAGTGATGTGGTGACCGGAACTGCATGCAGTATTCAAGGCGTGGGCATACCAGGGTTTGATACAATGGCGTTATGATATTTTCTGTCTTATTATCAATCCATTTCTTAATGGTTCCTAACATTCTGTTAGCTTTCTTGACTGCCGCTGCACATTGAGCAGATGTTTTCAGAGAACTATCCACGATGACTATTTCACGATGATCTATTTCATGAGTGGTAATTAGTTTCCCTGAAACTCTCCACTGGCTTCCTACCTTCCATTTCAGTTTCAAGTTTTTCATCCTCCCTTTCAGAGCTGTGCTACCTATACGCCTATCTACTTCTCAATTCCTTGTTTCCTTCTTACCATTGTTTTAAAGGGTCTTTTTCATTTCTTTTTCCCCGACCCTGGTCGTTGTCGGGCAGAATCGAACCGGGGACCTCTGGAGCTTAGTGCATGAACCTCTACAGCATGAGCTAAAAGTCAACTGGCTGTTAGCTAAGACTGTAGAGCAGACTCATTAATTGCTCTCTAAGTGGTTTTTGTGCCTCTTGATGGGTTACATTTGCATACTCTTCCATACTAAACTTATGGTTGGGGCTCCCTCCCTCTGTTTGTGTGCAAAGCTCATTTACTTCCCTTATAAAAACACCATTTTCCTGTCAAAAATTGCAAAGTTGCTCCACCAAAGCAAGAAGTACTTTTGTTGGTGGCGGTAGTGGTTTGGTTGGTTTGTTGGTTTTTGTTTTTTGTTTCTTTTAAATCTGTATTGCTTTGAGACTAGACCTTCACAAGGTTCCCTGATGTATCTGAAAGTTATTGTCCGTCTAATGCAGGGCCAGATTGTGCAACCCTTGCTAATGGCGGGCAGCACTTATGCAAGTAGTCCCATTTAAGTCAATAGAAATCTTAATATGCGTCATTGTTGCCCACTCTGAGTATGAGGGACACAAAGGGACACAAATTGTAAGATCTAGGGGGTAAGGTTAATGTCTTTGCCAGGGCTCAATAAACAGTAATAATGACAGATTATAAAAGTATTAATACAATTTTATAAGCTTTTTATTTATACATTTGGTAGAAGCTAATGAAACAATTAACAGGGAGAAACTGTGGATGCAATTTCTCTTGATGCCAAAAAAGCTTTCAACACAGTAGAGCCAAAAAGACAAATTAGTTAGGCCACTAAGCATATGTAGCACAGAAGTGAGCTACTTTTTCATTGAATGTCTGTGAATGTCTGGTTTTGTTGACGGTGGTGGTGTTGTTCATGGGCTGAACGCTGAGCTCCTTTCTCAGTTTTTACTCCGGTAAACTCTCACTGAAATCAATAGGAGTTTGCCTGTACAAGGAATGATTAACAACCTAGTAAGGGTCTGAGGATTTGATCGTATAAACACAACAGACTAAGAACTAGGAACATATAGGTATTGTAAGTGAAGGGGTTTAAAGCATGCTTTTCCACACATTTCTACCAATCCACCTTAATCTTGACCTACAATCCTTCTGCTATTCCAGTCCACTATGTCTCTTAAAAACAGATATGGCAATCTCTGAAGATTGATTGAAGATAGACATCCTCTAGAGACTAGGTTAGATAAAGATCTACAGATTGATTTAAATGTGGGAGCTGAGACAGTTTTGAACCAAAGCCATTGTAGCTGAAGCGCTGGCTTAGTAGATAATGTTTTCACCCCTCAGCTCATAGAGAGCCGAGAAGCCACCAACCCCCCCTGGGATGAGCTAGTTGAAAGCATAAAGAATTCACTTACATGGCCAAGATATAGTGTGCTTATTAGTGGAAATGGTTTGAAGTGAAGGGAAGTGACAACTGGAGTACCACATTGAAAACATTAGGATGGATTCTTTTTATGGATCAGTGACCAAGAAGGAGTTCAGTCCTAAGTGATTAAATTAGCTGCTGATACAAAATAAGAGGCAACATTCAGAATGACTGGACTAGATAAGTCATATGGTCAGAGATGGTTTGTACATATCTAATACCTAGAGAATATTGTATAATAAGATCAATACAAAAGCAAAAACAAAAAAATACAAAGAGAATACACAATCCCTTCTCTCTAGTCATGCACTAATAAGATCCAGGAAGGAGAAACATTTGTGTGTTACTGTAAATTATTCTAGCTCTGGCAATTGACGGCTTGGCTGCGTGTGAAATACTGAGTGTTGATCTGATCGTTTTGTTTTAAAAAACATGTTGCAGAAATGAAAACCTACAGTACAGCAGTCAAGGATCTTAGTTACTCAGAAGGGTAAGAGAAAGTAGGTATGTATTCTTTAGGTAATAGGATATTAAGAGGCGGTCCCATCAAAAAGAACAGGAGTACTTGTGGCACCTTAGAGACTAACAAATTTAGTCCCATCAAAGTATACTCAATTCTGAAGGAAATAAATAGTGGCATAAAGCTTCTGAAATAGTGCCAAAGACAAGATTAGGGCTTCATCTACACAAAAGCTTATACTGGTATAAATGTGCCTCCTATACAGGAATAATACTGATATAACTTCATCCATACTAGGGGGGTTATACAGCTTTAACTATATCAAGCTAAAGTGATATATATGTTGTGTGTAGACAAGCCCTAAAGGAGCAAAAAGTTAAACAAACTTAGGAATAATTTCTGCATATAGTACCAAATTCTGTGATCCTTAGTTGTGTAATACTTTGGCAAAGACAGCAATACAAGCAGCACTTTTTTAAAAGTGAAACTTAGAAGAGAAAAAATGAGCTAATTCAAAAGAGACTGATATTTTAGGATGAAAGAAATCCAAGAAGCCTACCTTTTTTTGTAGATACTATTCATGATATGTATTCAAATCTTGATTGGCCCAATAGGAATAAGTAGTGTGATGCTTATATTCCATGGTAATAGTCACCTTAGAAATACCTAAGCTAGATAGATGCTGCTTTACAAAGTATTAATTTTTAAACATTTATCCTTTCATTTCTTTGTTGTAGAGCGGTTCAGCAATATCACAGCACAACTTCTGCTTCCACACTGATGTGTCTTAATTTGCAGAGGTGATTTTTTTAAAAGGCATTTATTATTTTAAATGCGGGTTTAAACCCGAGGATTCTGGATTAGATAGACTATAATGTGTGTTCTAATGATAGTGGGGAAAACACATGTGTATGTTTGAAGCTAGATTAGTGCAGGCAAACAGGTGCTAATCAGATCACAATAAAATTGTACTGGAGGGCATCTGGAAACTCTATATCACTTTGTTTTCAAAACATCACAGAAACTTTAGGACTTACTTCAGTAACACTATATAAAAGCTTAACATGTAAGTTGCAATGCCAGACATTTCAATTTTTTTTTTAATATCAGCACCATAGGGCATATCTTTCAGAGACATTTAGCTTAATAAAGTTTCAGTATGCACTTTGCATTCTGTTATGGCGAACAGAAAAACTTGGATAGTTTGGAGAAATGTCAGTTTTTGGTTTGAGTAGCACCCTGCCCTTATGTACTGAAACCCCTAATTAGCACATTAAAGACAAGTTAACTTTAACAAATACATGTATTATGGCCCTGCATCTTTTTAAAATAGGGTATCTACCTAACATTTGTCCAAGGTAAAGTATTTCAAATGTGTAGATACGAGTGCACTGTTTCCAGAGGAATGTTTCACATTACACCAATGCCTTCCTACTTCCTGCTGGACTCTAACCTCCCAACCCCCACCGCCGCACACCACACAATCTTCGGTTTCTAATCCTGGCAGTGAATAGGTTGCAGATGAAGGTCTATCCTTTTTCACGGTGTGGAAAAAATCCCTCCAGTACATATTCAAAAATCTCTCAAAGGAGATTGAAAACATTAAAAGCTTCCTCATCCTTTCCCTCCCTCTGCCTTGAAAACAACTCAGAATCCTTACTCTCCTTCCGTGGGTGGCTGATAGCATTGAAGAGGAAAAGTGTATAATAAAGATCTCTAACACCACCAGTGTGAAGTATTCCACAATTCCTGTACTTACCCCCATTTTCTTTTTCCACTGCATTTAATATGCAATCTTTCTTCTTGCAGTCATATGGAAAACAGCTATATGTTGGATTGCGCTAGCCTATTACATTCCACCTGCAACTAGTTTCAGGTCACTATATGACTGATTAGAACCCCTGTTCCTCCACAGGCTGCCATAATCCTGAGGTCTTTCCCTATCTCAGGGAAAAGCCAAGTGCAGTGGATGTCAAAGTTACTTCTTCATTTTAAAGACATGCATTAGATAGCGAGATGCCTGGCAATGTTCCTTACACTTGGAGCCAAAGAAAAAATGTTTGAGACTTAGTGATATTTAATAACTGTAATATATATTTCTTTCCTGCTAGTATAAATTTATAATAATAAGCTCTCTTTTCTAATTTTTGTTTCATACTTGTCTTGACAATCTCAGTGACTCTGACCATACATTGTGCTGGGGGAGACAAGGCAGGTGAGGTAATATCCTTTTTTGGATATTCTTCTGTTGGTGGAAGGTACAAGCTTTCGAGCTCACAGAGCTCTTCTTCAGTCTGGGGAGGGAACTCAGAGTGTCTGAGCTCAATACAAGTTGGGACAAACTGTTAAGCATAAGGGATGATGCATGTTGTAGGAGGCCACTTGAAATGGAGCAGGCAATAAGGATTAGATTGTTAAGCAAAAGGGGTTTGAAGTGGGCTATTAAGGGTCAGCATGCAGGTGTGTGTTACAAATTGTTGTAATGAGCTATGAAACCAAGTGTCCCTGTTGAGTCCATGATTTTTAGTGTCTAGCAGTGTTATGAATTTAAGTTCCCAGGCTCACCTTTGGAAAGTGTTGTGCAGGTTTCCTTTGAGGACAAATATTAAAAGATCAGATATGGACACTGGTTTCATGGCTCATTACAAGAATTTGAAAGACCAACACATTGTTTTTCAGTTCATTTGCATAATGAGAACCATTTAATAGTAACCTGGATGGCAGGAACAGGAACTCGAATGTTCCAAGAACAGGAATAGAAAGGCTAGCTTCACATTCCCTTCAAAATCAGTTTCAGAGATGTAACATTTTAGTGTCCTGTACTTTAAAGGCTCTCAAACTGATGGTATCCTAGATTTTTTTCTTTTTGTGCTGATCATGAGAAGAATCCTCATGCGATTGCCAGCGTGTTGTATGCTCTCAGAGCCACTGGAACTATATAGACAAAAAGCAAAGTGTGAATCTGTACACCTGGAAATGCCTACGGTTTTAAGTACTAATGGATCCTTAGAATGATTTTAATAAAGGATTCTGGGAATGTAATCCAAAATTTCCAAACTTGGGTGCCAAAAGTTAGGCTTTTAAATCCATAATTAGGCTGTTGAATACGTGGCTTGATTTCAAAGGTTCTAAGCCCACTCCACTGAAGTCAACAAGAGCTGTGGGTGCTCAGCACCTTATAAAATTAGGCTCCTGGTGTAGTGCCTAACTTTAGGCACCCACATTTGAAAAATCTGAAAGTAAAGGAATGATAATTATCTATTGCTTACACAGTATGAGGAGTGTGCTAGCTGCTAGGAAGCACCCAATTGTGATACCTTGACAATGAGTGTGGCTATAAAAGTCTAGGTAGGATGTGGCTATATAGGATAAAGCAATCCCCAGTGATATGAAGAACACTAACAAATGACATTCTAATTTGATATTTATCAAGTTTCACCAAAAGTTTTAAAAAATAATTCCCAAATTTTTACATAGGAAACCAGCGTTTCATAAATGTAATTTTAGCTCTACACTGTACATGTTCCAGTAATTATCACTAGAAGCATTCATTAAAATTCGAAAGTGGACAAATGACAAATAATAATAGCATTCATTCAGATTCAATAATGAAAAATATCTTCTTGTGGTCTCTTTGATTAAATCAGTCCTATGTTTATAAACCCATCTGTGCTGCCAGCGCTGTGATCGAGGGCCAGCTTATCTTTTGAAATCCTAAAGTAGAGCTTCCATGATTGCATAAAGCAAGATTTTCTTTCACGTAAAAGTAATAGTTTTGTAAATCACCTGAGCAGTAAAGGAACATAGAAAAAACCATACCAGATCAGATCAGAAACCCATCTTTGACCATAGCAAGTGCCAAATCCTTCAAAGAAAAATGTAAAACTCCAGTGATGGACATTTTTTCAGTAACGTGTTTCGTCCTAACTGCAAGCAGCTAATGATTGGCTTAGTCCTGCTGCATGAGGATTTCTATACCATCTCATTCTTTAACTATCTAATGTAACTGTGGATATTTTTATTTTTCATAATGCATAATCATTCAGGATTTGTTTACTCTTCAGCTCTTTGTCGTCTTTGCTTTAATAGCTTCAGGGAGGTAGTTTCACACTTATATAACTAGGTATTTATTTCCTTTTCTTTTTAAATTTTTTTCCTTTTAATTTGAGTTTCTGTTTGTTCATGTATTTTAAGAAAAGGTAAATAGGGAGCACCCAATTGACCTTCTTTGAAGTGTTACATTATTATTTTACACATTTCTACCATATTCCCTTTATTCATCGCTTGTTTAAAATGAAATAGTCCCAATCTTCTTAAACTTTTCTCTCGTGGGAGGGTTTTTTTTCCCCATATTGCTAATAATTTTTGTTGCCCTTCTCTGGAATTCTTTCTGTCATATCTTTTTGAATAGCTTTAATAAAAAGCATATGCCTTCTCCTTGAGCAGCTTTCCTCAAGAGGGGAAGACAGCAAAAATGTTTCCAAGGTTTGGCCAAGTTTTCTGCTGATTTGACCTAGAGGGGTATGGAAGAATGACTTGGCTTCTGTCTACAAATAATTTCTACTGAATAGGTCCTCTAGGAGATTAAAGATATTTCAGTGACTTAAATGACCTGAACCATATTAAAATGTAATAATTTATATAAGTTTGTTTAAACAAAAACAATATGTTTTCCACGTTATCTCAGTTCATCAATGCATTTTAGTGCTGATAATTATTGCCATATATTTATTATCATGTTCTACAAATCCTGTAATTTCCTTTGACTTATGCTGTAGTTTGGTATATTATTTGATCAGCAATCTCAATGAGTCATTTTATCCATATGTATTTAGTTAATTGGTTACTTTTTCCCCCGCTCATGTTTATATATAATATACTCTGTAAGGGAAAGGAAATCTGACTGCTTGCAGCTGAGTCTGGTAAAAGAGAAAATTAGGTTCTATCAGAGCCAACAGCTGTCCATAATGAATTCTGAACTAAAATTACTAGTGAAGAAAAGAATCTAGCCATCTGCAGGAAATGTGAAAATATTTTTATAACCTAATAGCTGAGATCTGGATAAGAGTACCACTGAGATTTCCCAGCTGTACCTACAGTGTATTCCCAAATATCCATGGACACATAGTACACTGGAACACATTGCATCAGCTTGGCTACACAACATTTTTGGCTGCACTTGCACGGGCTGTATTTTGATCTAAAGTAATCAGCATGAAAGTCCTCTTTTTCAAATCGATTTCCTGTGCCTCTAGAAATAAAATGCAGCTTTAAAAATAGTTCTGTTATCTTTGTATGGAGGCTTTCCAATCAGTGTTCCAATGCTTGAATATTTTCCTTTTATTTTTAAAAAACAATTATAAATACTTCAGGATCCTGTTATTTGGAATCAGATTTTTGTCCTATTGTTCCTTCCAATTGAATTGTGCATTGTGTGGTGTTTGTTTAGTTTTGACACCTGATTTTTATTATAATGGTATTCTAGTTTATTTTATGGTTGTTCTGACACTGATAAAATATTGCTACAAAAAATTCCATGCTTTTCTGGAGGTAATTTGCCCCATATAATAACTCAGAAATTTTCAGATCCTATGGAAAGAGAGAAATTAAAGTGCAACCACGCGATGATCCACCACAGTTAAGAAATGAGAAATGTTTAGGGTTATTAAGCATGGTGGGCCTGATTCTCCACTGTGACACACCAGTTTTATATCAGTATAACTCCAATGAAATAATGGTGTAATGGAGAGAACCAGGTCCTGTGGGACAAATTCTGTCATTGGCAGATTATCCACATGGGCATCTAAAAAAGATATTTATCCATTTCACTTTTTTAGCATTCTGGCTAAGAAAACACGCCAATATGGCATGCTACTGTCAGATTATAAGAGTTCATCAGGGAAGTTGTGTGCTTTGCATACAATCGCTATCTTATTTTGTTTTATCTGTCTGTTAGCATCATCAATGTATCAGAGCAGTCACAAATTTTCAACCAAATCTCAGGCTGCAAGATGGTATTTCTTTCTTCCTTTGAAATGCTGCTAGATTTTTGTGTGTCAGTCATTCAACCTATGTTATTAACAAAAGGTAAAGAAATATCTTGTGAAATTGAGATCCAAAATTCCTGCCCCTCTGAACCTGTTCATGAACACTGTCAACTCCAAGCTTCCTGCTAATTGTAGGTATTATTCAGGTTTGTAGAGTGAGATGGTACGTATCTACACTTTGAGCTAGAGGTGTGATTTCCAGTTCAAGGAGACATACTTGCCCTAGCTCTGATCAAGCTAGTATGCTAAAAACAGAGTGCCGCCGCCGCAGTTTAGCCACCCCAACTGTGTGCCAGTATGGATGGGTACGTACTCAAGGTGTCTAGGAGCTCACACTGGCGCGGCTATGCTATTTTTAGCATGCTAGCTTGAGCAGAGTTAGCACAAGTATGTCTCCTTGAGCTGGAAATCACCTTGTGACCCGAGGTGCCTAGGGTAGCCCTCACTAAAAATGCCAAGGTCAGGGCAGGCTGCAAAAAGGAGAGCAGATTCTCTCCAAACTGGAGGTTAACACTGAAGTTAGATTCACCAACCAGTCACAAACTGTGCTCCTGATCTCCCGCACTGGTTATCAAGAAGCTGAAAAAAGAAATCACAAAGCCCGCTTTACTGCCTTCCAGTTCTCTGGCTCCCGATCAGCATATAGGTCCAGTAAAGTGAGAAGTTATGTATAACTCTGCTCACTATATAAAATGCTCTTCTGATCCCCAAAGGACCAGGCACATTACCAGACCAATAGTAGTTGGATCTTACCCAAAATACCACACTGCCAGCCAGTCCTTTAGCATCTAAAACTAAAGGTTGTATTATAAAAGAAAAGAAAGAGAAGCTAATTGTTAAATGGTCAAAGCAATCAGATACATGTGACTTCAGAGTCCATATATCAGATTCTTAGCAGTATTGGTGAGTTTGCTGGCTTGAAAGTTCCTTTGGAATGCATCGAAAGCTTGGATAGGTGATTCAGTCCTTTGTTCAGAGCTTCAGTTTGTAGAGAGCAACAGAGGGTCCTGTGGCACCTTTAAGACTAACAGAAGTATTGGGAGCATAAGCTTTCGTGGGTAAGAACCTCACGCCCCTCTGATACTAGTTTGTAGAGAAGTTATTCCAGAAGTGAGAAGCAGGACTGAAGATACAATGGAGAAGATGCAGCTACCTTTTTATATCCTTACCATGTGGTTTGTACATCATTTGTCCCAAACACAAGATCAGAGCACATGGGCATGGAAAAGCCCTTGGAGTTTCCTGTCCTGACAAACAAGTATCGGGGGTAGCCATGTTATAGTCTGTATCCACAAAAACAACAAGGAGTCCGGTGGCACCTTAAAGACTAACAGATTTATTTCGGCATAAGTTTTCGTGGGTAAAAAACCTCACTTCTTCAAATGACAGGCATGTCCCTACATATCCTGCTGACTCATAGGTGTAACCCCTGCCTTTTCTCAATGGGCTCATTGTACAGCTGATTGTCCTTCATGAGCCATTAAGCAGGCTAGATACTGCTGATGCCCATCTGTCGGGGTGTTACCCAGAAACACAGCACACGTTTGATATACAAATATATTTATAACTCACAATACAAAAATGAAACATACATATAAATGTGATTATCATATTTAGCCAATTATAACTTTTCTTATATGCCATATCTTGTAAGATCCATTGCAATTTTTTTAATATTGGTATCAATAATATTATAAATGGTCACTCATATTCCATACAGCATCTCACACACACCCAGCTCGAAGTGCAGCATACCTTAAAGTAGGCTGAGTCCAAGTCATTTAGGACTTCGGAAAAGACCAGGATTTTTGAATGATATCCAGTACTGAACAGAATGCTGATGTGGCTTGGGGAACCCCGGAGCAATGAATTTTCATATTGGCCCATGCACAAGGAACACAAGGTCATCACTTTGACTGGATCTTCAAAACACATCCCTCTTTTTCACTCATGTGCTAATTTCCCGTAGAGGCAGGAATAGCTGGGCAATGGCCATTCCTGCATTAGCTATGGAGAAGATGTAGTGCTGCGTATGTGCATGTTACTGTCACCAAAGCCCACAATGAAATCCAGTGATGGACAGAAGTTTGAAAAAGGGACTGGAGACATCCTTGCAAATATTCTGCTGTCTCTGAAGTGCACAAGGAAAATAGAGCAATTGCTGCCAGACTCCAGAAGCATATGTTGTACTCACTCACTTTTCCCCACTGTCCTAATCTTCACTTTTATTTATTGAGAATTTGATCACCATTATATTTCTCTCATAACTTACCCATAGACGGTCATCATCCGAATTTTACAACTGCTCATGAGTAGATTTGTATACTGTTGGAAGACACTAATCATATTCAGGTGCATTTTCAAATTTATTTTACAGATCAGATTCCCTTTTAAAGCTCAAAGTTAGTGAATTCAGATCTTTATTTCACTCTTCATTGGAATGCATAATCACAATAATGCTTTAGGAATGTATCCTATAGATATACACCTCTACCTCGACATAACGCTGTCTGTCCTCAGGAGCCAAAAAATCTTACCGTGTTATAGGTGAAACCGCGTTATATCGAACTTGCTTTGATCCACTGGAGTGCGCAGCCCTGCCCCCCCGGAGCACTGCTTTACCACGTTATATCCAAATTCGTGTTATATCGGGTCGCGTTATATCGGGGTAGAGGTGTATAATGTAAAAATGTATGCCGAAACTCACCAAATCTTATGGGGAAAATAGTATTTTTTTAAAATAAAGCTCCTTTTATTTGATACTACATACAGAATACAACACATTAGAATATATAATATTTTATTTAAACATACAGGAAGATTCAAGGAGGGCATTTGTGGACTGTACCAGTTTGAAGATATAAGTTCACACACAAATCCTTATTGTACAAGTAAAACACCATTTCTGCTCAGACTGCTAGAGAAACTTCACTTCCGATTCCGATCTTTCTTTTTCTGAATAATTGCAGGAATCATGTAATGCTTTTGATTCACTTTACAAAGTGCTTGTATACAATCTTCTATAAGAACTGAGATTTAATTAAAACACATGGAGGACTGATTTATTTAAAAGCAACAATCAATTTTGTGAAGAAAACAGAGGTAAGAGAAAAACAAGAGGCCTGAAACTGGAGTTCGTGGACTTTTGTTTTTTGATACTCTACAATGTTTTTCACTCTATTCCATCGTGCTAGCACACTTGGCAAGAGCTCGTTCTTCCTCCAAGGCTGATATTTTGAGGAAGGAAGCGTGAATAAGTAATCATGCAATATTAATCCAAATCTGCAAATCACACAAGAATGAGAAGTCTCTCCAAATCTACATTCATGCATGAATCAAGACAAAAAGCAATCATACAAACTCCCTCCAAGAAATCATACAGAAACCTTTCAGATCTGATTGCTACACTAAACATAACCGAAGGTAAACAGATGCCACATTTTTAAAGTTTGCTCATTTAGGATAATCTGTGGCTCTGATACTTGTTATTTCATATGATATTCTCCTTCAATCCATTATTTGAATGAAATGCTTATTTGTTGTTTTTGCTTCCATATTAGAAGAGTATTTGAATAATACATCTTCGATAACCTGTAGATCAGGGGTTGGCAACCTTTCAGAAGTGGTATGCCAAGTCTTCATTTATTCACTCTAATTTAAGGTTTCGCGTGTCAGTAATACATTTTAACGTTTTTAGAAGGTCTCTTTCTATAAGTCTATAATATATAACTAAACTATTGTTATGTAAAGTAAATAAGGTTTTTAAAATGTTTAAGAAGCTTCATTTAAAATTAAATTAAAATGCAGAGCCCCCCAGACCGGTGTCCAGAACCTGGGCAGTGTGAGTGCCACTGAATATCAGCTCATGTGCCACCTTCAGCACGCGTGCCATAGATTGCCTACCCCTGCTGTAGATAGTCTCTAATGGTAATCACCTATTGGCTAGGTTTTGGGGGAGTTATTTCCCCCCTTATACTATGTAACTCTGCTATTCAAGTCCTTCATTCCTTAGGAGCTTTATAGGAATGAATCTGTGGTTCTGCAGGACTTAGGAGCTCTGCAGAGTTGAAACTAAAATTCCTACTGTATCCAAGGAGTTTGATTCAGTGATGTTATCTTAAGTGCAATTTTTTTTTTACTGACAGAAGCACCAAAAGTAAAAATACATTCTGTTCAGGGCCAACTCCAGGGTTTTGGCTGCCCCAAGCAGCCAAAGAAAACAAAACAAAACAAAACAAACAAAAAAAAAGCCGCGATCGCGATCTGAGGTGGCAAATCAGTGGGAGGTCCTTCGCTCCGAGCAGGAGTGAGGGACCGTCCGCGGAATTGCCGCCGAACAGCTGGACATGCCTCCCCGCTCCGAAGTGGCCGCCCCAAGCACCTGCTTGGTAAGCTGGTGCCTGGAGCCAGCCCTGATTCTGTTGCACTAATTATATTATGAACCACAAGTTTTTGAATTTCTGTTGCGTACCACTTACTCTATGCATTTACTTAGTGGTGGAATCTCATCACTTTTAATTTAATAAATTAATATTTAAACAGTTATGTCCCGGATCAGGCCTTTTCAAGCGACTTCAAAATTATTAGAGAAAAAGCTAAACATATTTTTCTTTATGATTTATACTTTTTAAAAAATAAAATCCGATCAGGCAACTTCTTCTTTTTGAGATGGGCGCCAGGGGATGGATCATTTGATGATTACCTGTTCTGTTCATTCCCTGTGACGCACCTGGCATTGGCCACTGTCGGAAAACAGGATACTGGGCTAGATGGACTTTGGTCTGACCCAGTATGGAGGTTTTTATGTTAAATGTACAGAGCTGAACAGGGGAGCTCCTGTGGAATGTACCAAACTCCTGAGGAATACAGGTCACCTCCTGCATGTTTTTGCACTTCTGCAAGACCTTCACCACAAAGATCTGTGCTTATATGTGGGGGTAAATGTGTTTAAAGAGCCTAATGAATTTCAAGAGCACACAGAAGCCTTCTAAAGACTGAAAGAAAAATCTTCAGAAAGCTCACATAAGGGATGGAGGTCCAAGGTTAGCTTGGATTTAAGAGTCTCCTGTACTCCATCCAGATGCTTGTGAAAAGTCCTTGGGATCAGTAGGCTAGGCTTTGCCTACCATATTTTGAGTACAAAAGGATCTTTGCCTGTTCTGTGCTCTCCTGTGTGTCTTTTTTTTTTTTTTTTTTGTATCCGGTTTAAGAAACCTCACAAGCCTCCACTGGCAAAGATCATGTTTGTTTACAGTATAAAATAAAGGTGGGGGAAAAAAGGTAGTCCAGTGAACAATTAAACTTAAAAATTCCATGTCACGTTCCGCATGAGGCTGGTATTGTGCCATAATCACAAGGAGGAAAAAGA
This sequence comes from Terrapene triunguis, assembly GCF_002925995.2. Taxonomy (NCBI): domain Eukaryota; kingdom Metazoa; phylum Chordata; order Testudines; family Emydidae; genus Terrapene; species Terrapene triunguis. Next base: position 990,398 of record NW_020699373.1, read on the forward strand.
GCAGTCCCCGTTATCACAATCAATTTTATGTACTTTCAGTTCATAAACACCAGTCTCATTCTATCTGAAACTGTAATATTCAATCAGATTATCCCTTGATATATGTCAAGAATGTCCTAAATGATTTTTGGTCTATATTTCACTCTCTTTGTTTCCAATTAAATGATCTGTAAAATTTAGTAATTACATTGTCTTCCTTTGCCAGATCACTGAAGTATCAATAAAGGGTCAGCATTAAAACAACAACAAATTAATCATAAAAGCCAACCTGTTACAATGATTTTAGTGTAGAATGGCCCCCTTATGCCTCTTAATTTTCCTTTTTCGTGCACTGTAACTGCATCGCATCACGGGACATTAAGCATATTTCCACTCGTGGGACTGACTCAGTCATGTTTTTAGAAATTGAAAACAAATGTTGTAACTGGATGAATGATAAAATTGAAGCAATAACAATTTCCTGGTAGGCATGCTTGTTTAATGGATTGCATCGTCTTTCAGCATGTAAACATTGCAGTGGCTATCACTAACTAAATTAAGATGTTTTTGTTTCCACTTTTAAGTTTGGCAGTAATTTCACATGCTACAAAAGAGCTTAAGGAAGTGACAATAAATGTTGAGAGTTTATTTGTGCTCATTAGCTGAATCATCCCCGTAGTGGATAGTAACTAGAAAAGATTACTTTGCTTTTGGAGTATGGGTGCAAACATAACGCCCAGTCCTGTGAAGTGCTGAGTGCTTTTCCCTTGTTTAATTAGGCCTCAGTGAGAGCTGAGGTTGCTTAGTACTTTGTAGCATTGGGTCCATGATTATGTATTTGTCCTGCCTGGAAAAAATGAATCCTCTCCCCTTTCATTCTTGCTTAGAGATTTCAAAATATAATAAATGGATTGAACTGTGGGGGCTTCAGCCTGCAGCTGATGTTTTCATACTGTATTCTAAGACATGAGAGAATCAGCCTGGGTGCTTAGCAACCAGGACAACGAAAAGAAGATCAAATAGAGATGGTTTATCAGTTGTGCTGTTCTTATCGTGTTTGTGGTTTGAAGGCTGTTGAAATGATGCAAAACAAAAAGCACAAACAGCGTTCTGTTATTATCACCATGATGTGGAACGTAGTTCTTCAGGATCAAAGAGAAATGCATTCTCCTCCGGAATTCTAATCCTTCAACTTGAGTCACGCAACACATTTTGATACTGCTGGGCAAAATAAAATGAAAATAATTAAATAAAAGAAATGAAGGTTGGTAAGGAAATTTGGTGTTTCAGCCAAAAACATAGCTCCCACAAAACACGCACGCACAAGGATTCCCACAGTTCAAATTCTTCATGATCAAATAACAGTGATTAATGTAATTTCTGGGTAATTGTGGTCAAATTTAAATGTCAGCAGGGTGTGTCACATCTAGTTATAAAACTCCTTTTTGTCTTTGAAGTCATTAACAAAGATACAATAGATGTTTGTTTTCAGAGGGTTGTAACTGAAGTAGAGGGTGTTTCTGCTTAGGTTATAGATTTAAGTTAATAGATATAAAAATATACTTCTTTTTGAAAAAGACAGATTCAAATAGTAGCATTTATATGGTAATTTTTGAAAGAAAAGTAAATTATAATTGACCCACATTCCCGTGCCCTGAGTTTCAGCCTCAAATATGGTATCAGGAAAGTTTAAAATCCTTGGAAAAGTCACAGATCATGTTACCTGAAGATGAAATGAAATATTGTCTCAAACATCAATTCCTTTTCTTTTACAAGTAGAGTGCAGCTTAAGTAGAAAGCTATGCCTTTTAGAAACTATTTAGAGAATACATGAAAATGTTTTTCTTAATACTAAGCCTCTCTGCTTAATTTTTTGGTTTTGGTTTTCTTGATTACTGTATTTGTTTGAGCAGGTTGTAATATAACCTACACCCCTTTTTAGGAAGAAATAGACAGACTTGTACATAGTGTTATGTAATAACCCTGTTTATACAATGTTATTTTTAATTGTTTTCTCCCTTTCTGTTTCCAAGGGCTCATATGCAGCATCTCAACTAGAGAGTTACTCTTATTTTAAAATCAGATTCAGATTTCTAACATGTCAAAAGTCAGGCATGTTCAGAAAAAAAGTTTAGATTTGGCCCATTATAAATAAAAGGGGGTACTGGCAAGATTCAGATCTTGCCCTGGGCTCAGATTGTAAACATTCCAGAAATTAGAGATGTGTAAGATCTAGTATTTTTGGTTGGGTTCCTCTCTTAACCCACCTGGGATTTCATTCTCAGTGGTGAAGTTTCAAGATTCTTAAATGGTCACTCATCACACAGCACTTTCTACACTGCCTGTATTTTCTGTGGCCAACCTCTTTGAATCAGGAGGGTCTTGATATCATGACCAGATATTGTTGAACACAACCCTATGATTTGGTGGTTTCCACAGGAACTAATCAGCATAGCTTTAATGTTGAGGGTGTATACCCACAGAATGGTGTTTGTTATAAGTGGAGGACTGGATAGGACTTCTGCCATTGTTTAGGAAGTTGATATTCCTTGGAGTTATGTCTGTGAGGATCAGTCTGGGGTGTCTGAAAACACAGTGTGGCATAGCACCATGAGACACTGACGTGTTAAGGTGTCTGTACTGCACCAGGAAAGGGGAGGAGCAAAGTCTCTGAGTGCTATGTAGTGACATGGCACTCTAACAGAGTTCAGAACCTAGGCATGGGAGAGGGAGTGGACTTGGGACACCTTGATGCAGATGGAGGCATTGGCACCTTGAAGATAAATGCCTCGTTACCTTGAGGCTGGTAAACACATCAGGGCCTCAAAGCAGATGGATATATTGGAGCCTCATTGTAGTTCAGCCCATTTGCACCTTTGAATACTCAGAACACCTTGAGGTAGATAAATAGTTGCTGGATAAACCTTGCTGAGGATGAACATGTCAGCAATCTAGTGTGGATGGATCTGGATGCATAGTGCCTCAACATTAACTGATATGTTGGTCCCTCAGTTCTTATAGTTGGGAATATTAGCATATTTACAAATTTTGATGCCTCCATGTGCTTGGATGAATCACAGCTTTGGAAAAGTTTGTGGCTTTCTGCCACTGGTCCAGGAATTACCTTCTACAGTGTAGTGGTTTGGTGACTATTCCTTTCTGACATGGATCTTACTATAATTGTGACCCATAGGCTATCTTACTGCAACAGTACACTCTATCCAGAGCTGCCCTTGAAAAACCATTTATAGATGTTAACACAACAGGTGAGCAGAGGTAGTGAAAAATGCCTGCTCTAATTAAAAGGCAGAGTTTTACCTGGGTGGTTGTTTGACCCAATAATGGCCAGCGGGTTGTTTAAGGTCTGTAAGTGCCAGGGTAACCTTGTGTGTCTCATATGAAAAGTGATCCGTCATCCAGCAGCACAGTTCTCACAAACACTGTGCTGGAGCATTAGCTCAATTCTGAGCGAGAGGGGAAATAGCCAGACCTTGAATTAGTAGTGACACTTCCGCTATCTTACCATCCAAATTCTCATTTAGCCTAATTTGCTTAGCTTCTAAAATTTGACATAATTGCAGCACGAGGAAGTAGGTACCAACGACTGAGTATTTGTGTTACTAATTATTAGTAAAATTCATTTTGCATTTAAAGAAATATGGATTACTCTACATATCTTAGAAAATCACACACTCTTCAGCTTTTTTACTGGTTATTTGCACAATCAAAACAGATGCAAAAAGCCACAATCATAGGACCTGTGATGCAAATGCTAAGTGTTTTGTAATCCACAATCACAGTCAGTCTCTGCTGATTGCTGCAAGCAAGAGTGGCTCCTGAATTAGAAAATTATGGTTTAAATCTTCATGTAAACCTGCCAGGCCAGTGGGTGCCATTTGCTGTGATTTTCTTGCAAGTCCGCAGAAAAGAGCCTTGCAAAGATTAAAACAGCTCAAGCTTGCTGGAGTGCATAACTCTTACTGAACCAAGGTGAATGAATTCCCTGTTAGCTAATGAAGTTATGGCCTGTTCCATCTTCCTGGAAACCTCATCTGATCAATATCAGCCCCAAATCTCAAGTGATCCCCAAAGTAGCATATGACAAAATAGAGATTGGCGGGTTTGGTGTGTTAGCACAAGATTTCTGTTGTAGTTGTTTGGAAGGTCTACCTTCGGAAACAGGTAACTGGTGTACAGAAATGTTTGTTTAATGATATCTAAGACAAGTGGAATCTGACTGACAAGAATTTTCTCATGGGTGAATAAAACAACTTTATATTCTGTACTTTTTTTTTATCTGAGTTACAAGCAGAACCAGTTTGTTGATAACTCACAGGATTTCATAGCTCTTTATAAGGATAAAGAATTTTGACAACTTTCTGTTTTGCCATTAGTTATGGTAGTTAAGACGTCATTAAAAGACTGTATTTCTTAGGTAATTGACCTGGAGAGTTTGGGATTGTATTTTTTTTATTAACATGTCTCAGTTTAAGATCACCCTTAAATTATCTCGGAGGGTATGTCTACAATACAAAAATAAACAAACAAACAAAAACCAACAACAACGAGGAAGCAAGCCTCAGAGCCCAGGTCAACTGGTTCAGGCTCACAGGGCTAAAAACAGCAGCGTAGACGTTCCCACCTGAAACCCAATGAGAGGGGTGAGTTGCAGAGCCTGGGCTCCAGCCCAAGCGGGAACAGCTATGCTGCTATTTGTAGCCCCATTGGGGTTGCCAACTTTGGTTGGATGAATTCCTGGAGATGTCATCAGATGACATAATCTTTAATTACTGGAGACTCCAGAACAATCCTGGAGGGTTGGCAACCCTAGGCCCCATCGTGAGCCCCAGGAGCCTGAAGCACTTGACTAGAACTCTAAGACTGACTGCTGCAGTGTTCCTTTTTTTTTTTTTGAGGCTCCGGAGGGTTGTAGACTCTTGTTTGCTATGCTCCCTTCTGAATCTCGTGCCTGCGGCGTAGAAGCAAGAGTGTAGGATTATTAGGATAAATCTTCAAAGGGCTGAGGCCTAGCATTCCTTTTCACAGGCATGATCTGAGCCCACAAAAAATGAATTTACAGGTACAATGTACACCTCTATGTAATTTTCTCCTATAGTCGTATAGCTAAAGTCATAATATCCAAATTTGCTCACATAGTTGAACTGAGGGTCCATATATTGTGGGTCTAAATTGTGCCTACAAAAGGCAATCATCCTTTTGAAAAATTGACCTATTACATCTACTACTTTCACCAAAAAACTTTCTGGTGAGTAATTTTCCTCTAGGCTTCAGTAATTGAGCCTCAAAGAACGTTAACCTTATTTAATAAACAAAGTCTGCAGTTCTGAGGACACTGCTTTCTGACCGTATGCTCTTCCTTTTCTCTTTCATACTTTCTCAGTGGGTCCTTTGGATCTGCTTATATCCTACTGCCATGCAACGGACTATGTATGGCCACTAGTAAAGTATCAAAGGAAGTCCTCTGAGTAATATCAATATCAAGATTTGAGCTTTACATTCTCTTCCCTCCCCCAATTGCCACTAGAGTCATAATATGGTAACCAATATACAGAATATAACACTGAACACTTTGGCTAAAGACAAGGTGATTTAAAAAAATTAAAGCCCTAAAATTTGGTACATTTTTGACAGCAGGGTTCATAAACCAAACTATTATTAAATGGATCTACTACTGAGCTGGTTTTAATTCTCTTCAACTGGACTTAATATTTTATGTGAAAGATCTCAGCTGCCTTTACCAAAACTCTCACTGTACCCTAGACTTCTCCTCACAATCTACCACCCCATCCTAAAACAAAGAAAAAAAAGACTTTCTACTTCAGTGAAATTCACAGTTAATCACTTGCTATGCAGGGAACTAGGCAGTGGTGACTTCCGTGGCTTTGAAATGAAACCGGAGCCTGTGTGGTGCAGAAACATCCCAGCTCCCATTGAAGAAATGGAAGCTGTGGTCACTTAGAACCCCTCATGAAGTGCTCAGCACCTTGTAAAATGAGCTCCCCAGAGCAGGAGATTGCAGATCCTGTATGGTGAATATTGCGAACTCAGACTTGACTCTAACTGCATTTATTTAAACATGATTTTAGTTGTATCATCTAGTCCCTTTAAATTAATAATTATATATAACTATATATATATATATAGGGCCAGATCCTGGCCTCCATCAAGTCTGTTTTGTACTCCTCTGGAGATGCAAAGGAGATTTATATATGACCTGCTAATGATTTCCCAAGCATAGTGGTGCACAACTGGCATATAGCCAGTCCTGCCCCCCAACTCACAGCACCTGGTGAAATGGTCATGTTGGTGGCCTGGCTGGGTGAAGGGGTTGAGGCTAGTGCAAACTGCATCAAGATCCAACCCCAGGATCAGAGACTGAGTGGCATAAAGTTTACCTACAAGAGCAGCTTGGACAGAGTTAAGCGTTGGGTGCACAATATATAACATTCAGTTTTACTAACGAATGACTCTCTTCTTAATGAAATAGAGATGTCTTGAAAATAATGTAGCATTATAAAATAAAGCCTGAATTCTTTACATAATTGGAGAATGCCCTTAAAAACATATAACCTGTGATCATTGTCCCTTTTGGGGAAAAACAACGTTTGTAGAAGGTGTTTCTCTGTATTTATTTATTTTATTCCTGCCATCTTAGGGCCCAAGCCTTCAAGGGCCTCCTGTAAAGGGGTCAGTGCTTTCAGCTGCTTACCATGGGAGCTGAGGGAACTCAACTCTCTCAACAGTAGGGCCCCTTTATAGTAACTGGAGTTAATATTAATACAGGAGTGAACAGCCCAGAGTCACTCCCGTGTCTTAACTTTTGAAGCTATCTGAAGTGGATGTCATAAAAATATACAAATTGTGTGAAATTAAACATCCTTTTCCTTCACTTTTTTTGTATCCCATATTTGGTTCTCTTTTAGTGCTGGAGTCGGCAGGACTGGCTGCTTCATTGTAATAGATGCCATGTTAGAGAGAATAAAGCATGAAAAGACTGTAGATATTTATGGCCACGTAACTCTAATGAGAGCCCAGAGGAATTACATGGTTCAAACGGAGGACCAATACATCTTTATCCATGATGCACTGCTGGAAGCAGTGACATGTGGAAATACCGAAGTGCCAGCCAGAAATCTGTATGCATATATTCAGAAGCTGACACAGATAGAAACAGGAGAGAATGTCACAGGAATGGAACTGGAATTTAAGGTACTGTATGCAATAAGGAGATAAAAATATATTGGGGTAAATATTTTGTGGTGCTAAATCCTACACTAGTTGTTCCCAGGAACTTCAGGCTCTTTCTTGAGGCTAGAATTTCACAATTATGGGCTGGTATTTTGAAAAAGAAGGTTACATTTTTACACAGAATTTTTTAACCCTGATTAGTATCCAGACAAGGATCTTCCATAGAGCTTTTCCTTTATTGTTAGAAAAGGTTGGTATTCATGTTCATGACATCATTTAATATTTCTAATTTTTTTCATAAGTATAAATAGAATGTTAAAGATATACCATGGTATTAAAAAGCAGATTGTAAATATCTAGTTAGTACAATTAGAATGTAGGAAAATAACTATTTAAAATTAAAGGAATTTTTAATCAGCCAAAACAGAGATAATCAAATCAGAAATCAGACACTGAAATTGTTGGGTTTTGTCATTTCCCCCCCTCAATTTATTTTTCTCTGTTCAACAGCGTCTAGCTAGCTCTAAAGCTCATACTTCAAGATTCATCAGTGCCAATCTTCCATGTAATAAATTCAAAAATCGCCTTGTTAATATTATGCCATATGAATCAACGAGGGTATGTTTGCAGCCGATCCGAGGAGTAGAAGGCTCTGATTATATCAATGCCAGTTTTATTGATGGATACAGGTACTAAGTGTTGGTGTGTTGTGATGTGAACTGTTTAAAACCTTACAAAGTTTACATATACATTTATATAATGACAGTAAATTTCAACAAAATTCAGGACAGCACTATTTGTATGCATGACACCATTCCATGTTGGGTTTCATTTTTAATTAATGAATAATAGACTTGGAACTATTTTCTCACCTCTATGCACCTCACTGTGAAGGAAAAACTGTTTTTGGCAGAGAACTCTGTTTTAATAATCATGTCTAACTTCAAGCACAGGAGTACTCAGAAGCTTATATGCTAGGTTAGTCTTCTGCTTAAACACATAGTTAAATTGGGACCTCAATTTCTTCTGAGTGTTCCAGTAAGAGAGGCGGGGAAAGAAAAGACAGGGGATTTATCCCCCTAAAGCAGCAGATATCCTGAGATCTGTATGGATCTTGTTGTGAACCCATTAAGGCCAGGGCCTTGCACCAAAGCAGCCATTACCCACACACAGTTTCCAAACTCTCCCCTGAGCTACCACCGTTACAACATGTTTCCTCAGGAGCCAGCTGTCATTGGCTGATTAATCCAGCAGCTTCATTGCAAAGCCATGAATGATACCTGATGGTATCTGATGATAGAACAAGGAGTAATGGTCTCAGGTTGCAGTTGGGGAGGTTTAGGTTGGATTTTAGGAAAAACTTTTTCACTAGGAGGGTGGTGAAGCACTGGAATGGGTTACCTAGGGAGGTGGTGGAATCTCCTTCCTTAGAGGTTTTTAAGGTCAGGCTTGACACAGCCCTGGCTGGGATGATTTAGTTGGGGATTGGTTCTGCTTTGAGCAGGGGATTGGACAAGATGACCTCCTGAGGTCCCTTCCAACCCTGATATTCTATGATTCTATGAAGGGGATGCAGTAAATGCTAATGTTGCTTGGAGTAGTACTAACTTCCACTCCGATATGTTTGACTATCCACTGAGTCAGCATGCTACAGAGAGTGGCTTCTTTTTGTCTCCATCCTTAAATCTTCATGGAGCCGGAGGAGTTCCTGTGAGATCAGGCGGCAGAGGAAGCATTCTCAGAATCATAGCTTCCCCTTCTATGCACCACTCATCCACTGTAGATTCTGGCAGTTTGGCGCCCTCCACCTGTGGAAGGAAAAGTATGGCCATTGGTTAGGGCAGTATTAAGACCATGTGTGGCAGCCCACATGACTCTTAGGGGTTTTTTGAGCCTCTGCACCCTCCCCACTTTTGCTGGAGGGATTAAGCTGTTGAATGAGTTAATAAAGAAGCTGCGTGGTGCTATAATTCATAAACCTAATAGATTGTACGACAGTCATTTCTACAAAATGAAGAAGCACAACTAAGTGTTTCCTAAGTGCTTTTTATGACACACAAAATTGAGCTATTAGAGTTGCATTAAAATTTAAATAATAATGATAAAGACATACATCATAATATTAACAGAGCAATTTCCTTCACAAAGTTCTAAAAATAAAAAATGCCATTGTTTGATTAAACAATCTTAATAGGTTTTTAACGTGCTTACCATTAATAATATATATTTTTTCCTTACTTTTCCTATAACTGTGTCTCAATATAATGTTTACATATAAACAGAGAGCATTTGAGTGTCATCACTTTGGGGTTTTTCCCTTGTCTTTGATGTAGGCAACAAAAAGCTTACATAGCTACGCAGGGACCTTTGGCAGAGACAACTGAAGATTTCTGGAGGATGCTCTGGGAGCACAACTCCACAATCGTAGTCATGCTTACTAAACTGCGAGAAATGGGCAGAGTGAGTATTGTTTTAATAGGCTTTAAACTTTGTTTCTTTTGGAGAATTCACACCTTCCTGTAAAATCTCCAAAAAGTAAAGATCAGCGATAAAGATCAGTGATCGTGTTGAATGATAAAATTAAATCGTCACAGGAAAGGCTAAAAGTCTTAGCTGTTCCATTTCTGGGTTTCCTTACGTCCCAACTTTTCCTGTGTACTTATTATACTGACCTTTGCAAATTCAGCAGCTTGTTTACCATGTTAAATCTCATTAAGCTTCCTCTTGGTATAATAGAAGGATTGAACTAGTTTACAGAAATGGTAGAATTGTACCAGTATAATAAACTTGGTGTATAGTAAGTGATATCAGAATCAGGCTTTCTATTTGGAAGACTAGATGGCGCAGGGAATTCATAATAGATATAAAAGGCTAGATCCTCAGAGGCCAAGGAGTGCTTGAGGCAAATGAAGGGAAGGAAAGTAAAAATGGCTTTAAGATTTGAATACCCTTATGGACTGAAATCACCAAGATTTGCAGATTTTGAGGTACTATCTGATCATTTTTGATAAATAACAATTCAACTGGTGTGCGGGGAGCAGTTCAGAAGCTATATGTTGAGTTCATTGCGGACCTGTGAACTGGAGGCCTGAAGATAACTTTTTCATTCCTTTTCAGACATTTTTATTTATTGGAAAATATAAGAAACAGAGTAGTTAAATTAAAAAACAACAAAAAACTAGTGGCTGATCTAAGTCTAGTTCTTAGTGGGCAGGTGTCAAGCCATACCAGCGAGACTGCCATCAAAACTGATACTAAAGCCTCAGATGGCAGCAGCAGCCCTTCTTCACAGTGTTGAAAGTTGGTGGAACAAAACAGTTTTTCAGCATTGGGACTGATGCCACAGCCCGCTGACAGGGCAGTTTGGAGACACTGGCAATGCCACGTGCCAGGGCTGTATCTATTTTATGGACAAATAGAAGAATTTAGGTTTTAGTTCTGTTAGTAATGGCGTTCTTCATGAGCACTGAATTTGCTATAATTAAAACAGATGATAACAATCCGCAGTGATGAAGACATGTTCATTTATAACACGGAACTGGACTTTTTTTTTAAAATAGGAAAAATGCCACCAGTATTGGCCAGCAGAGCGTTCAGCCAGATATCAGTACTTTGTGGTGGATCCCATGGCAGAGTACAACATGCCACAGTATATCCTAAGGGAATTCAAGGTCACAGATGCCAGGGTAAGTTAGCTCAACATAATTCTGTTTTCTATATGTTTAAAAGGAGTCCAGTCTCTTCCCTTTTCTTTTTTATTAGCAATGCCTTAGGGACATTCTTGATTCCCAGACCTAAGCAATAGCCAAAGAGAAGGGAAAGATAATAACAACCTTGTAAGAGAACTGGCTGTAATTCAAACATAACATCTGGGCAGCACAACTTTTAGAAAGTTCTGTATATGTGTTTGTGCTGAAAAGCATTAGCTGATTAGAAGGCCATGTTCCCTCCAGACCCTGCTTGATACTTGTTTTTGGAATTTTCATCACTTAAGGCTGTAAATATGTTGTTGTTCTGCACAGCTCTTTAGGTCATGCACGCTTGAAGGTTAATATGGTGCGATTAAAAAACAGCAGAGCAAACAGCATTCTTAAGAAAAGTTGACAAGCTTTGCACATTATAATTTGATTCTTGGCATAGCTTACTCTTTAGCGTTCTAATATGTCTGCAGAGAAGAGCTATACAGCCATGACCCTGGTTTGCTAATTTCCATTATGCATTCCTCATCTGGACTGCTGAGTCCAAGGTTCAGCATTGATGGAAAATTAACTGTATATAAACTTATTTTAATAGGAATATCTTTGACAATTCTCATACTGTGATTTCTAACACTTCACATAGTATGGTAGGGAAACCCCTACCCTGCTCCATTTTTGGAAGCACTGTAGCAATAGCGTTGATTGCAGGAACATAGCAGGATGCTGTACTTTCAAGGAATAAAATCACTTAGAGCTCCAGATCCATACCCAAGAAATTAGACTTTACATATATAGGGAACCAATATTTGATAATGGGCTCTTCAATCCAGAAGAGATAGGTATAACATGATCCAATAGCTGGAAGTTGAAGCTAGACAAATGTAGAATAGAAATAATGTGCAAAATTCTAACAGTGAGGTTAATTAACCAATGGAATGACTTACCAAGTGGTAGGTTCTCTCTCATTTTCAATTTTTAAATCAAGATTGGCTGTTTTTCTAAAAGATATGCTCTAGTTCAAACAGGAATTAATTCAGGGCTGTCCATGGCCTGAGTTATACAGGAGGTCAGGCTAAATGATCACACTGATCCCTTCTGGCCTTATAATCCGTGAATCTATGATTTCCTTCTATTATGATGACTAGGTTGCTGATGCTAACATGGGCTACAGATAAAGGTAGATTAGACACTCGAAACAGTTAGCTAAATGGCATTTTCACTAGCCACAGGGAACATTAAGACTAGTATTGGGCTAAAGAGGCTGGAATTTGACTTTGCAAAGACAAAAACAGGCACAGTTCGGATTTGTTACCACTTTATGTGAACTACCAAAATAGAATGAGGTTCATATAAATGACCCATCTCTACGTAACAATGCTGGAGAAGGAGTGACTCATAGCAGCAGTTTTCAACCACACTTGTAAACAAAGACAATCATGCAGTCATGAAAGCCAATTTCAATACCACCTTGGTGACCTCCTTTGTAGATAGTTAGTAAAATCATTCTGTTCCTCCTAAATTGGAATATATGCAAGTGACATGGGTAACCAGTCACACATTACAGAGAGTGAGTAGCAAAGAGTCAAAGATGTAGCTGAAGAGGATCATTTGCAAACAATCCCTAGAATAAAATGCATTCACATGGTATTCATCAAAGAGTTTCAAGTTAACAAACACATTGTTTGTAAAAATATAGTGGATAGTTTGCAAATTGATAAAAGGGCAAAAGTCATCAAATAACTTGTATGCCACAAATAGCTTGCCTGGCCTTAGTATTAACACACCTGCTAAAAAGTTCCTTGCTTTAACCTGTGGTGAGTACGCCTCACCAATCTCTTGTACCACCTCACAGTCCCTTAATGTTAATGTTTCCCTAGTTTTGAAGACAGCGCTGCCCTAATGGTTCCAGTTGTGTTAAATGACTAACTGACAATCTTAGAGAGGTATATGGTCTGATTATACAAAGGTGATGAGAACCTGCAGCTCCCTCGGACTTCACTGAAAGTTGTGGGTGCTCAGCACATACTAAAATCAGACCTATTATTTTCTCGTTGTATGGAGTGCTAACATGACTAATTTACACTAATGATAATGGAATTTATGTAACTAAATCACTGGCATATCCAGAGCAGAATGGACACTTTATTGTTGTTACCATTCTTCCTCCCTTTGATGTATAATGTCTTTTGTAACTTGATAATATCATCAACAGTCTGGTATTTTGTAGGTGTCAAAGCAGAATTTGATATGGAGCTCTGTGTTATCACTATTACACAGTGAACTGTCATAAGGGCCAGGTAACCTCCATAACTGCTCCAATCTATGATTTCTAACTGCTTTACACCCACTGTCTCTGTAAACTATGAGGATCATCAACTTGGCGCAGTTTCATGCAGCACTAGCCTATTAGTGATATCCATAAGAGAGCATTATATACTCTATAAGCTCATTGAAAGGCAGTTGAATAGCCCTGGTGAGAGGCAAAATAGAAGTCCAAATGGTCAGCCAATCAATAGGGTTACATATTAAAAGAAACCTGGACCTCTTTTGCTCAACACAGCAATCTGAATGTTCATGTGCTGAAAACAGCACTTTTTACTCTGTCTATGTAAACTGTTACAAATATTTTTAAATAAAGATTTTAATAAAATGTTACACTCGGAACTTGACGGCTATAGGGAGAGATATCTCACTAAAAAAAAAAGCCACACCATTTATAATGCCAGCAGCATGGGGAAGAGATAATGTAAGAGATCGTAGATTCGTTCCCAATCTACTTTCATGCTAGTCTAAAATCATCAGAGTGACTTTATAAACTATGGTATAATCATTAAATAACATGTAAGTTCTGTTAATTGCTATTAAAGCAGGATCGGAACAGGTTTTATAGACTCCTGTCCCCCTTTAAAGTTAAACCTTTACTGACAAGTATGTTTCACAATATAGAGATAGAAATTAGTGATCTTTCCAGCCACAGCCTGAGCACAGTTTTATCTTAAATGTAAAGATAATGTTGGTCCAGTAGATGCTTCCTAAGCATAGGAACACTAAAGGACTGCTGTCTCCCTCGTTAATTGATATCTAGCACAGGCACCAACTCCATAGGTGCTGCTCCGGGGCTGGACCACCCACAGGGAAAAAATAGTGGATGCTCAGCACCCACCGGCGGCCCTGCTGATCAGCTTCTCCCCCTCCCTCCCAACACCTCCCGCCCGCTGCTATCAGCTGTTCAACAGCATTCAGGAGGTGCTGGGGGGCGGGGCACGCTCGGGGGAAGGGGTGGAATGGGATGGGAAGAGGCGGAGTGGGGGTGGGTGGAGCCTTGGGGGAAAGGATGGAGTGGAGGGTGGGGGCTGGGGCAGAGTGGGTATTGAGCACCTCTGGGAAATGACAAAGTCAGCACCTCTGATAGCTAGGATGTTGCCAAAGTGTCACATAGGAGGTTTTCTGTTCGCTTGTTTGTTCAGAGAATGTGAGCCATTCTGTTGCTAGAGCACCTCTTGCCAGTTGATTTATGGAACTGCGCTTATAGTGGCTTTGGAGGGTACATTGTAGTGCGTCTTTCGAGGGAGGAATGATACCAGGGAAGCCATTACAAGAGAAGAGAGTTTTATCCTGGGAAAATGACATTTTAGTAAGAAACATTAGCAAATAGCTTAAGTTGGGCTTCTTAAGGGGTGTAGTGCTCTAAAAAGCCACACAAATTGTGCTCACCAGGTGCAGTTTTTGAAATATGCATTTATTTAAATTGGATGAAACAAATTCTTCAACACTAGAGAGCTCATTGTCACCGAGGTTTTTTGAGGGGAACACTAAGGATTGGTGAGTCAGGCTTCTCTGGATTTTAGTGAGAGTGCTGTGTATAAGCTCCCTGTTTTTTCCACACATTTGTAGACCTGAGAGGTAGAAAGCCCCAAAGTACCAGCAGAAAAATAGGAACAAGTGATTGCTTTTTGTTTTGTTAAATTTTTTAAATGACCTATATTTCAGTTGTCAGAGCAATCATGGCTAAATATTTTGGTGGGAAACTCCTCTGGCCTCTACCTTCCAATCTGCTTTTTGGGGGGTTCCCATAATTGTTTAGATGATCCATTGGTTTCACTCTGTAAAAGACCATTTTGAAGAAATGGCATCTGGTGCTAGTTTTCTCTTTCCTCTCCTCGTACAATGCCACAGTTACTGCTTAAAGACATGGTGACATGGCATATGTTATTTCTGTTTTCATGGCAGAAAAGTGGATGCCTTCAGGAAGTGTACGGTGTCCAGAAGGCATGAAGGTTAACAGTAATAGCTCAATTTGTGTCAATCCTTTTAAAAGACACAAGTTATACAGATTGACAGTGTTCAAAATCAGCAAGCACAACATCGGAGTGTTTAAAACAACTATATTCCCTAGTATTGTGTTACAGTGCATTTTGCACTTACTTTACTAGCCATTTAAATGTTAAACAGGCATTAAATATGAAGCGAAGTCTACATTTGACTTCAATACTTGTGGCTTTATTCCAGAAGTAAGAATGCTACAGTATTATGCAACTTTAATAAGCAATAATGCTAATCTTCATTTAAGAAAGTAACCACAGAGGCATGGATAGCTCCTGTAGATTTGTAATGAGAGATGGAATCTTCTATCTATTGGGTCATTAGTTTAAGTCCAGTTCAAGTTGCTAGTGACTGATAATCATTGTGAGTCAGTGGATGTTTAGTGTATGTGAAATGAGTTGGTGGTCTCAGTCTGGCTCCTAATAGACAGATGTCCACATCACAAAAGAACACTATCACAACCGGCATTCTCGACCTCTCTGGCCACTCAGTAACAGACCTAAAGGTGGCAATTTTGCAACAGAAAAGCTTCAAAAACAGACTCCAAGGAGAAACTGCTGAACTTGAATTAATATGCAAATTAGACACTATCAACTTAGGCTTGAATAGAGACTGGGAATGGCTGAGCCATTACACATATTGAATCTATTTCCCCATGTTAAGTATTCTCACACGTCTTGTCAAACTGTCTGTAATGGGCTATCTTGGTTATCACTACAAAAGTTTTTTTCTCTTAATTAATTAGCCTCTTAAAGTTGGTAGGACAACTCCCACCTTTTCATGTTCTCTGTATGTGTGTATATATATATCTCCTTGCTATATGTTCCATTCTATGCATCCGATGAAGTGGGCTGTAGCCCACAAAAACTTATACTCAAATAAATTTGTTAGTCTCTAAGGTGCCATAAGTACTCCTGTTCTTTTTGCGGATACAGACTAAAACGGCTGCTACTCTGAAACCTGGCATTCTTAGTGGCAGCCTTAACAGAGAAGGCAAGGACTGAATGTGAATGAACTACCTTCTTGCCTGTAGAGAGAGTCCAGCCAAGCAGAGGTTGAAGCATATTGGCCAGGTAGCATGGGGAAGCTTGCACTGCCGCTGGCCATCCTGTACCTGTTTTCATAGATTCCAAGGACAGAGGGGACCATTGTGATCACCTAATATGACTTCCTGTATAACACAGGCCATAGAACTTCCCCAAATAAAGAGAGGATTTGAATCTTGTGGGCTATAAATCCAGAACTTCTCACAAGCATTTAATTAAAAAAAAATCCCACCAATTAACTAGCTCCCAACTTCCTTGTCCTCAAACTCTCTTTTTCCAGGATCTAAATGTCAGACAATATTCTAGCCAATGCTGAAAGTAATTTGAGCATTGTCGTGGTTAATGAAATTGCCCTTTTATGTCAATGTGGAATAATAACTGCAAAACAAGAAGAAAAACACAAGCTCATCAGCATTGTGATTGGAAGCATCTTAGTAAATGTGATCTTAGCCATGTTTGCTCTTTGCATATTTTTTCCCCTCCCAGTGTACATTTTTCATAATTGCTGTTCTGGTTTGCTGACTGACTGACTTTCAACTCCTGGAACATTCTTTTGTGGTATACTGTGTATGTCTTTCATTAAAGGATGGCCAGTCCCGAACAGTGAGGCAATTCCAGTTCACTGACTGGCCAGAACAAGGAGTGCCAAAGTCTGGAGAAGGATTTATTGACTTCATAGGCCAAGTTCATAAAACAAAAGAGCAGTTTGGTCAGGATGGACCAATCTCTGTTCATTGTAGGTAAGTAAAAAACCTCAGTGCAGATTGATTGTTTTTCTTGATTAAAAAGATATTTTAAGTTTCAAAGTTGACTTTAGGGGGTAGCTAATTGGTGTGAAAGTGTAGAGATGAATGGAATGACTTCCTAGATGAACTATCAGAAATGTAATAAAACAATCTAATGCAAATCCCTTTTATCCCCTATATTTCAGTAATGTTGGAACTATTTTGTGGTGAAATCCCATTCTGACACTAAAGGTGCCACTCAAATAAGAGCAAACATGATTTTTTTCCCTTACAAATGATCTTTGCCACAGGATAAAAACAACCCTGGTCTATGCTGCATTCAGCGCACAGTGGGAAATGCCTTACTATAGAGTGATGTACCTGATTGTGTTTTCAATAGTAATTAGCAGTGAGGCCATTATGGTGATGGTGATCATTACCGGTAAACGTGCTAGATGTCCTTGAGTAGCAGGCTGAGTATGATCATCAAAATAGACCAAAGAAAAATGGTTTCTACATTAGGCAATCCGGTGTAATGGTAGCCATTGCATTCAGAGACTATGTCCACAGTAAAGTCAGTGTTTTTTGACTGGTCAGCTAAAAGCTCAGAATGTAGAACCTACCCTCTAAGGAGGTGCTGAATACCCTCAGTTCCTTTTATAAGTGAGTTGAGGATAACAGCAGCTTTCAGGATCAGGCCCATAGAAATAATCCTGTGTGTGTGTGTGTGTGTGTGTGTGTGTGTGTGTGTGTGTGTGTGTTTGGGAGGGGGAGGTTAATTATTATTTTATGCCAACTTGCTTTGGTTACAATATTCTAAAGTCTCTAGCAGATGGCTAAAGATAATATATTTATCTTTGATCTCTTACGTAATAAATTGCTTTCTATAAAATCCATTAGGATTTTAGAAATTAATTTTGCAACATTAAAGTGTATTTTTGATAGTTTAAATGATATTGTTTATATAATGGGGGGGCAATTAATACAGGTGCAAGTTTCTTTCCATGGGCTGAATAATGCCCTCTTCTCCCATGCAAAGGCCAAGTAGAGGTTTGGTAGGGGGTATATATAAACAAGGACTGAAAGGGAAATATCCTAGCCCTGCCAAATCCAGCAACAGCCCTTAGTTAAGACTGGATGCACAATTGCTCTACTGCCCTGGTGGACTTTAGTAGCAGCTAGGGCCTCTGCACTTCCCTAAATAGGAAGTTTAAGCTAGTGGATCTGCTGGACCATTTAAACCCCGCCTTTGCTGTGTCCCTAAATACCCGCTGCATATTGCAAAGAAAAAAGGCACTGCAGAGCAGAGTTCAGTGGTGCATAGAGGGTAATGAATTATCTTGCACAGACTCTCCAAGATTAGACCTGTCCCACCCTAGCTGATTTAGGGATTTATGTGCCAGGGGAGTGGTGGGCAATGTTTGGCCCTTTATGTGGGCTCAGATGAAAAAACAAATGGCGGCCCCTTTTAAGTTCTTTCCAAGCTCTGCCCACACATGATGTTGAAATGAGATGCCACTCGCAATAAATTATGAAGATCATTATGGGCTTTGATCCTGCACCGCTGTAAGTCAATGGGTGTTGCATCATTGACTTCAGTGGGAACAGGATCAGGCCCAGTAAGATCATACCTCTTCGTTCCTGGATGCCTTAGCAGCAGTGAAATAGTTAACATTGCTGACATCTAAATTGTCATTATTAGAATCATTCAGAATCAAGATCTTGTGCATATGAATTGGAGCAGTTCAAACCCACCTCTTTGCAAACTCTTCACTGCTACATAGCTCAGTCTCACCCCTGCGGCCCTCTTATAAAAAATGCTTATGAGCTGTATTCTGACCTGTTTTCAAGGGATTTATTTGTAAAGGGGGAGACCAGGGAAATTCCTCACCCTCTGAACTTCCTGCTACCTGGTTCCCTGTAATTTTTCTCTCTTCTATATATTTGTTCTGTGGTTTACTTACCTGTATTACAGTAAACCACTCTGACATTGAGTGATTTTTCCTTCTCTAGGAATTTTACAAACAAATCAATGTGTTACTATTTAAAACTTTCTAACCTCATTAGGCAGTTAATTAAAAAGTAGTTAGGTCAGCAAAGGACTTTTCCTGAAATCCAAGGCTCAGTAGAAATAGTGTACGTTAGGACCAGACGTAGGTATGTGCCAGCTTAGTGGCCACACAGGATCCTGTGATTTTATGTGGGCCTTTCTTTGTCAGCATCCTCTCTCAGCAGATTTCCAAGACCTTACCCACCCTGCAGCCGGTCCTAACACACACAACCCTTTAAAGATAAACTCCTCCCCCTGCCTCCTCCCAGCTGATAAAACACTTACGAGCCCCTTCCCTAACTGTTAAAACTCTACTGCATGCCCCTAATGAAAAGCATCCTTCCCAACCTTGAGGAACTATCTGGGTTATGGAACTCTGCCCAGGCCCTGTGACCAGGGCCAGCTTTAGGCCGATTCCCCCGATTCCCCAGAATCGGGCCCCGCGCCTTAAGTGCCTTTTTAATTTTTTTTACTCACCCGGCGGCGGTCTGGGTCTTCGGCGGCACTTCGGTGGCAGGGGGTCCTTCAGTTGCTCCGGGTCTTCAGCGGCATTTCGGCAGCGGGGGGTCCTTCAGTGCCGCGGAAGACCTGGAGTGAGTTGAAGGAGCCCCCCGCCGCCGAAGTGCCGCCGAAGACCCGGACCGCCTCCGGGTATTCGAATCGGGCCCCACAGTTCCTAAAGCCAGCCCTGCCTGTGACTTTTACTAAACAGAGGACCCTATGAACAACATGGCTAGCCCTTTTATATACTGCCATAGGAGAATTGAACTCACCACTTTGCTTGAGACAGATTGTATGAGATAGGTCTTTAAACGCTGCTAGAGGTATTGTGGACTTGTACTTATATCCTAAACATCGTTTGGTGAAAAGATGCCGCACTGTTTAAATATGCTTGTCAGCTTCAGCCCAAAGTAAATGAATCCATCCATTTTCTGCAGACTTTACCCAAGCGTTACACTTGCTGCTTAATTAGGATCTGAAAATGTGGAGATTTTTCGTATTATTCAGTGTCTTCCTCATTAACTAACTCTCCAGATGCTTTCTTGCTTCTCAAGAACAGAACAGTATGAATTAATTCACTCCTCTTGCTGGTTTAAAAAGTTCTAAATAGTTGTCTTAAAGTAATAAGGAGTCAAAAAATACTAGGTCTGGAAACAATCAGACCTGTTTAAAAGAGCCATCCGTTTTTGTTTCAGTTCTCAAATTTGTTGTACATGAAGAGTAAGCGTTGTAATATTCCTCTTCAATACAAGCTATATTTTTTCACATAAACCATATTTATGTTAAGTTCTCCATTAAACGATAAAAACAAAGAAACTGAAAGATAAGGCTGGTGCTCTGTCCCTAACTTACCCCTGCATATTTCAAGGGTCTCAGAACAGGGAGTAATCTCACATACCATATGTAACAGGACCCAAACAAGTTGAGATAAGGACAGAGAGGTAGCCTAAATTCTGGCTTCCATTTCTTTTTTCATTTCCAGTTAGACTATTGGCAGGCCAGTGAACCCTCTCATTTTCCCCTGCCACACACTGACCACTATACATTCTTGGTCACAAACAAAATCACTTAAAATGCTCCCTGACTATCCAGCTTTCATTGGAAGTACATTAGTACAAATGTGAGTTTGCCAGAGAATGGTCACTTTGTCAATGTGTATAATTTCCACACAGAAGTTTTGCTTATAGAGCCTTTTTCCATGTAGATGACCATGTACATATGGTGTACCATATCCACAGCTAAATAATCAGCCAATTCTTTCAACATTTTAACTGTCAATTAACACTCCTTTTTTATTGCAACAGTGCAGGTGTTGGGAGGACTGGAGTATTCATAACCCTGAGCATCGTGTTGGAAAGAATGAGATATGAAGGTGTTGTAGATATCTTCCAGACAGTCAAAATGTTAAGGACACAACGGCCAGCCATGGTACAGACAGAGGTGAGAAGAACAACATACATATGCATTGACTGGGTCAGGGTAGGTGGCTGGGTGGATGCAATGTTAGGAATGGCAGGTGATGGGAGTGAGGTTTCCACAGCCAGGAATTTATATAGGAGGTATACAATTTACTTTCCCTTCTTAAGTACTGTAGCTATGTATGTAGCCTATGCAGTGCATTTAGGCTATTTCCCATTCTGTGGATAGGGAATATCACAGCCTGGAAAATGTCCATTTTAGTGGTGACTGAATAAGATATTTCTGTGACCCTATTTTCTAGAAGAAACTTGAGATGGAAACATTGCCCATGTCATTTTGAATTTTTCCTTCACGCTAGTAATCTATATTCATAATCAGGGAGCAAAGTTTGGCCTGTGGGTGCACCCTGTTGGCTTCTGTTCATTTGGAGGGCAGAATGTGTCCCGTGGCTTAAAACTGAGGCTATAGTGTTTTTATGGTTGTCCAGACTTCATATAAACACAAATTTGACTGTTTGGCATGAAAGCATTACATCCCTGTGGGGGGGGAAAACCCTAGATTACAACTTTTTGCCCTGGGACACTATAAAGTTAGTGATCTCACTGTCAGTGAAAGTTCTGCAGTCTGGTGAGGGAGAGGTCTTGGGCACGGCCAGCCAGCCTGTTCCTGGCCCGATTCAGGAATCATCCCAATTCGTAAAGAACACATAAGCACATGCTTAACTTTAATCATATAGTTAAGTACTACTTAAGTTAAAACGTGCTGAATGTCATGAATTGGAGCCTTTGACTCTCAGTTCTAAGCCAACAGATCAGATCCATAAAAAGAGGGAGAAGGGGGGAGGAAAAGCATTTGTAGGACCTTCTACAGCCTTGGGTGGCTGATACCGACCATTAAAATGTTTATGATTTGAAATTTAATATTGATCCCTGCACTTTTCCATTTTGCTCTAAGAAAATGACACTTGTTCAGTAAAAAGTAGACAGCCCTACTCTTAGTGTTTTACACATGTGCGCACACTCTTTAAATGAAATTAGACCATTTTTAAAGTTTTATCACTTAGCCAAGTAACTCACTGAGACAAAATTGAAGAGTAAACTCCATTTATTTTCCATTACCATTATTGCTGTAGAAAATGTACATTTAAGCAAAATGAAAAATATCTACTTTCTGTCCCATTGGTTCCTATAAACAAATCTAGCATATAGAAAAATAAGCTTTTGTGGAGTCCACATAAATACAATGCTGGGCTGTGCAATGTATATCCTTTCCCTCTTTCTACTTTAGCTTACTCGTGGATGATATGCTTCCACTCTAGACTGAAAGTAGAAATCTTCCATGCACTGTGTTAATTTCATCCAGAACAGAACAGAAGTCTAGGGCTCAATCTTGCAAGATGCAGAGCGCTCTTGTCCCCATCCAGCTCATGATTAGTCCTGTTGAAATCAATTTGGCTACTCCTATGCTTAAAGTTAATCATGTGCTTAAGTATTTTGCAGGATTATGAGGATGGAGGCACTAATGATCATGGCAAATTAGATAAACTGAAGTGGGTGTGTTATGATATGGACTGCTGGTCCAATGGAAGCTATTGAATTGTGATCTGAGTGAAATGAAACCCAGATCCTTATGGCTGCAAGACTGTAGCATCACATGAACAAGTCCCCTAGGCGGCTTCAGTATTTTGGAGGTCTTAAAGAAACAACTTTTGTTCTTTCACATGAAGTGAGGTGGGCAAGTTTGTTGCACTCCAGCATAAAGAGACTTCTACTGTGCTATGTGTGCAAATGAGATGAAGTGCTAGGAGTAGCACCCGCACTGAGTGTTAGTAAACCTCAAGCCCTCTGCACTTCCACACCTTTACTTTCAGGTGCAGAAGATAAAAATGGATGTAGGTCGTGTGAGGAGACTTGGCGTGAAGTATAAGCTGCACCATGTTAATAAGGTGCTTAACTTCACATTCCTCTCTGAGCCGCTAATTCCTGCCGCTGGGCAGTAATAATTTGGTAACTATACAACAAGGCAGGATTGGATCCCCCTGTGCTTCCTGACCTGCTATTTTACCTTGTGTTTATGTGTGCAGCACCCCACACCTGGCCTGGGAGGGACTGAGACCAGAATATGATGTTTTAGCATATTAGTCACATTCACTGAGATGCTATTTGAACATTTTATTAGCAAGTCTCAAACAGTATGAAATAATGCAAAAGGTAAATCTTAATGCACTCCCCTCAGACAAAAAGCTTTCTGCTAATTCTCTTGTACTCATTCAGAGCAACAACCGCTCAGTAAATGAATATATATTCGCATCACAAATAAGCAGGTTCCATCTAAGGAGAATGTTATTGCATTCAATGAGCATCTCAACCCATCTTTGTTTACTGTAACTCAAACCAGTGTATTCTGTTGATGTCAGCAGGAGGATATCACTGAACTGCTGTGGCCTCTGTGGGATATAGTGTATTCACAGAGCCTCTGATTAAATGAAAAAACAACAAAGAGGTTTTTATATTTTCTCTCTCTCTCTTTTTCTTCCAGGATCAATACCAGTTTGGCTATCGAGCCGCACTGGAATATCTGGGCAGCTTTGATCACTATGCAACGTAAAACCCCCTGACCCATCCTGGATTTTTACTGCAGGCCCTTTAAGATCCAGAGAGCCTCTTCTGAGCCATACAGTGTGCTTGAGAAGTACTTCTTAACTCCTAGCTAAAGACCAATTAGTGGGAATATTAAAAAAAACACACACACACACACACACACACAAAAACAACCCAAGAACTATTCCAGGTGGACCAAGAATTCACAGTTTAATAACCTAACCAGAAATATAATAAAAGAATCCTGACTGGTGAGGCGTCTGAAGGATCTCATTTACAGATACCTCAAGGATTCAACTTTGGTTGAAATTAAAGGGAAGAGGAAATTATTGCAAAGAACCATCATCTTGTTCAGGATTGCATGATTGTTGCAAAGATGAATCTTGAGAGTACTGCAATTCAGTGCAAGATGTTTGTTAAAAGGCCGGTACCTGGCTTCTTAAAACAAAATGGACTCTTTGCTTCAACATCACCCCTTCCCACCATAATGCTCATAATAACACTTTAGGGAAAATGGGGGAATGTTTAAAAAGAAAGTCCTTGATTTAGTTTTTTAGTATTGTAAAGATACTGCTGACCTGTGCTTCATTTTTAACTGTGTAAACTTTTTCCTTTTTTTAACAAGAGTTTATCATTTGATGAAGTGAATTTAAAAAAAAAGTTGCATAACTGTTCATTTTTTGTTTCAGAATTGTAGATTTTTTTAAGCTGTAGAACTGTTATCTGTAATATCTTGCTGTAGAAATGTTCAATAATTTGAAAATTTGCACATTTTTGTGCAGTCCTATATTTATCTACAGTACCACATTCTTCTTAGATATTACAGTTTGGTTTACTTTTGTTTTTGTTTTTAAAAGAAATACTCTTAATCAGTTAATCAAAGTGGGGCTTTTTTGGTTTCTTTTGGAATCAACAGGGAGGCGCAAAGTATAAAGCTGCTACTAACACACACACACACACTACTCTCTTTATAATTCTCTATCCATATCTATCTCTATATATATCTACAGATATACAGACAGATAGATACACACATAAATATATATAGATGCATCAGTTCTTCCATGACTTGGATTTATTGAAGTGGTGGGAAAGTTTTCCAGAATACTACATTCAACCCATATGGTACTTTTTGAACATCTCTGCATTTCCAAAGTCCATAGCTTTTTGGTTAGAAGGGAAATGAGGAATGCACATCAGTGATATTTGACCCTCACCCCGACTCAAAAAAAAAAAAAAAAAAAAAAGATTGTTTATATACACAGTCACACAAAGACACACACACATTATGTGGTTGAGGCTTCCAGTGAAGTTCAATATTTGTAACACTATAGTGCAATAACAAACCATATTATTAAGTATAGGAGGTGTGCATGTGGAAAAGGTCAGTGCATATCCCTTTAGGAGGGGAGAATGTTGTAATATACTAGCTATCAAGATGTTTAAAAAGTGTATTCAGTCATATATTGTCTATAGTATGTGCTATGAAATTTGCATTTAGGATGTGTAACAGGGCAAAGCCAAACTCATGTTGCTCTGTTAATAAATTAGAAATATTTTGTGGCATACAGCATTATTTAGAGATGCTGGTTTTTATTTTTATTTCACATTTAGAGTGCCTTATATTTGATGCCTATTTTGATAGCATATCTTTAAGTTTTGTTATGTCTGTATTTACACTAGTTAATTCATATCTTTGTTACTCTTTTCAATTAAAGCATTATCTTTTTAGCACATGTACAAAAACACTTTGAATAATACACATTCCTGGTTTTTAACCGAGTAGGGGATGTTAATAAATGCAAGCCCAAAACACTTGGGTAGTCAGGACCCTTTATCCTTTCATAACTCCAACAACAGACATGCCCACTACTTTAAGGTTCCTTCCAAATTGGCTCTCATAAACCACAGTGTTGATGATTACGGTATTGCCATTGCAGAGATGTAGGACTGCACTAGTAGTAAGTAGTTTTTGTTAGCAGTACTCATGCATCATTCCTTTCATTTGGGGCCAAATCCTGCTCACTGTACACGTCAATAGGCCCACTGAAGTCAAATTATTGGTCGCAATGGGACTGTTAGTATGGGTAAGGCAAGCAGGATTTAGCCCTCAGAGTATGCTTTAACATGACTTTAGATTTCCATTTGAGAGAACAAAATTCTTTAAACAATGTAAAATATTTTCTGAGACTCTATATGAAGCCATTTACAGTGGCCCAGGTCTCTGTCATGCCTTGTAACACGTTAGCACACAAAAATCAAAGGAACTCTTTCTTTCAGGTGTCAGATAAGAACCATACGTATAGTTCAGCTATGTTGGTGTAACACACAGGATTTTTTTTTTCTTCCATATTTCCCATCACTAGTAGAAAGAAATGTATGAAAGACCAAACACTAGCAAGCATTGTATTTGAGCACTTTTGTAGAAAAAACAAAACGAAACAAAAAACAAATATAAATATATATATAATAATAATAAAAGTATTATAGAAGGCTACCTCAAGAACGAGATTCTATAACTTATATCAGAACCAGAGAAGAATGTGCACTATGTTTCTTGTTTTCTTCTTCTTTTTGATTTGTATCTTTTGAAGAATTATTAAAGTGCCAGATTACGTAGTGCAGTCATGTTCTTTTAGCCAAATAGAGTCAGATATACACACCATTTTAGAAGCACAGACTAGGGAGGGCTGTTGCACACCAGAGCTGTTAACAGGTAGGGGCTTCTCTCCATGAAACTTTTGCAAATTCTAAAGAAAAAGGGAAAAAATCAGAAATAAATAGTGAGGGAAAGTATTGTAGGACAAATGAGACTGCAAATATTCCAGTAATCTTACTGTTCAGGAGTTGTTTCTAAGATAACTCTGTTAGCATCATTGATGTGCATTCCACTTTCTGTACACTAATGTATAGTCATTCTATAGTTAATTTAAAGAAGAAGCATCTTTATCTGCATTTACCATAATCTTCCAAGCTTAGAATTGGTTTCATCAGCATAACCAGTACGGTGCTATTATTTACCTATGTATGTGTAGTTATGTATAATTTTGTAATTAGTTAAAATGGAAAAAAAACTCAAAATATATAAAAATGATTTGTACAGAACTTTATTTTAGCTCTTTTTTTAAAAATGATTGCATGGTTAGACAATTCAGAGGCTGGCTGGGGGAAGGGAGGGCCCTCTAGGGAGATCTGCACTTTCTATACCTTTGTACTATGCACTGCCCTATTGATTCTACACCCAATAATGTTATTACTTGAACCCATCTGTAAGAAACTGCTTATGAAAATCCACTTATGTGTATGTAAATAACACAGAACATGTAAAAAGGGGGGGGAGGGGAGAGTTTGCAACAACAACAAATGCAACAGCTTTTTTTCCCTTTTATTCTTCCTTCCTTTCTTTTTTTCTTTCTTTTTTTTTTGTTTGTTTTTTTGTTGGTTGGTTGATTGGTTTTTTCGTTTGGGGTGCCCTGATACTCCAGCAGATATCAGAAGGCTGCAAGTCCCGTCATCCCCATCTGTTATGTGGCTTTGCCATTCAAGCTTGGAGTGTCTTTACAAAGATAATAAAAGTTGTGTTCTTTGCTCTCGTTTTGGATGCATAGACTGAAAAATTAAAAAAAAAAAACCTTGTAAAATGGCTTGTTAAAAAAAAATACAATTACCTCTAATTAGTAGTACGCGTAAATGTTTTACAGAATGAAAGGCGTGCTTTTTATTTTCTTACTTCGTTACATTGGTGGCGAAAGAAAGTCTGTATGAAAATCAGTTCTTTGCTGACACAAGTTCCATTTGTTACAAATGAATTCTAATAAAAATGTCAGTGTTATGCAGCCCTGGTCTTGTTTTCTTAAGCAGAGCTTTTGGAATCAAAACAGTTTGGTTTTTCTTGGTCATAGAGGAGTCTAACTGACATTATAAAGTAGTCATTAATCTTAACTAGTAGCAAGGCAGTGGAAAATGCATTTCCAGGTTAGCTAATATGTTGTCCTCCATGGTGATTTTTGAGCTATGGGAGATCCTCAATTGGTATAAATTGTCATAGTACCATGGACTTTAACACTTACATTACTTAAATTTACACTGGATGATCTGTCCCCATTGTATTTAAGGAATTGCTTCAATTGGCTTAAGAAAACTACATGTTGGCCCATATTTAGAGCCAAATCCAAAGATAATGAGACATCTGCAATTCTTATCAAATTCTAGGGGAGTTGTGGGTTCTTGCCACTCCTCAAGATTTAGTTCTGATATTTTAATTTCCGGAATGAATTAAATGAATTCTGATACCTTAATTTCTGGAATGAATTAAAAGTGGTTATTTGAATAGTGGCATGCAGTTTTGACAATTCTGTAATGAATCTCTGCACTGAACCATGTTTTCCTGTTTGTTTGGGTACAAATATGGGTCTCTAAAACTGCCATCAAAGCAATAGAAAAATATCTGTATTATTTTAATCAAAAAAGATTTAGGTAACATGGTAAAGTGTAATGGTTGCAGGCTTTGCGGAGCATGTCTCAGATTCCTACTCAGCTGTTAGTGGCAGAAAAGATAGCAGCCTCTCTGGATTTTTTGTTTTGTTTTTTCCTGGTGGTTTTGGGGCAGATATTATCACTAAAATTATTATTCTGTTACCAAGATAACATGGTGTATTGGAGATTAGTGTTAAGTATAAAAACAGAATTCAGTGGGCAGGAAACGTTTATTGCTATATTAGCAAAATGCTGGTTTATTGGACCTTTCACTTTTCTTAGCTTAAATTCTAGTTCATAGCTGTGGTAGCAGTCTAAAGGCAAACGTTGATGCCCTTACTTACTTAAGTAGACTCCCATTGACTTCTATGTACCACAAATATTGATTAGGCTTCACAGGTCAAGTAGAAATTAGATCAGTGGAAGGTGTTTTAAGCTGACTTTTTGTAAATATTCTCCTAAACTCTTCCATACTTTATATTGTTCTTTTTAAGGGCCTGATCCAAAGCCCAGTAAAGTCAGAAAGAGTCCTTCCATTGACTTGCATAGGCTTTGGATCTGGCCCTTAGTGTCTTCACAGGAAGTCTAAGTTAAGGATGAATAAAAACCAAATAAGGTTATCAAGATTTGGCAGTATACCCTCTGATGTAATTTAAGTCAAGTTAATTGGTTTTAGCAAGAGTTGTCCTAACTAATATTTTCTTGTTCTTAAAAAATACTTTTGTGGAGTAAAACCAGAAATCAATGCAACAAACTGAGAAACTCCATTAATATCAGAATCAGTAACTGACAACATTCAAACTCAATTGTGCTCACGTTCCTTTTGATAATACATGAAGATTTGTGTTTCCAGATTTTTCTGTTTTTCCTTCTGCTACATCTTTCAGGTTGGAATGAATATCTGACTAATTGTAGAACACAGCCTCTGTACTGATTTTGAAGAGAGAGATTGAATTTCTGTCTCCTGCTCCACCCCTCTTGCTTCCGCCCCAATTTTTTAGAGAAAATAAAAAGAATTGGCAAATATATGGGCAGAGTGTTGAAAGAGTACTGGTGAAGAATATTAGGAGGACATTAATGACCAAGAGCAGACACTTGTTAAGTTCAACCAAACTTTAGACTATTACAACTAGTGCTGGTCAAAAAGAGAGATAACATTTTCACAAAAAACTGATTTTTTTTTGCAAAAATTTTGAATTTAGAAATTTTTTTAACCAGCTCAATAACTGGCTGAAAAAATTGGACTTTTTTTTTTTGAAATTTTTTACCTTTTTTGGTAAAATTCAGAAAATAATTCATCATATTGGAAATTTTGAAAATGTTTGGACCAACCTTCAACACAGGACAAAATAATGATTTTACTGTTCTCTTAAGCTTAAAGGAGGGGATTTCTTCACGGTATTGAAAAATTCTGAGTCCATAACCTGGGAAAAGCAACTGTAAGAGAAACGTGAGATCAAAAACAAAAGACCAGATGTGCCCTGGGACATCTTCAATACAAGCAAGTAAGGCCATACAATACAAGAACTAGGGAAGGGTGCACAATATCCTCTTGCCAGATATGCATTATGAGATATAGGAGAGTGGTTTTTTTAAAAAAAGTGGATCCTGCATTGATTACTGTTCACATGTCTGTAAGGGTTGAAAGAGCCTACAGGATACAGTGACGGCGTGAATGAGATCATTTTCTTTAGTGTCTCAGAGACAAAGAACAGAGGGCAGTGATTGCTAGGAAGAGAAACGGTGTTCAAAAATACAAAACTCTATCTTATTCTGATCTGGGATCACGAGTAGAGAGCAAGAGACCTAACACTCCAGCTCAGAAGAACCTTTCAGGAGCTGACTTCACAAGCTACTATCTTGTGTTCTGCAAAATTATCCAGCCGAAGACAACGTTTATATTTTGGGGGCGCCAGCAG
This sequence comes from Terrapene triunguis, assembly GCF_002925995.2. Lineage (NCBI taxonomy): Eukaryota > Metazoa > Chordata > Testudines > Emydidae > Terrapene > Terrapene triunguis. Next base: position 1,020,343 of record NW_020699373.1, read on the forward strand.
CAGCTGAATGACTGCTGAAAGAAAGTGAAGACAACTCACCCATCTGTTTCTTAAGCATGAAAATGTAGTTACTGGAAATGCAACTATCATGAAGTGTTCTGCATTAAGTAATTAAATTGTGTAGTGTTTACTCCATTGCTGCATTACATAGTTTAGTTCAATTTTCATTTAAGATTGAGTGGACCACTAAACTAAATGTGACTCTTATATTTTTTTATTCACTGCTAAAATTGGGCATCCACATAATTAGTTAATTACTTTAACATACAACATGGTTCCCCAAATCTTCACACACACACACTCAAACTTTTGAGTTAATTCTATAATTAAATCTTCTGATTTTTGGTTTTAACCAATAGACACCAATAATACACCCCCAATACAAAAAGAAAAGAAATGAAATTGGTATTTATCCAATAAACACCAGAAATGGTTACGTCAGTCTAAGGGCTTGTCTACATGGAGCAGTAATATGGACTATGGAGGTATGGTTTCTAAAGTGTATTAACATGTTGTACATTAATTGATCCGTGTTGACCTTGCTGGTGCATACTAAAGGTTCCCTAGTGTGCTTTAAGACAGTGCTGTTTGAAACAGTGCTTCATTAAAGTGCACTAGGGAACATTACGAATAGATTAGTTATTACAGTATATACTACATAATGAGTAATGTATATAACAGGGATCAGCAACCTTTGGCACGCAGCCCGTCAGGGAAATGTGCTGGCAGCCTGGGACAGTTTGTTTACCTGCAGCGGCCGCAGGTTCGGCCAATCGCAGCTTCCACTGGCCGCGGTTCGCCATTCCAGGCCAATCGGGGCTGCAGGAAGTGGCAACCAGCACATCCCTTGGCCCATGCCACTCCCACAGTCCCATTGGCCTGGAATAGCGAACCGCAGTCAGTGGGAGCTGCGATCAGCCGAACTGCAGGTAAACAAACCAGCCCGGCCCACCAGCGGATTTCCCTGACGGGCCGCGTGCCAAAAGTTGCCAATCCCTGGCATGTAATATACATTATACTACTGTAATGAGTAACGTATATAATACACATTACTCTTTACTTTTATATACAAAGGGAACCTCCCTCCCAAAAACCCCCAGATTTTTGGACAGCTGCATAAAACTCAAGAATTGCTAAAAAAATACACCTCGAAAAATGAAATTGATAAAAGCAGAAGTCCTATCTATAAACCTGAAGTTTCATATTTTTCAGAGTTATTTAAGTGTGTGCTATTCATGTTTCCATATTAGTATTAGACTGAAGTAGTAACACTGATTTCAAAATGTACTGGATATTACACTGCATTATTTGTAACAATGCTGCTTCTGTGAAATATTGTTTTTAAAACAAAACTGTATTTTAAAAAAAGTTTTTATAAGTAGAGAGTAATAGAGTATCTTTTTCATGCGGCAAAGAGAGTAGAGAATCAGTGATAGTCTGGGAAGTTGTATATTACCAAAGAGAGTCTTCCATCCACAAAACCTCAGGTTAGTTTTTTTTAAAAAAGACAGGAAGTATTAAGAAAAGAGCTCTAGTTAGCCTTAGATAATTAATAAAATATTTCTGAATTGGTGGGTTTCTTTTAAAAAACAAAAGGATTTGAATGCTGTATGTTATATTGGTATTCAAGGCAGAAAGCTTTGCTCTTGCAATACCTATTCTGTTTTCAACAAAGGCTATATTTGCCCTGTTGTTCTGTCTATGATGGCTATGGTACCAAGAGCCAGCATATTTCCGTATCCTAACATAGTGAATATAGACTGGTGGAAACATCTGCTGACTAGCTTCACAGAAGTGCAGAATGATAACCTGCAAATGAGACATTGTAATGAATAGAGATCATTTTGCATCAAAGCTATAAATAGAGTGCTTTTGAACCCACAATGCATTCAGCTTGCTTCTGTCAGCAGAATATAAGAAAAAAAGTCTTTATTATATAGTAGGAACAAGCAAACAGGCTTTCCTTGCCAATAAAAGCAGTCCATTATATATTCAACAGCCTTATTGGATCTGGAATATAAATCTTTCATGTCAGTTCCAAACTGCTTAGAACTGCCTTCTTTTCTCTGAATGTTTAAGACAAACGTACAAATGTAAGTAGTCCTTCATGGGGTAAAAATCCCCAAATATGTGGGTATTAATAAATTGAATCTTTAAAGCTTTTTACAGTTTTCTTCTTGTTATTCTTGTTTGTAATTTAGTACCATCCAGAGGATCTAACTGAGTGCAGGTTCCCATCGTATAAGGGGCTGTACAGACACAATAAGAGATGGCCCCTACCCCAACAGCTTTCACATTAAATAAAGGGCAGGAGGGCAAACAGGCACAGAATGTTGAGTTGACCCACCACAGGTTAATGGAAGTTCTGAGATAAGAACCCAGGTCTCCTGACTCACAATCTAGTTCCCTAAACACTGTACAACACAGCCTTCAGGTGCCTTGTTTGCACAATGTTCCAAAGCATACAAAATGTTCCAACCTCGGTGCCTAAAGTTAGTCATCTACATCGCTATTTAGCGTGCTAGGTAAAGTAGACTGAGTTTTCCAAGGTGCTGAGAGTTGTGGGGGCTCAAGCATTTCTGGACGTTGAGTAATTTACTTTGGTCCCTAAATATGGATTTAAGTGCCTCTTGGCCACAACACATGTAGAAGAGGAGGTGGGGCAAGCAGAGAGATAAATACATAAATCTAGATATACGGAAATACTCATCTTGCCTTGAGAACAAAACTGTGACTGAACATATCTTCACCACTTTTGAACAGAAGCAAAGAGTTACCACAATGCATCACATGTTCCCATCCTCAGTTGACCCTTGAACTATAACTGTTCTTCTGCAGATGTAAAATCTCACTTGCTCCCTAACATTGTGTCAACCCTTTTTGTTCCTGCGTTTGTTACTTGCATACCCACTCCCTTTGGAGCCTCTTAGAGCCTACAATTTCTTCCCCTCCCACCTGTTTCCTTTAGACCCAATTATTCTGATCTTCTAGAGCCATTGGTGGTCTTTGCTTCAGGCTCAGTGGCCTAAGCAATGTTTATCAGAGGCATGCTGGGCAAATCTTCAAAGTATTCTTCGAAAGCCTTAAAATGTATTCTTGAATACATCCAGTTCTTATGGAAAGTATTGGCTTGATGGCAATGAAGAATGAAGTTCCTAAACACAGTCTTCCTTAAGACTTAACCAGTGCATCTCAACCCTGCACCAGAGGAAGCATCTTGAGGGATGAAAGATCAGTTCAGGTTCTGTGCCTGGTAAGCCATTGGCCTCAGCTGAGAATGCCAATTGTGGTAGCTTTTGAGATTTTGGATGAAATCCTGGCTCCACTGAAGTCAATGGCAAAAGTCCTGTTGAGTTCAATGGGTCCAGGATTCCACTTCAGGGTAGTTATTCATAAGAAAATGGATACCAGCTCATATTATATAGACCATTGAACAGATAAGAGATGGTAAAACAACCTGTCATTTGTGATCTGGGCCAGATTTGAATTGATGACCTTTATTCCACTGTCTTTATTCCAGATACAGTTTCAAGCATTTTTTGTGAATTCAGTCTAAAAATGCTGGAAACTATGGGACTGAAACAAAAGCAGGCCAACAAACCTATTGTTGATAGTTTTCATACTTTTGCTACTTCAGCTACCAAAAATGCATTAGGAAGCACACCAAACATGGCTATATTATAAAGAGTGCTCTTATAAATGCTGCTCTATTTATGCCTATGGAAATGGAAGGATGTGACTAGACCATCAACAAGGATTGTGGCAGCACTCATGCAAAAAAAGTTCATTTGACTCTTCTGGGCTGTTGCAATTTACTTAGTATTGCAAACCTTCATTAGAGTGTTCATTAGAGGGTTGCCCCCATCTTGGGAACTTTTTCCCAGCATGCATTTCTGTGGCTGACCCATTAAATTTGGCAGAGCCAAGCAGCAGAGACTAAGGTAGTCATTTTGCAACTAAATGCTGCTGGCTACATCTGACTTTCTCTCATGAGCTAACATTTTATATTTTCCCTTTCTTCCCGCTAAGGGGCTGGGACATCCTCACAATTCTCCTTGTATTACCTCCAACAACATCCTAGCTGAGGCTATGTCTACATTACAAGCAAGGGGTGTGGTTCCCCTGCTCACATACACATCCTTGCACTAGCTTTCATTGTATATAGCCACGATAGCATTGGTTGTGGCACGAGAGGCAAGGCTGAGCTGTGCTGAGTACAAACACACCTGAAACTGGTGGCCATGTACTCGGCACAGCTGCTGCTATCCATGCTACCATGGCTATGTTGCTATTTCTACTCACTCTAACTCTACGAGAGCTAGCACAGGTGTGTGTACATCAGCAGGTAAATCACACCCGTAATGTAGCCATAGCCTAAAAGATGTTCTTGTATGAATGAGCTTACAAAGCTCAAAATGAATGCATATTTCCAGACATAAGTTTGGAAAACCCTTTGAATTTACACAAAAAATGTAATTGTGATGGGTTAGACACCCTTCCCCTCCCCCCCATCCGGGATGCCACCTGATGTGCTGGGGTCCCACTCAGCCCTCTGGCCCTACCAGTCTGGGTTTCCATTGCACTGGGTTGCAGTGCCAGGCTCTCAAGCCCCTTTCCAGCACACACCCAAGCAAGACCACACCCAGCTGTAGACACAGACTGCAGTCAGATCTGTGTGAGTGGATTCACCCAGCACTCACATGCACACCCATTGTGGAGAGACAAACCCCAGATAATAGTGCCTTTTGCTGCATAGAAAGAACTGCAAAGTGCAAGCTCATAAAAATTCACCCTCTCCCTCAATGTGGAGGGAGATATGCACAACTTCTTACCTCCCCTCCTCCCGCCACCATATTAATTACACAATCTGGGTTATGTTATAAACAAGAAATAAATTTATTAACTATTAAAGGTAGATTTTAAGTGATTATAAAGGATAGCAAACAGAACAAATCAGATTGCCAAGCAAATAAAACAAAACACGCATATTAAGCTTAAGATCTTCAAGAGACTGGTTTCAAGAAGTAATTTCTCACCCTAAATGTTGTTTCAGGCAAGCTGCCAAGCTTCTGTAGCTTGGAGTTCCAGTGCCAGTTATTTCTCTTTACAGACTAGACTCCTGTCTTAGTCTGGACTCAGCCCTTGCCTTTCCCACCACTCAGTTCCTTTGTCTCGTCAGGTACTTTCAGCAGTCTGTCTTCTTGGACAGGAAGGCAATAGAGAAGAGTCCTGTTTGTCTTACTCCCCAGCCTTAAATAATAATTATATAAGGCAGGAATCTTTTGTTTCCCAGTCTTGATCTCCCCCTCCTTTTAGTGGAAAATTACTAGAAGTCCAAGATAGTGTTTAGTACCAGGTGACAGGATCACCTGACCTAGTAAAGTCACAGCTACATCCCAGGACGCCTCTCAGGAAGTAGAGCGATTAGTATCTTCAAAGTCTTATTGTTTCTTCCTAATGGCCCATCAAAGTTGATGGCCTGATGTCTGGTGGGTGTCTCCCAAATACACACACAGTTGTAATTGTTACATAGGCAATATTCCTAACTTTAAATACACAAATGATACATGCATACAAATTGGATAATCACATTCAGTAAATCATAACCTTTCCAATACCTTACAAGACCCATCTTGCATAAAATATATCTCAGTTATGCCATATCCATATCATAAGCATATTTCCATAAATAATACGGGGGTGTAATCCGAAGAAGTGGGCTGTAGCCCACGAAAGCTTATGCTCTAATAAATTTGTTAGTCTCTAAGGTGCCACAAGTACTCCTGTTCTTTTTGAGGATACAGACTAACACAGCTGCTACTCTGAAACCAGTAATAACTGGATTTAGTTTATACACACACACACATAGGTGGTACAACAATGAAGTGTTGAGTCAGGATTTAGGAGATTTGTTTACATATGGTAATTATATATACCTCAAGAGATCACTGTGAAACACTTGTCCCTTGCATGCTGTTCGTATGATTCACAAGCTGGCCAACAGCATATATTTCTGTGAACTGTGTATTGGCCTAAAGGTACCAGGAGACAAGTGATTTTTGTGAAGTCAACACAAATGCAGTCTGCTTCCAAGGAACTGGCAGTGTTAGAACTCTCTAAGATTAAGAGTAAATCAGTCTAGTAAAATGTATTAAGCTTGGGAGTCAGTGATTAAATTCACTTGTGTAGTACTTGAAAGCTCAGATTGTCTTTAAATAACTGGCTGCTTTTAAAGGCAGTGAAGATGAGGCTGAGTAAAAGCTGTTTAGCTTGTTAATTGTACATTTCCACCATTGGTTCAAATATTAGTTTTTTTAATGTACAGTGGAATCTTAATTTTGAGTTCCCAGGTTTTCTAACATTTGTGACATTTGTTTTATATATTTATTGAAAAATAACTACTCATTCTCTAATAGGAAGTACTTTCCCCCATGAACATTATACAACCTTTCAACTTTAATTCCAAGTTAACAAAGATTTTTGTCTAAGAATTGTTGCAAACATTTCAGAAATGCTCTGTGACAGATGTCTGCATGGGCTTTGCAAGATGAGCAAGGATGAATCCAGCTCCTTCATAGACCACATATCTGTTTCCCCATACGTCATTCTTCCCTGTACTTACTGCCAGATCTACCTCTTGGCCCACTCGTGTATAAAATGTGTGTTTCACTCTAGCTCCCTGCAAGCCAGGCCCATATTTGGTTTCCTGTCTAACTATAACATGGCCATCTCACTAGGCCATGTGGTCTTTTGAAAATCATTGTGTTTTTTTTTAAATCCACCTCTGGCATTGGGCTATCTAGCCTTTATGAAATACAGATGGGGGCCATGTGGGTGTGATAAAATGTGCCTCAGGTGTTGGGATTGTGTGTGTTTCCCAAGTTATACATGGTACTTCATACCGTTTGCAATGTATTCATTGGGTTATCCCAATTTTATAGAGTCTCCATTGAGTTATGTGGGCTTGAAAAAGCCTGGGCCATGAAGACTTTATAAAGTTCATCTCATTCACCAGGACTATGCAGACCTACAAAGCATGCAAGCATCAGGCTTTGAGGACTTTATAAGGTGTACAATGATCCAAGAATGTAATGTTTAATGCACTACAGCGCACCATACGGGTATCCATTTGCATATGTGTAGTATCCCAGTGCATCACAAACATTAATGTGCTTACCCTCACAACATTCCTTCTTATGGTACATTAACTCTGTCCCAGCCTCCTATTCTGATTAGCAAAACTGCAATCATACAGCTAGTTGGTCTTGCCTCTCAGAGCCCTAAGATTATTACTATCTCTGTGGTATTTTGTTTTCAGCCAGCAGTGGCTGGACACACAAAATGGCTGACTGCAGTACTGTGAAGTTTAATTCTCCAATAACCGGTGCCATTTTGGCTGATGAGATCATCATGCACCTCCATTGGCTTGGTTCTTGGCACAGTGCCCAACATCCAGTCAAACTCCTCATAAAATGGGCATGATGTCAACTAGTTGACACTGAGGTGCAGTTCTAGTCTCTCGTTTTCCTATCCTCAGTCTTAAGCCATCTAATCCACTCCTGCACTGATCACTGGGCCAGCAAATTTGCAGTGCTGTCAGTTTCTTTGCTATTTGCTGGTAAGCATGGGCATTCCTTGTACTCTTACTAAAGTGCACTGTTTTGCTGGCATCACACCAGAGAGTTACCAAAATCTGGCTGCGCAGTTTGCAAACAATTTCTTCTGTTCAGTCTCTTTTGCAAACACAGAAGGTCCTCAGATGGTGTCTTTGCAGCTGTGTGTTCAGAAGACAATGGAAGGGTTAAACATTGTCTCACTAAGCTGCTGCATTACACCGGGGGGCTGCTTCCATTTCCCTGGAGATTCTTGGGCTAGAGAGGACAAAGAAAGTTGGCTCATAGGATTGTGGCAGTGGGGAACTGCATCTACATGGCAAAGCAATAGGGGTCAAACTGTGGGTCCTGACTCAAGTCCTAGGACCCTAAGTCTGAGCTTGAATCTGACAGATTTATGTGTAGATAGAAGGGAGTTTGGGCTCAGGTCTGAGCTCGGGCTTACATTGCAGTGTAGCCATACTTTCTGTGCTCCATTATTCTCCAGGGTTCCAACTGCCCTTTCTGGCTACTTTTTATTTTCAACTTATATATATATATATATATACAAAACAAGCCACATTTCAGTAATAAATAGACATTTCAATTTTAAGACATTTCCTCCCCCCTACACAAGAAAAAAAGGGGAAATGCTCACAAAGTGTGATCTTCTAGTTTCTGCACCCTCTTATCTCACCAACACCTTTACTGATTTACCGCTGGTAGAAATATTCTACGTTTGCTTAAAGCTTTAGCTGTGAAGTTTCAGGTTAATGGAGCTATAAGAACTAGGCTTATGCTTGGAGGCTAGCCTCATCCTCAGCTATGGAAAAGAGAAGCGTGGCATCTCTCTATACCAGGGGTCGGCAACGTTTGGCACGCGGCTCGCCAGGGTAAGCACCCTGGCGGGCCGGGCCAGTTTTATTTACCTGCTGAAGCGGCAGGTTCAGCCGATCGCGGGCCCCACTGGCCGCGGTTCGCCATCCCCGGGCCAATGGGGGCAGCGGGAAGCGGCGCGGGCGAGCGATGTGCTGGCCGCGGCTTCTCGCTGCCCCCATTGGCCCGGGACGGCGAACTGCGGCCAGTGGGGGCTGCGATCGGCCGAACCTGCCACGTCAGCAGGTAAATAAAACTGGCCCGGCCCGCCAGGGTGCTTACCCTGGCTAGCCGCGTGCTAAACGTTGCCGACCCCTGCTCTATACTAATCCAATAGTCGTATTCAATATGCCCTCCACAAATAGTATTGTACTCGTAATAAAGAGGGCTGAAGGCAGAGTGCCTAATTTGCAACCTGTCATCTGCCCAGAATTTTCAATTTCACCTGCCACAATAGCTCATTAAAATGATTTCCCAGCTGAAGTGAGATTTTATGATTGAAGAAAAACCCTCCCAACTTATCTGTGAGCGTGGTGCGGTGGGGTGTGTTTCATATCTCTCACTGCCCTTTATATCTCTGTTTATGATCCGATAGGCTCTGTGAGTGGAGGGGATATAGATATTTTATCCGTAGTTTGCTCAGGAGCTCTTTGGACATTGTCTGGCCTTATGCCTGTGCAGTTTAGAGGGCAAATTGATTGTAATTTCCTTAGAGGTGTATGTTTTGCCTTGGTTGAAGCCCCATAGGTTTTTTGCGTTTGCCTGAGCTGAAGCCATGTCCAGAGGCCAAAATCAAGACTAATGCAAGTTGAAGTCTTACACTGCCTAATTAAAGCATCTGCACTGTGCTCTTTCACCGTTGAATGCGTTTGACAAACAAGCTCCCAGAGCAACAAGGATCCAGTGCTCTGCAGATTTTGTAGCTATGGCATTATTGGTATGGTTTTAATTTAGTGCACAAATGCTATTGTTTGTGATACTTTTGCTGATTCTGCTTAGTGCCGATTTAAAAAAAAACCCCTCCATGTCTGCCTTCACGGTATCAGAGAGAAGAATAAAAGAACCATCTAGCTGGCTGACTCTAATAAGCAAAGAGGGATGTCACATTAGATGCCTGTGTTACATAATCATACCCCTTCATGGAGGGGTGGGTCAGGGGTTCCCTCAAGTCCCCTCCAGACCACACTTAAGGTCATTTATACTGTCCTTCCATCTGTGCCGTAAGAGGGGTTCCCTGAGTAAACAAACAGATCCTCTCCCCTCTCTTTCCCTTATGAGAGAGGGGAATCTGAATGAAAGCAAAGAAAGGCAAAGGTGGCCTATCTCTCAGGCAGTTTGTCTGGATTCAGTTCTTTGGGCTTGGTTTATCAGGGGGCATATTGTCTCTTAGTGGGGTCTACCCCCAGTCCGTCCTCTTGGCGCATATTGCTTTGCTGCTGCTTTGTGCATCTTTGAGAGCAGTGAGGCCTGCCGCTGTCTCCCTCTCTGCTGACCTGTGTTTATTGCCAGCAGTCTCTGAGGTGGAGCAGTTCTCCTCCTGTTCACCATCTCTTCCTGTGGCAAGTTTCCTTTCTTAAGACTCCCCCCACACACACACACACCCCGCTGTCCCCACCCCCTTCCAGGCAGAACAAGCTTTACAGGTGTGCCTCATTAGTGCTGTACAGGCCCAGAAGAACTCATTAGTCTCCTCCCTACCTGAGTGAGGGCGTGTCCCCTCACACCTGGTGTATATATCCTTTCATATAGTCTCTTGTTACTGGCAGCTGAGTTTTCTTAGTGAAAATGTAAGGAAATTTCAGTTGGTGATGGATTAATCTTGGTAAGGGAGTGGTGAAATGGGGAAGGTATGCTAGGAAATTAGTGTCTCCATTTTAAAGACTTCAGGAGTCCTCAAAGCTGCAACAAAACTCATTCTAATGCTTTCAAGGGAGAAAATATGGAGACAGAAAGGCCTGTTTTCAATCCTTTGCTGAGATTTTTCTTTTGGTGATGCTAACCTTCCAATGGAACATGGTTCTGCTCCAGGGCATCAGCAAGGTAAGTGACAACTAGCTTAGTGTGCTATAGGCTTAGCGTCAGATGGTGACTATAGAAGATACTAGTGGTTCTCGTTTTACATCCACCAATATGAATTTTGTGTACATTGCATTTGAAATTTGGGGAAGGAGAAGGGAAAGAGTGTTGGAAATCTGTTCAGTTTTCTCCTTTTGTACTATTTTTAATGCAAGTAAGGTGGAAAAAACATCTTCAGTCCTGGCCTCTTTTATAATTCCTCCTGACCTATAGGATGAAATCCTCTGAATAACACTGAGTTTCTGTAAATAAATAAGATGCTTCCTTCTTGCATGACAGGGGGAATTTTAAATGACCAGGACTGCTGGCGTAAACGGTCATAGCTGAATAGCTACATAGGTGAATAGCTACTTCAAGGCTAAAAAGCTCCCATTATAATAAATTAGGGAGCAGATTCTCAACTGGCGTAAACGATCATAGCTCCATTGATTTCAAGGCATTGATGTCAATTATGCAATGACAACTCACCCCAGCTGAGGATCTGTTCCTGGATTTTGATCCTATACAGTGTCTTTCAGATTTCAAGTATCCCTAGGCCCTTGATAAAAAGATGAAAGCTGGTGGTGCAGTGACTATATAAGCAAAAGGAATCATGGCCCTGGGATGAGCAATAACTCAGACAGAGCCAAGAACCTTTGACCTTGTTTTGAGAGAGGGAAAGTTGGCCAGGACCATGTTCGTCAGGACAACAAGAAATTTTCCCTGCTGCTTCTTTGAGTTGTTTAACTTCCATTTGGCTAGCTAGCACACACAGGCAGAAGGGTCTTCAGTTTAACATTTCATGTATAGGATGGCACATTTCCCATGATAAGCTCCCCCTCCCAAGTACTGCAATGTCGTGTCAGCACTAGTTATGATGCAAACCTGGGTCCTTCGGGGGTTTGAAGTCAGGCACTCAAAATCACTAAACACTCCTTAAAAGAATGGCCTGTGTTCATGCAATGTATTCTAGATAGTTTCAAACAAGAATATGTCAATAAGCAACGTGCTAGGAAATGTCCTTCCACATCTGCATGCTGCATTTTCGTTATCTTTGGGCACAGACATGTGCGACAAGCACGTCCGGCTTAATGTGCTTTTGCAAAAGTGAAAAATCCCACTGGAGCAATAGTTCAGTGGAGCTACTACTGCTGGTCCCTCAAGCACATAGATTATTCCACTTGTAGTCGCTACACATGCGTTGAACTGAGATCAGAGCTGAGCTCATTGTGAAAAGGCACTTTTGCATGCATAGAAAAGAGCATATTTCACAAATGAACAAGCTAAGTGTGTAGCTGATTTGAATATCTAAATAATACCCAAATGAGATTTAATTGAATATTCAGTTCACACAGTCTAACCAACTCAATTATAAATGCACTGATCCCACAAGCAATGTAAGAATGCATACAGAGAGTTAATGAATTAAATGACAGTAGCCACCACCACTATGCTGCATAAAGAACAGAGGACCCAGGTTTGCATCATAACCAGTGCGGATGTTACATTGCAGTACCTGAGATGCGGGGGAGACTATCATGTGAAATGTTAAACTGGTGACCCTTCTGCCTTAAAGGCACCTGTTTCAAAACTCCTCGAAGGCACCTTCCCTCTAAAAATCAGGTTCTCAGGTTGGGCACCCAAAAACGGAGGCATCCAAAATGATGAGTCATGTCTGAAAATCTTGGTCAGAGTGTAAATTCCATACATGTACTGGAATAAACACACTTCGGGTGAAATCCTGGTTCCAACGAAGTCCATGGGAGTTTTTCCACTGACTTCCATGGGGCCAGGATTTCACCATGAGGCTGTTCACGGGCCTAGACAATAGAGAACGGGCAGCCTACATGTGGCTTTATGTGTCTTTCACCTATCACAGCAATCCAATTGCAACAGCCAGAATTCTGATATCAAATGTATTTATTTGTGCAGTATAGTTGTAGCCATGTTGGTCCCAGGATATTACAGAAACAAGGTGGGTGAGGTAATACCTTTTATTGGACCCACTTCTGTTGGTGAGAGAGAGAAATTAGTGTGGCTTGAAAGCTTGTCTCTCTCTCACCAACAGAAGTGGGTCCAATAAAAGATATTACCTTGTCCACCTTGTCTCTAGCAAATGTATTGGATGTTCCCAGGCAGTTGGGTTGGGAAGAGACTCATTTATGTGTAATTTATAGGTAGTGTCGGAGAAAAACGAGTTCTCACTCTGAGGTTGGATGCCACATGCAAACTAATATCTCTATATTCAAATTTCCTTTATCCCTTTCTCCACTTCCACACTAGCGTATTAAAATTGGGGCAGCTACAGTGTTTGAATACCATTCTTCACCTAGTAAGTAATCTAAGTACAACTAGTATCAATCCACTGCTATAAATGTATTGTAACTGATTCAGACTATCCTGTGTAGTGTGAGCACACCGCTGAGTGGATGATTAGTATTCTCAATGTCATAATTTTGTGGTATTTTTCTAAAGAGAAAAACAAGTCATACTCTAGCATGATGATTGAGAGATGACAGAGAGACAGGCCCAAACTAGGTCCTGGAGCCTGAATCCTTTCAGCTGTATCATAGTCTCTGTCCAAGTGTGATAGCTAAGGAAGCAGCTATGCTTTCGCTGAAAACAATGGGAGGTTTGCTGTTGAATTCAGAGAGAGCAGAATCAGTGCTAGGACTGATTAAAACACTTCACTTTAAAATCACAGAGCATGACACATAGATTCATAGTTTTTCAGGCCAGAACAGACCTTGGTGATTATCTAGTCTGATCTCTTGCATAGCATAGGCCATAACTCCTGGTTGATTGAGAGCATATCTCTTAGAAAGAGAAGCATTCTTCCTCAAGAACCACATATTCAATTCAGAATCAAATACAAATTTCCTTCTTAACACAGTCACCCCTGAGGCGCCCCAGACCAGATGTTGGGCATTGCTGCTTTAGAAAAGCAGTTACGCATAAGGAAGAAGTAAATTTGCTAAGACGAAAACTTTTACATGTACTGGGCTGGATCCTGCATTCCTGATGCACCCAACACTACTGCTGAAACCAGTGGGAGGTTTGGATGTGCACATGAAGCAGGGAGGGGAATTAGATGAGTTTTTACAACCTGCTGTTTCCTGGCTGTTTTTTTCAGAGCTATCCACAGGCAAAGAGGCTGAAAGTGACTGGAAGTGTATGCGTGAAGTTTATGTAAACTGGGGATATTTTTGCCTATAAAAATGGGAACAAAGTAATCCTTAGAAAATATTATTTTGTACCCAGGGAGAAAAGTCCCCTCAGCTAGCACTACTGGGGGAAGGGGCAAGAGTTCAGATTTATTGATCTATTTGTAAAAAAGAATCTGAGCAAATGAGAGCAGAGCAGAGAAAGAGGATGGTCAGAAAAGAAACCTAACGAGGGATCCAGCCATCTAAATCCACAAACTCTTACCGTCAGTCATTGTCACATTAGATAATTGAATATTTGGTTAGAATCAAGGCTGTATGAAACTGTTGCACAATGTTTAGGGGGGGGGAAATCACACTAAGGGATTCTATAGTAATTATACCAAACCCTGTAGCATTGCTATAGTCATATACCTTATTGTGTAGAATACAGCAGCATCCTCTTACAAGTCAGGAGTCCAATCCCTCCTTCCTGACACCAGTGAGCAATTTCCCATTCCGCTGAAGGAAGACTTGGCTGTAGATTTCTAATTCCTATGCAGATGTATCTCAATAAAGATGTTTACTGTAGAGTTTTATAACTGGACTTTTTTTTTCATGAGGATATATATATATTCTTTTAAAAAAATCTTACATAAAAAGTTACTGAAGGTTCTGCAATAAGGGCAAAGGAGTGAACAGATTTCTTTGTCAACCAACCAAGCACATTAAATTGATTATATAATTTAACTGCTCTGTTCTGTTTGATAGCCTCCTATTAGTATTGCCCCCTCCTACCTCATAGTCAATTGTAAGCTCCAGTAATGGAAGAACATATTTATGTTCTTTTGAATTTGTAATTTTCTGCCATATGAACTAATAGTAATTTGCAATTTCTTTCACCAAGGGGAGCCTATTACCCCAGGAAAAATGATCATCCATGCTTCAAATATGTAGTCTGTTTATTTTATTTATTTATGTATTGGCCTTGCACGGTTGTCATAGCCTAAGAACTGTGAATCCAGGGCTGGAAACTACTGATAGGCTTAATATAAGCTCGAAGCACCAGGCAACCTGTTCCCTTCCCCAAAACTCTGCCCTTATGGAAAGTGTTAGACAGCCAGCTGAGAAATAGAGACTGTACTTATGTAACCAGCGTAGGCTGCTGAGGGGAGGGCTGGCAGCAGCTGTAAAAGCTGGCTACTGTGCTTTAAATATCAGCAGCAAGTAAAGGACACTGGAATGAGAGGGTTAATCAAAATTATACCATAAGTGTAGCATGCCAGCCAATAAAAATAAAATATCCTCTCAGCCATGACAGGCAGGCTGGTACTCTTCAGTCACACCTTGTGTTTCCCACAGAAACAACACCCTGGGTCAACTATGCTCTGGGGAAAACACAGCCTTGACCGTACAGCGAATGAATAAAACTTTATAGCTGAGACCTAATAAGGCTCTAGCCCTTAATCAGCATGTAGCCATGTCCTCTGCTCAGTTATTTGTGATAGCCATGCCACAAGATGAGTGCTGTTAAATGTTCACACAACCCCTGCTTCTCAAAGTATAAAACAGGTAACGCATCCATCTCAAACTCAGCGAAGGCAAAGACACAATTATATTTTCTTTTCTGCCATGTTTCCCTTGAAGGGCTAACAGTGGACCCACAAAAGGTATCTGCCATCTCTGGTGGAAAGCCCCAAAGGATGTAAGAGGCGTTGTTCAGTGGTTTCTCAGGTTTGCCAATTTCTACAGGCATTTTGACAAAAGACTCGCTTCGTTAGTTGCTCCAATCACTGCACTCCTTCGAAAGGGAGTCCTCTTTGTCTGGTTGCCAGAGGCAGGGGTTGTATTTGATTAGCTAAAGAGATCTTTTATCTCCGCTCCTGTCAAACCCTTTACCACAGAGGTAGATGCTTCAAACTTTGCCATCAGAGCTATGCTATCACACAGGGTCTATGTAACCAATTCCAACCAATCCCCATGCCTTCTATTCACAAAAACTAACACCCTCTGAGAAGAATTATGATATCAGGGTCAAGGACTTTCTTGCTATAAAGACAGCATTCGAATAATGGAGACATCTTTTAGAGGCAGTTTGATTCCTGATCCAGGCCCTTACCGACCACAAGAGTCTGGAATATCTCCTAACAGCTCATAACCTTAACCAGTGACAGACCTTTGCCAGATTTGACTTTGTCATCAACTACCACTCTGGATCATGAAATGGGAGGGTACGTGCCCTGTCCCACAAGGACTAATATGTCAAGTCAGAACAGTTCCCTTAGCTATCATTTTACACCCATCAGATTTTATTCAAGGGACAACAGACATTCTTCATCTGGTCCCTGCTTCCTCAAGAGCTCAGAACTACTACTATCTGTCAGACCCTCGATGCTCCTAATGTTCTGCCCAGCTCAGGGTTTCATTTGAAGGTTGGTCTGCTTTATCGTGGAAAGTGCCTTTACATCCCAGAGGGCCACCTCAGACTCGTAGTATTAAAGATGTCATGATATGCCAGTTGCCAGCCACTTCACCTGCTTCAAAAATCAAGACATGGTGTTACAGAATTTGTGGTGGCCAGGATTGATTACTGATGTTAAGTGGTACATTACTTCTTGTGATATGTGCTGTTGGAACAATTGCATAGATGCCAAACCATTCAGTCTTCTCCAACCTGTGCCTACCCCTCTCAGCCCCAATCCTTGATGTCATTGGATTTCATCATAGAGCTATCTCACTCCCAGGGTTGCACTGTCCTTCTCATCACCATCCATCTGACTGAGATTGTGCATTTTATTTCTGTTCAATCCCTCCCAACTGCACAGGAAATGGCCTGTCTTTCTCTAGTTCACATTTTTCAGCTTCATGGGCTGCTGAACAGAATAGTCTCAGAATAAGGTTCATAATTCACTTCTTGGTTTTGGTGCAAACTCTGGAAATGCTTAGGAATGGAAGTGCTTACCTCCTCGGCCTATAACTCGCAGATCAGCAGGCAGACAGAATGAGTGAACCAGCTCCTTGAACAGTACCTCCATTGCTTTCTCAGTTATCGTCAAAAGAACTGGGGTATCATCCTGTCATATGCAGAGTTAGCATACATCAACTCCGTCTATGCATCCACCTGACAGCCCAGTCTATACAGACTATGGTTTCCACCCTTGCCTTTATTCAGCCTCACCAACAGATTCCTGCTGCTCCTGCTGCAGCAGATCCAGTTGCCCACCTTCACAAGGGTCCACCAAGACCTTGCCAAATAACTGGAAGCCAGCAAAGAGGCATACAAAGTCATGCCAACTGAAAACACTGAGCTACACTGTTATCCAGCGTTTTCAGAACCCAAAACAGTGGTAACTTAACTTTCTCTTCAGGCATGTCAGGAATAAATCAAAGGTGAACACAGATCCTCCATTTGATAAATGACTAGTACAAACCAGAGTGCTTTTACCTAAAACTACTTTTTATTAGGTCGCCAACACACACACACACACACACACACACACACACACACACACACTGTAGCAATAGTTTCAGCGCACCCCAAATACTATAGTTACCCAAAGTGTGAGATGGTTTCAAATGGCTTCCAGGGGCCCTCCTTCCATCCAGCTGATGGGGAGTTTAGGTGTCAGCTCCTTGCCCAAAGAAAAGCTTCCTCAGACTGCTCCAAAGTGTATTCTTTTGCTTAATACCTATGGCTAACTTAAAGAAAGCACATAACTCATAGTGACTCCTAGTGGGTCACCAATTCTCCTAATTTCAGCAAATTGCTCATTATCTCTTCTCAAAGCATTTCTAGTACTTCTAGTCATAACAGCAATAAAACTTATGTGTCGGGGCACTTAAAACCAAGGTCGCCTGTCCCCACACTTCCTCCCATTCTCATGGTACATTAACTCTGTCCTATCCACCCATTATGATTAGCAAAACTGCAATCATGCTGTTTGGCCTGGCCTCTCAGAGCCCTAATGATTATTTCTAGCTATGTGATATTTGGCTTTCAGCTAGCAGTAGCTGGACACACAAAATGGCTGACTGCAGTAATGTCAAGTTCTGGTGTTCTAACACCAGCCCTGTAGGAGATAAGGTTTGGTTGTCCTCCAAACACCTCAAATCCACCCACCGTGCATACAAAATGGACCACCACTACCTAGACCCATTTAAGATTACCAAACAAACTAATCTTGTAGCAGTTGCTGGAATCCTTGAAGATCCACCCGGTTTTCCATCTATCCCTTCTGGAGCTTACAAGGAGAATCCCTTTCCTGCCAACTGAGCTTCACCATCACCTCCCATAGATATTCATGGCCCAGAGGAGTACAAGGTCCAGGAAATCCTAGACTCCAAGTATGTTCGAGGCAAACTCTATTATCTGGTGGACGGGGAGGGCTATGGACCAGAAGAGTGATTGTTGGAGCTAGTAGAAAACATCCATGCTCCAGAACTCATAAGAACATAAGAACGGCCATACTGGGTCAGACCAAATGTCCATCTAGCCCAGTATCCTGTCTTCTTACCGTGGCCAAAGCCAGGTGCCCCAGAGGAAATGAACAGAACAGGTAATCATCAAGTGATCCATCCTGTCACCTATTCCCAGTTTCTGGCAAATAGAGGCTAGGGACACCATCCCTGTCCATCCTGGCTAATATCCATTGATGGACCTATCCTCCATGAACTTATCTAGTTCTTTTTTAAACCCAGTTATAGTCTTGGCCTTCACAACATCCTCTGGAAATGAATTCCACAGGTTGATGGTGTGTTGTGTGAAAAAATACTTCCTTTTGTTTGTTTTAAAGTCTTGGCCTTCACAACATCCTCTGGAAATGAATTCCACAGGTTGATGGTGTGTTGTGTGAAAAAATACTTCCTTTTGTTTGTTTTAAATCTGCTGCCTGTTACCTCATATGTGACTTCCATCAGAAATATCCCCTGAAGCCAGATCCCCTGGTCCCTGGTAGGTACCCTTGGGGAACGGGGTGGTGTCTGTCATGGACCGAGCTAGCAGGAGAGCCAGTCTCCTGGCAACCTAATAAGCGCAGCTGGCTGGCTCTGATAGCAGCTGCCTGACTGTGCCACCTGAGTGGTTGAAGGAGTCAGCAGGCTGATACTTAAGCTCATTAGCAGCAGCAATCCAGGGGCGGCTCAGCACATTCCTAGCCCACAGTTGTGTCTGGGCCTGTCCCTGCCTCTGTTGTCTCTAGACTTGCTTCAGCTCCCAGCTTCTTTCTGACTTCTGACTCCTGGCTCTGACTGTCCACTACACCTTCTGACTGAGACTTTGGTTCACCCTGCAGCTGAGGCTTTGATTTCTGACTCCCAGCTATGACCCTTGGCTTTGCTCCTGGAGCTGTTCCATCTGGATTCAGCTCTAACTAGTAGGCTAGACTCTTGCACCTACCGATGGGCCAGACTGCCCACAACTCAGTCAATGACAGGAACGGCACCTATTTGCATTCCTTGCTATGGTCAAGGTACTATGTAACATCTCATAAACTTGGCTTTTATTCTTACCAACTGATTTTTTTGGGGAGGGGGGGAGAATCTTTTGCTTTCTCACCCTTATAGGTAAAGAGAAAACAAATTTTACAACATTCTAGAAACTGAAACCCCAGAGCACTAGAAGGTTCTTAATTATGGCAAAAGTTCTCCAGTCTCTAGTCCAGAGATCATTTTATTGAATCCCCTGCTTTCATTAAAAAAAAAATGTTTCTCTTCATGAGCGTATTTTCAGAGGCTATCCACATACGTTTTCTCTCCCTTTTTGGGGGACTAGTGGATCATGCAGCATTTTCAGTGAAGTATCCATTGCTGAAATCAGAATTCAGCCAAACGCCTGCCTGTTTTAAATGGATGGCTGAATACAGTGATCATTTGTCAATTTCCTCTACTGAATTGTTAGCGAGATAGACAGAAAATGAATAGTTTGAGTTGCTGTAGTTACAATTATGGTAAGGGGTAAATGTTTGCAAGTTACTATGTTTCTTGGATTTTTTTCCCCCTCAAGACAGTGCAGTCAGCTAGGGTCAGATCTGAACTAAAGCTTTAAACATGAATTTCATTATTTGGTTGGAGAGTGAGGCATCAGTAAAAAATCAACAATTTTAATTAAATGCATTAAGTTATCTCCATAAAACTCCACTCATAGAAATATAGAAATGTAGGGCTAGAAGGGACCTTCAGGGGTCATATAGTTTAGCCTCCTGCGCTGCTGCAGGACCAAGTATAGCTAGGTCCTGCCGCAGTATCCTAATATACCTAATATCATCTAAACTTCTAGGGCCAAATTCTATTCTTGTTTGCAGCTATGATGTCATTGTAACTGTGCTAGTGATTAATTTATGAATCCTTAGAAATGGGGATTTATAAGAAGCACACTAATAAGGCCTGGTTCTGATTTCATTTAGATGGGATTTATGCTGGTAAACGCCACTGATGGCAATGGATTTACTACTGATTTACATTGTTGAAATGAGGTCAGAATCTGGTCCACAGTGTGTTAAAGCTAGTCAAATAAATCACTGTGAATATATCATCTAACATATTTAGCTGGGTTTGCAAATTATTCATGAACCGATCCTGAGGGCTAATGATGTGTGTGTTATTTGCAGCTATTCACCCAATAGATTATTATGCAAACCAATTTCAGTCTATGGGTTATTTGCAAACTGTTCACTTCTGCTATTCATTATTCCTGCTGTCTGACCAGTTGCCTAAGTGATATAGGACTGTTGCTACTCCCTGACTGGCTGGCTGAAACCTTAACAAATAGGATAATGTTTTCAAAAGCACTACGTGAATTAAGTCCCACTGAAAGTCAATAGGACTTGGGCACCTAAGTCACATAGGCCCTTCTGAAAGTTTTAGCAATAGCAAATAACTTTCTGCCAGTACAGAGTTTTGGAAAAATAATTGAAGATTAAAAATTATGAAACTTATTGGATCCACTAACATTTTGATGAGTAAACTGCTTTATTCTGAATACCCATAAACCATTAATAATATGACACCCTTGTGAATAAATGGTGGAGTCGTGACATTTTTATTCACAAAAAATATTCACAGTTTTGGTATTATGCAGCCATTTCTAGTAGTTACTTGTACCAGGTGTGGAATATCATGCTGAAATGAACAATACTTAGATTTTTGCAGACTTGCTTAAATCGGTTTTCATAGGAGTATTAGGGACCAGAGCATGTGGGAAAAAAACTCCTAAGAACTAAATTAAAATTAACAAAAACCTTTGTTATAGGATGTGGGATTATGATGAGCCCAATTTAAATTAAAATTTCAGAACCCCTTTTCCTGCCAGTACCAATGGTTTTAATTTATTTCTTGGAAGGGATTATGTCAGATATCAGGTAAGATTAGAGTAGACACATTTCTTCTTCTCACAGGTATAGCATGATAATAACATGGGTAAAAGTGATCCTCATCACAAGATCTTCTGACAAATTCCAGTAGAGCCATTCTTCCCCCCCCCCCCCCCCCCCCCCCCCCCCCCCCCGCGTGACATGAAAGGCTGAGTTACATCAATGGTAATCAATTAGCATTGCCCATCATAAGGATTTTTGTGGGTATAAAATTAACTTGTGTCACTGCTGCTTATGTTATTAATACTCCACTGAAATGCATCGTACTGGGGCTCTTCTAACCCTCCTGTCACAACTGATTTGATTTTGGGGGCAGACGTTAAAGTCCTTCATTATCACAACTGACAGTAGGATAGTAGTCTTACATTAACAACCTATCTTACCTAAATTAACATCAAACAGTAAGCCCCAAAGTCAAGCTCTCCATTAAATTTCTTCCTTTTCTGACAACACAGTCCCTCCTATAGTAAAATCTGGATTTAACATCCAAAATGCAACTTCGCATATTTAATACCCATGCAAAAATGTATCCGTCTGTGTGTCCATTACAAACATCTGTTTTCAAAGATTAATTCAACTACTCATGAAACCTTACCTCTTTCCAATCCCTGGCAGACAAGATCCCAGAACCAGAGAGCATTGTAAACAAGTTTCATTTAATCTGTGTTGGGTTGTTGTTTGCTTTTAAATTACAGGTGTGAAAATAAAGTCAAGATGCTGTAGTGTTTGATGACTTTGCACTCCTCTCATAAATCAAAAGTGGCATTAATGTAGTAATTATATTTTCCAAGTCACTGGCCCATAAAGTGGATTACTGCCCTTGGGTATTTAATACAAATATAAAGAATTATTTACTTCTGATAGGTTGTAATTTCGTCAGCGGGGTTTGGTGACATTTTAACAATAAGACCTGGGGACTGGATGTCTCAGGGTCTTGATTCTAGGGCAATGGAGCATTTCATTCCTAGATCACAAGATGTGAGCACTAATGCACAGAACTTATTACTATCTGACAGCTGATGTGCAATGCTCTTAGTATAGTTCCTATTGGACAAACATTCCCACGAAAACAAACCAACAAAACACACTACCACAATTTTAAAGGGACCCAGGATTGGAATGGACATGGAGCCTGATCTACTATTCCATGCCTAGCAGCGGTCTGTCTTTGGTTGGGCAGTGTGGAAAGCT
Organism: Terrapene triunguis; assembly: GCF_002925995.2. Taxonomy (NCBI): domain Eukaryota; kingdom Metazoa; phylum Chordata; order Testudines; family Emydidae; genus Terrapene; species Terrapene triunguis. Next base: position 1,042,567 of record NW_020699373.1, read on the forward strand.
TGCATTGGACAAAAATTGGACAAAAATTTCATTTCAAGTCAAACACAACATTTTGTTTGACCCAAAGTGAACCCTTTCACCTTTTTAATATAAAAGCAAAGGAAATGAAGGGCTAGATTTGCAAAAGAGTGGCGGTGGCAGCAGCAAGAGCAGCAGCTGCTGCCTCCCTTATAACCTAGTGGTTAGAGCACTTACATGGGATGTGGGATGCATACGTTCAATTTCCCCTTCTGTTTGAGGTGATGTCTGCCTTTGCAGTTGGGTCTCCCACATGGGATATTCTGGTGTGGGGCTCTCTCAATCACTCTTATTGAAGCTCTTCCACTGTGGATAACGAACTAGTCAGTCAGTGGAAGGCTGATATGAACTTAACCTTTAAGGTTGCTTTACATTAATATAGTGTGTGTGGTGCAGTACAAAAATATGGTTATTAATTTGGACCCAGTCCTGCTCCCATTGAAGTCAATGGCAAAACTCCCATCAACTTCACTAGACACTCCAATGCAATTCGATAAAGGATCATTATTTCTACTTCTGTTTGTGTTAGATGATAATATACATCTTTGTTTCTTATTTTTTTGTGTGACATCTTGTTCCTATTTTATTAACATTTTGATCTCGTGACAATTTGATGACAAGTGCATTACAAAACCAAGGTGTGACTGGGCCCTGTGCTGGAGCACCAAGGTCCTGTCACACCCATCTCAGGAATGGAGCAGTGGAGCTAAGTCCTCCAGGCAGCCTAAAGAGACTATGCAGGAAAGTAGCCAATCATGGGGAGGCTGCAAGGAGCTAGCCAACCAGAGGGTTGCAGGCTAGTATAAAAGGAGCTGAACTGCAGACCAGAGTCAGTTTCTTGCTGGAGTCAGGAAGTGCAGATGGTGCTTCCGACTGGTCAAAGGGAGCTGCAGCACCATGGACAGCTCAGTGCGGGCAGGGACCAGGGGAGTGAGGCAAAGCTCCTGGCTGGCTGCTGGGCCTGAATGTAGAACAGCCCTGATGTAAGGGTGAAGGCTTGGGCCACAGAGAAGTGGCCCAGGGAACTGAAAGCCGTTTCATTAAAGGGACACAGCAGTGCGTGTCTGCTGGGACCCAGAGTAGTGGATGGGCTTGCCCTCCCCCCCATAGGCAACAGGAGAAGTGACCAGCAATTGGACGGCAATAAGTGCCCGGAAGGGGATCTGAACTATGAAGTGGCCCAGCTGAGACCAGAAAGGCCCAGAGACGATGAAACTATTGCCTCCAGGGAGGAAGCCCTGGGGGCACTGCCCGATACCAGGGCTGGGACAGTTTAAAGACTGCAGACACACCTGACCAGAAGGGGGTGCTCGTGAAAGGTGGGTGCCACGCTGTTACACAAGAGAATATATAAGACAGATATCAGTGTATAGGAAATTTCTCTTTGGCCTGATGTGTATCCCTTTGGTGCTGACAGAGACAAAGAGGATTTTTCATATATATACAGATATGGCTTATTTCATGACCCAGTGCAGTGGGTTTCCCCCTCAGTTCAAAAATTATTCTAAAACAAACAAGCCCTGGTGAATAGAGCCCTTTAATGCTGCTGTTATGTTTGTCAGCAGCTTGTTTTTAATCAACGTAAGAAATCAATCAAAGTTGGAATGTTTGATGCTGCATTCAGATCCCAGCGAGCCCCCCCCCCCCCGTCACATTTTAATGTTTGTTTTTGTAACTCTCTGTTTAGAAAATGACACTTCATTGTTTTTGTCTGGTTGCCTCCTATGCTTGGTTTTATTTTTCCATAGCATTTTACTATCTTGCACAGAGGCCAGACTCCCTATACTGGTCCAAACATGTATAAAGTTCAGAATTTGCTTGTGTCAAAATCTAGAGGGAATGAATTGTGCAGAAGGAATAAGTGTAGTAAAGTGGTCACAATGGGGTTAACTAAATTACCCAGATTATTATGGTATGGAGCCATATTTCCTGTTTTGTAGAAGGGGGTGTCCCCCCCCACACACACGCACACTCTGTTTTGCCCTTGAATAAAGCTTCAAGTTGCCTGCTTGCAGTACTGTAGGTAGAAGGGTTTTGTTGTTGTTGTTGCACTGACTGGTCCCTCTACAAAAATAAAATAGAGAGCATATTTCCCCCTGTAAAGAATAAAAAGCCTAGGAAGTGTGTATGTACTCACACTTTATATATCATAATTCCCATGTGGTATAGGTTCAGAACCTCCACTGGTGTTAGTTGGCAATGATCCATTGAAATTATTGGACTATGCCAATTTATGCCAGCTGAGGATCTGGCACTAAGAGCTCAAGAGTTAGTATGGCTTGTTTGGTTGTGGTGAGGGTGTATTTCAAATTGTGCTGCTGAGGTTTTCATCAAGAAGAATTGCTGACCTTGGGCTTGTTCTGAGAAGTTACTCAAATTCCTCTGTGTACTTACTGTAGTCCCACCTCTGGCTCTAATGGAAAGAAAATGGCATGTACATGACACAGCTTTTGTTGTTGCTCTTTTGTTTCCATTTGATGAAAGATTAATCCACAGAAAATCCAAAGTAGTCCATTTTGCCTTAGGCAGAACTGGCTTTTCTTACTTGCATTGTTCCTGGAGGAAAATCTGTTAACACTTAAATAACGTGGGCAGATGGAAGGCAAGTGTTAATGGAAAGGCATCAGCCTAACCTGACTTTTGAAAGCCATCTGCAAGAAGTTATGTGCAACTAAGGCTATATCTACACTACAGCCTACGTCAGCATAATTTACGTCGCACAGGGGTATGAAACCCCTCCCCTCCCCACAAGCAACATAAATTACGCTGACATAAGCACTTGTGTGCACAGCGCTATGTTGGCGGAAGAAGCTCTTCCCGCTGACATAGCTTCTGCCACCTGCGGAGATAGTTTTATTATGCCAATGGGAGAGCTGACTCCCATCGGAGCATCTTCACCAGATGCACTGCAGTAGCTTAACAATATCGGTACAGCTGTGCCGCCCTAGCACTGTATGTTTAGACATAGCCTAAGATAAGAATTTTAAATTATCACTAGAACCAGAGTATACTGCTACCAAAAAAAAAAAGACCATTGTATATTTGGTTGGGTTAATGAAATAAGTACTCTGAAGGCAACATCCTTTTTAAATTTCCTAGATTCCCCTCTACCAAGGTTCTTGGTTTATTTTTCCAGGTGTTTGTTGGTTTTCTTAAGGGAGTATTTCTCTTGCACTGTAGGAGAGGGACAAATGAATGGCTGCTGTGGCTGATTAAACATCAAAGTATTTAATCATTTACGAGAGGCTTTTTGGTTTCTTTACACTACAAAGTAATGAAGAATATAGTTGTGCTGGTACAACACCTTATTCCAGAGGAAAAACAGGAGGAAAGTGAAGAGAGAAAGGGTCCAATCCACTCCTATTGAAGACCAGGTGATCTTTGACATTGGCTTATTGGGAACAGGAGCAGGCGGTTATTATAGTGAATGCTGTTAATTGGAGAATCATCAATGAGGTGGGATTTGCCAGGCATCCTGCTGGGGAAGGTACTTGCCCAGTGCCATTCAATAACTTTATCTACAGTAAGAAGAGAATATAAATCATTGCTGATAAAGTTTGCAGCTGACACAAAGATTGGTGAGACAGTAAATAAGAATGAGAACAGCTCACTGATATACAGTGTTCTGGATCGCTTAGCAATCTGGGAACAATAACACAACATGGGTTTAAATATTCTCAAATGCAGGGTCATACAGTTAATAAAAAGAAAGGTGTCACTCTGAAGAATGGTGACTCTCTGAAAAGGAGTTAAGAGTCATGGTGGATAACCAGCTGAGCATGAGCTCCCAGTCTGATGCTGCAGCAATATATAAACAGGGGAATATCAAGTAAGAGTAATAGATGTTATCTCTGCATACTGCATTGTTGAACTGCTGGGAGACACTGTCCATTTCTGGTGTCTCCATTTAAAAAGGTTGTTGAAAACCTGGATAGGGTCCAGAGAAGAGCTAGAGGAATTATTTGAAGTGTAGAAAATATGCCTTATGAGAGACTGAGTAGCTTTTTGAGGAGAAGATTAAAAGATTACTTGATCCATCTATAAATACTTACACAGGGAAAAGATGTTAAAAGAGTTGCTATCAATCTTGTAGACAAATACACAAGATCCAGTAGCTAAAAGTTGAAGGTAGAAAAATTCAAACTGGAAATAAGCTGCAATTTTTTTCAGTGGTGACGGTAATTAACAATTGGAACAGATTACCAAGGGACAGTAGATTCTCCATCACTTGGAGTCTTTAAATCAATATCAGATATCTTCCTAAAATATATGATATAGTTCAGCTACATGTTATTGGGCTTGGTGCAGGACTTTGTGAGTGAAATAAAGAAAGTCAGACTAGATTACCTTAAAAAAAATCTGTGAATCTATATAACAATCCTTATGAATCTCTTCTCTAGCTGTTACGAATACATAATTACTAATGGCTATTTCTTTTCCCATTGAAATTACTGGCAAAGCTCATGTTGACTTCAATGAGAGCAAATTTGGGCCCAGTATTTCTGTTCACTTTCCTTCCATTACACCTCTGGAAAAAGGTGCTTTATCTACCACTGAATTCTGCACTACTCAAAAAGGTCAGAGTTTCAATTCAGTTAAGTACCACCTAAATGTTTAGACCTAAATGCTTAGCTGAACTACCTGAGTCTGCAAAACTGGAATGGAGATCAATTGTTTTGGCTCTGATGAACTCTTCAAGCTTCCCCAGGAGGGGGCTAGAAGTCTCCAGGAGAGCAGAACTGCAGGCCAGGGCCTCCCCACTTGGCAGACTAAGAATAAGTCCTACTCGTGTCTCGTCAGTGGCAGATGACTGGGGCCAAAGCATGGACAAGAGCCAGCATAGCTCATGACGGTCCCAATCGAGTTTATCCGCACTGGAACCGCTGACTCCCTAGAAGCTGGGATGGCAGATAAGGGTGGAATGGCTTGAGCCTATTTGTAACTGCAAGGCCATAACCTGGGCCTGTCAGGTATGCAGGATTCCCACAATGTCCAGCAGGGGCATGTCTACCTCTGCAGAATCCATCTGAAGGCCAATGTGGTTCCTTTCCCACTCTCATTCAATCTTTTGGGGCTGCTCAAATTGTCAGCAACCGAGTTGTGGGTGGTCTGACCTACTGGTGGAAGCAAAAGTCTGGCTTGCCAGTCAGAGTTGAATCCAGATGGGGCAGTCCAGGAGCAAAGCCTATAGCCAGGAGTCAGAAACCAAGGCCTAAGCCAAAGGGTTAACCAGAGTCACAGTCAGAAGGCATAGCGGAAGGTCAGAACCCAGAGTCAGCAAGAAGGTGGGGATTGGAGGAAGAGCAGGTATGGGAGGGGGGAGGGATAGCTCAGTGGTTTGAGCATTGGCCTGCTAAACCCAGGGTTGTGAGTTCAATCCTTGAGGGGGCCACGTAGGGATCTGGGGCAAAATCAGTACTTGGTCCTGCTAGTGAAGGCAGGGGGCTGGACTCGATGACCTTTCAAGGTCCCTTCCAGTTCTAGGAGATAGGATATCTCCAAAAAAAGATTGGGCTGGGTCTGTAGCAAGACTAGAGATAACCAAGGCAGGGGGACAGGAACAAACACAGCTGCAAGCTAAGAATGCTTTGAGCAGCCACTAGATTGCTGCTGCTACTGAGCTATAATATCAGCCTGCTGACTCCCGCAGCCAATCAGACAGCTTCTATCAGGACTAGCTGCGCTCATTAGGTTGCCTGGAGACTGGCTCTGCTGCAGACTAGGCCCCTGACAATTCCCTACATTACCCCCATCTATGTACTGAACCCCGGCCCTAGAGGGGACACATTTGTGATGGTGGCAAGACAGGAGAGGGAAGTTCAAGCTCCTTGCCCATTCAAATCTTGGCCTCTCTCAGGAGGTGGTTCTGTGATGTGGTTCCTTGTCAACTAGGAACCCAAGCCGAGACCATGGCCTCATTTCACATAGGCCATTGAATAGCCTTCAGCAAGTAACAACTTTCAGTCCCTGCAGATCTCTACTGGATTCTAACCAGCGACACAGAGGTGAAAGGCTCCGTATCTCAGAACTAGTCCATCCCCTGAGCCAGGTAGTCCCCTGAATTCCATATTTGCTTTCAAAATGACATCAAGTTTCTAAAACACATTGTCTCTCTCTTAGTGCTTCCTGCTCTCCTGACAGTTCATCTGTTGCAGGGAATGTGGACTATTGTCAACCCAGTATCCCCATACACATGCAGGTGCATGCGCGCGCACACACTTCAGCATTGGATGTGACCACAGGTGTGAGGTGGAAAGAGTCATTAACTCTGCAGTGAATTTCCCCAGTAGCAGAATCCAGCTGTCAGCTCTTCTTTCCTGGGTTCACATCTGGTTTGCTGTCACGTGTGGGATTAGCCTTTTCTTTCCTACTCTGTATTACCTGCATAATGGCATTAACTCTGCGAAGGGGGGTTAAATGGTGACTTCAGCATGGCACAGTTTGGATTAAGCTATTTATTATAGTTACAGATATTGTAATCCGATAGTGGTGTTAGTGAAGCTCCTAGCTCAGGATTATTAAAAAGACAAGGACCCTGTCCCAAGGAGTTCACAATCTACAATTCTAAGAGCTGAACTATTGCTAATTTGAGAACAAGGAAGAGATTGTAACTGGAAAAACCTGTACTGAAAAGCTAACAAACGCTGCTTGGACCATTTAAGGCCCACAGATATTGTTGGGTAGAAATGAGAAATTCACCTATGTGGGGTGTCTGTGTGTGTTCTTTGTTCGGTGATAGAGAGAGGGCATAACTTTTTCAATGATAAAAGGGCTGTTTTTTTAGAAGATTAAGGATCACTACCCTGTTCCTGAAATGATAATCCTTAGTCTCCAGCAAAAAGTTTCATCTCAAGGTGGGGCTATCTTCAGAAAAGTGACTCAATAAAAATCTTGGACTTGTTTGACAGTCATTCTCCTTCTGTGGTTTCCATCTTCCATCTCAGTCCACATATCAAAACAACATGTCTCTAAGTGACAGCAGTGAAAGCTCAATATGAAATCTGAAAAGGAAACAGTGTTTTTCTGGTTTGTACATCACAAAACCCAGAGATTAGTTTAACTGGCAATTTTGGTGGTGATGTATGATGCCACGTAAAATGTAGATACATTGGTTCTTCTGCATGAATTAGGGATGGGCAAGCTTTGTGTCTGAGAGCTGTGTGTGAGAGCGTTTTGGTGGACAGGATTAGAAGTCAAAATAACCTTGACAAATTGGAGAATTGGTCTGAATACAAGAAGATGAAATTCAAAAAAAACAAGTGCAAAGTATGTCACTTAGGAAGGAAAAAAACCAAATGCACACGTACAAAATGGGGAATAACTAGCTAGGTGGTAGTACAGCTGAAAAGGAACTGGGGCTTACAGGGGATCACAAGTTGTATGTGAGTCAACAATGTGATGCAGTTGTGAAAAAGGCTAATATCATTTCTGGGTGTATTAACAGGAGTGTTGTAAGCCACCAAGGTAATTGTCCCGCTCTACTCAGTACTGCTGAGGTCTCAACTGGAGTACAGTACCCAGCTTTGGGTGCCACATTTTAGGAAATATATTAAATTGGAGAGTGTCCAGAGGAAAGCAACAATAATAAAAGGTTTAGAAAACCTACGAAAAAAGATTTTAAAAACCGGGCATGTTAGTCTTGAGGGGGAAAAAGATTGAGGAGGGGACCTGATAAGTCTTCAAGTATGTTAAGGGCTATTATAAAGAGAACTGTGGTCGATAATTCTCCAGGTTCACTCTTCAGTAAGACAAGAAGGAATAGGTTTATTCTGCTGCAAGGGAGATCTAGGTTAAATATTAGGAAAAACTTTGTAGCTAAAAGGGTAGCTAAGCACTGGAATAGGCTTCCAAGGGGGGTCGTGGAATCCCCGTCACTGAAGGATTTTTAAGAACAGATTGGACAAACACCTGCCCAGGATGATCTTGGTCCTGTCTCAGTGCAGGGGGCTGGTCTTGATTACTTCTCGATGTCCCTTCCAGCCCCACAATTCTATGATTCAGACCTCCAGACAGAAACACTGGCCCCTATCCCTGTGCTTTATTGCCTTTCCAGGGAGCTTATTCCACTAAGACAAAAAGTGTGTGTCATCAATCCTCTATCCACGAGTGCATCCACTGGGTGAACAGCTGACCTGAGCTGATCACGAATTGGAGAGCTTGTCCCCAAGATCTACCCCCGGGCTCTGAGATTTTAAAAGAAGCAGATGCCCTCTGAGTATGTATCTTATAATATCTGCACTTGAGTGCCCCGCCCTGCTCTTGAACTTCTGAACTGGGGAACAGCTTGAAGGATGTGCTGCTCCCTGATGTACATTTGGCTCATACCTCATCTCTCCCTGTCTGGACAGAGACCTGCAGAAGAGAAGGGCAAACAAATATTCATGATCCCAATAGCACAACAAATTTGTAACATGTTGGGCAAATGAATTATTCAGTTCACTTAGGAAGTACTGCTTCCGTGCTGGCAAACATAGCAATTCAGACTTCAGATACATAGGGAACTCCAGGAGCATCTGGTGCAGTGCTTGCCCTGCTTTTGGCAGCAGTCATGTAGAGTGTGTGGGGGGGAAGGGGGGAGGAGAGATAATGAAGCCAAAGCAGGAAGAAAAGGCGGCCTGAGTCAAACAGTCTGGAGGAAAAGCAGCACTATTTTCTAAGCAGTACTGTTTTTCACTCCTTTGGGTACATGGGTTAAGGTCAGATCTCCTTTCCTTTTGAACTTCTTTCTCCCTACCACTCATCTACATGTCCTAAAACTTGCTTGCCAAAAGTGTTAGTAAAGCACAATAGGGCAGGCAAACTTACTCATATCACCTTTCCACTCTGCATAACAGAAGCCCAGTCCAGCCCTCCCTGCATACCTTCTTTAGCCATCTCCCAGGCTGTTAAGCTTCTACCTCCTGAGGGGGAAGCTTCATACTTAGTGTAGATGCTAGTTAGGTCTGAATCTCACTGCCCATCATTCTTTGCTGGAGGAGGAAAAATGGGGAAAGAAAGCTGGAGACAGGGAGTAAGAGGAAAGGAGATTTAAGGGGCAGAGAGGAGACTGATGATGAGACTCAGGGCTGGGAGAGATGACTCAGGAGGAGGGGAAGAGGAAGAGCAAAAGTGATGGCGTGTTCTGAGATTCAGTAGGGGAAATGGGATAAAGAAGACTTGGCAAGAAAGACAGGAGAAAGAAAAAAGTGTATATATCTGAGAGGACATAGAGAAGAGGATGAAGAAATTATGATTGTCTAATGTAATCTATCTAGGTATTTATGTATTGTACTCACTACTATGGTGTCTGAACATCTTATAAAAATTACATTAAGCCAACAGAAAATTGGTGACTCTCTGGTTGTGTTCTTTAACCTTTCATGAGCCAATAGTTACAAATTGTTTAATTGTTTAAATAGTTATTTGTTTACTTCTAATGTATTTATTGTGTGATGGCTAGAATGAAGAATGGTGTTTTACATTTCATCCTAACTATGGTAAGATTTATGGTCATTCTGGGCTCTTCTGATCCTTAAGTTTCATAAATTATCAGTCCACTGAGATGAAAGGAGCACTTCTCAAAACATTGTTTCAGGCTGCCTGCAGACTGAGACAGACATCAATGTATATCAATTATTCTTAATTTTTCTGGGTCTCAGTGATGTGCTGTTCCCATCTCTTTCATGCGGCCCTCTGAGATACTCTGGCTCCTTTGAACATGGCTTGTAATGAAAAGTGAGTTTAACTAAATGAGAAAGTTGTGATACATACTCACCTCACCTACCTAGTCATGCTATTATTCTCTATCAGTTCTTGCTCTGTGTCCTCAGTGGTAGATAAGCAACTGATCTGACCCTCAACTGTGCAAAGTAAGTCAGATGTTCCGTAGCTTGCACAGGAAAATGACATATCAATGACCCAGTATCAGTGGTGCAATTGGCAGGAGGTTGCAGGCAAAGTAGATGTAGCTCTCTCCTTTACCTTGTGCTCACAATGATGCCAGTTATGTAGTTAGCTAGTCCTGCACACTCAATGTCCTATATGGGTGCACACATTGTCCATGCTTGTGGTTGGCCCTTAAGACCAAAACGACAGAATCATACAAGATGCAAGTGTACAGTCCAGGCAGGATAGCAGAACAGAAATAATTCCTCTCACTGTCTCCTCAGAGTATAGCTCTATATACCAAATTGGCATCTGTAAAAGAAACCCCAGTCCTAGTCTATGCCCAACTAAAAGAGTCCCTTGTCATACCGTAACATAATGTATACAGAAAGTCACAGAAATCTGAAGCTTACCAATGCTTCAGGAACACATAAAGTGGGTTTAATGAGCTAGACAAGATTTAATAGCTAGACTGTGTTGCAATCACTTAGTCTCACTCACAGTTTTCTAGGGGTCACGGAGTTCTGTGTACACTCCCATGCCTCAAAATGTCAAAGGAACATATAATGTTTGGGATGGGTAAGTATCATTCATGTGTCTGCTTCACACAGGGGGGCCAAGTTCATCCTTAGTCCACTTGAATGAAGAGGAATTTGCCACTTAGTGTTTGTAGACAAGTGCTGTCCCGGGATGCCCCCTCATGACCTGTTGTGGTCCTGTAGGCACCCCACCTCAGTTTCCCTCTGAGGGTCCCAAAATAACCCACTGATGCCCAGAGTCCTTAAAATTATATTCCCCCTCTCCTGGGGTCTAATTTATTAAACACCACCCAGCTCCCAAAAGAGCCCCCTTTGCCCCTTCCTTAGTTTCAGAATGCTCCTTCAAGGGACTATACTTCAAATCCTGGCCTTCCTGGCCTACAGACTCTTCTCACCTTAAGTTTAGGGGTTCCATGCCCCCCTCAGTGGCCCCAGGCCTTCCCTTTCTCAGACACTTTCTGCTCCCCAGGACCCCTTTCATCTCTCCCAGTTACTGCTTCAATTATTTTCTGTCCTTTATCCGTCTGCCTGGACAAATGAAACGGAGTAACTGGCCTCTCATGCTGGCCTTTAGGGCCTGTACCCCCAGTAAATAATAAGATCACTCTCCCTTCAGGGAGAAACGCTTTTTCATGGGATGCTGACAAGGAATGTAGCTATCAATTAAAATATTTGAGGCTTTATATGAAAGGAGGCCTGGGTCCTCTTTCTTGTGGATTCCATGGAAACTGGGTTGATTCTGTCACAAATGGCTGACCCAAACTGACATTGGCCAAGGAGAGTGCTTTTCTTCATTGCTTATGGTTATTTTGTAACCTATTACTATGTCTGTGAGAACATAAGTACTTCACTCTTGTGGCTGTACTTCTGAAGTGAATGTTACACATGTGTGCCACCTTTGAGGACATATAACCATTTGTGTTTTCATTTCAGCCAGATTTGGACTGGGAGGAATTGGAACAGGGGTACCTTTTTTTTTAGTTAACCCATGCCCTCTCTTGAAGTGTTGAAGCCCATGCGTAAACATGATGCAACTGGGGCAAATATCTTTCTAGTGCAGGGAAGCACCTGCAGAGAAACCATTTCTGCATTGAAACCAAGCTCCATAATTTCTACTGTTGAGCTGACAGGAGGATTTCAGTTTTAGTAAGGAAGTTGAGAGAAAGTGACAAGAATGAGTCTGTTGGTATGAAAGAGAGAGAGAGGCTCAATGAGAATGGAATATATCAGTGTCTGAAATGAGTAATTACAACTCTAGTAGCCTTTTAAGGTATATTTTAATTTTAATTCCCTTTATAGTCATGATGCATGTTTTGCTTATTAAAAAAAGTTTATTCTTTAAAGTACAAAATGACTTGCACAACAGATTGCTGGAGGACATCTGAGAAAGAGCAAGTAGGTGTCTGCTAAAGCAAGTGTCCATGCACCATAGAAAGCTGTGACCGCTTAAAGGTCATTTTTAACTGAAAAAGAAGGTTTGCAAAGTTTATATAGACATATAAGGGGAAAAAAGGCTTTGAAACTCATGTTCTTCCTGCTCATTTGTACACTTGCTGGTGTTAACACTCTTCAAAGTGCCTTTCCTACCTCAAAAGAGACTGGTAATTCCTCAGGATGCCCCGAGAGTGTCTGTTTTTGTGACCTCAATTTCTGCCTATTACAACTGATAAAATATCTAATGAAACTGAATCGATTTGTTTTGTGAAATCCATTTTTTGTCTGCAGTAATTACAGCAACCATTAGGCTGTAAGAGGCATGCACTGTATTATAGTGCTCAGGTGTACTCAATGAGTTGAGAATAGGTAAAATATCTAGAACATTATTTAGCAGCTGCTGTCTCTGGAAAGTATTCCTGGGTGCTAAGCACCATTTAGGGATTTTGCCAATGCGGCCGATGAGACAGCAAAACCAAGCAATCCTGATCAGACAATAGAATGGTTCATGAATTGAAAAGAGCAGGGATTTAAAAGACTCTCTCTCTGTTTTGTGTAAATGTTTGCCAAAGACTACAAAATTGCAGAAGATGGGAGGGGAGGAAGGGAAGGAAGGACAGACAATACTTAGCCTTCACTTGGTCCATCTGGTCACTCAAACTGTTGATCTGGTGTTTGAGAAAATTATAACACCTGAAAACTGTATTACCACAGAGATCCAGAATTGTTTTCTGTTACTTGGCACATTGATGGAAACCCTAGAAATAATGAAGATACGTAAGGACATATCCTCAGATGCTATAAATCAGCATATATCTATGAAATTCTGGCTCTGTTGCTGACTGAGGCTCAGTTTGAGCAAGGTATGTGAGCATTGCCCACATCCTCAAAGGTATTTAGGCTCTTAATTTCCATCAATTTCAATGTCTAAATATCTTTGAGGATCTAGATTTATATCCCTAACTGTAAGCCATTAAAATCGATGGGACCACTCAGAGTTAAAATTAGGACTGTGCTTAAATATATTGTTGAACTGGGGATTGAATGACTGAAAGGTTCTCTGATCTTCTCCAATACTTCTTGCAGTGTACATGGGGTTTGTCCTAGAAAAAGCAACATCTTGGCAAGAAGGTTAGTGATGAAGCTGAACTAGAAAGAATATTTTACTAAAGAGATATCCTGTCACCTGGGAGATGGAGAGATATTTTAGGCTTGCACGACTTCATCATTGTGCAAAGTAACTTAATATTGATGATGCACTTTGCTGCCAAAACAACATCTGCAGCTACTGGACTGGACCACAGTGCAATCTCCATTTCTTTATTCTTGGTATAACGTAATTAATTCATCATCTTTTTTAGTGATGAGACTTTCTGCATTTAAATTGTACTGAGCTATTGGAGCATATTTAGTACTAGCAACATATTTCAACAATATTAAGTGGAAGTGAAATATACTGTAGTTTGCTTTTCTTCTATCCTGCTGATGTGCCCCATTTTTTCTCATTCCCTCTCTAGGACTTGTGTTTTATGACTGAATTATCTAATTTACAATTACTAGGCTTATTAAATATGAAACAAAATTATTAATATAATATGGTGACCCTTGCTTAGTGTTCACTACAACTGAGGTCTTCATTAGACCCGAGTGGGAAATGGTTTTCCCATCTGCTGAATATTTTTAAGAGTTCAAAATTTTTGCTCATCTCGGATCAGAATGAAAAGTCAAAATCTCAAATTTTCATGATGTGAAAAACTGACTTAGGGTGGGGGTCGGGTCAATCAACATTTTGTTTAAAATATTACAGTGATTATTTTGATGTTGACTTTTTTCTTTTTAAAAAGTCTAATTAGCTTACATTTTGAAACAAAAAATTGTTTCACATCAGAAAACCTGAATTTGTCATTTTGAAAATGGCCACACAAAATATTTTGACAATTTTGAAACGTTTTCAACATTTTCTCAAGTCGGGCATTTTGTTTAAGCCAACCTTGATTTGCAGTTTTGTCTTTGAGCTGCATATTTCAATAATAATCAAAAAGACTGCTTGCCAAAAAAATTCCCAATGAGCTCTAGACTTCATGTTTAATATCTTATCTAATTACTCTAGTGTATCCAAAATCTGACTACCAAAATCAATACTGACCACATAACTTAAATGGGCACATAAGTAGTGGATAAATATTTTCTTTTCTTTTGTTATTGATAGTGCCAGTTTCCCCTTATCTGTGCAGAACAAATCTCAGAGAATCGAAGGCTGTAAAAAGAACGATAAATTAGTGGACTAAAGAAGAATCTTCAAACACCCACAGTTAGGAAGTAATGGTTTAAATGTACTTGGATAGATGGGTTAAATGTGCTTCCCCTCTGGATAGAAATCCTGTCAGTTTTGGTTGATTCAGCTTGGATACGATAGATATTTGTTTCTCTCATTCCAAAATTTAAACAATTTGTTGTTGTTGTTGTTTGTCTACTCTGGAAAGATCCAAGTTTAGAAATGCCTATTGTTGGATATTTAAGGATTGAGGTTCATTGCCAGATCACTCTAGCAAAATCTCTCCTAATGTAAGGGGATAAAATCTGCAGGAAGCCTTTTATCCAATTCCTGCAGCCATACCATCTTGTACTGTGATGTGCAACAATCTCACACGCTACAGATTATGAAGTAAACTGGATTAGGCTGGGTCAGGACAGTACTTGGATGCCAGATATCTAAGAGGCCTGGGGGAGATGAAGGAAGTGGAGTTGGTGATTCAGTAGGTGGCACTACCCTTTTAGTCTTTTCTGAGCCAATGGGGGGCACTGCAGCTGCCTTCTTTCTCATGAAATACAAACCTGAGATCATCACAAATTGTGGCTATTCCATCCTCAGACTGGTAAAGATGCCCACCTGAAGACAGTAATGGAATAATGTGGAGTAGAGAAAGGAAGAAAGGGCCAAAATTTAGGCACCTCTGTCCATATTTGGGCACTTAAATGACCTTACATTAAAAGGTGACGACCACCCACAGCACCCATAAATCTTACGGGAGCTAGTGTGGCTCAGAATCTCTGAATATCAGCCAACTTAGTTACCGTAGGTGCTGCAGTAGGAATTCAGGTGCATAACATTAGACATCAATGTGATGTTTGGGGGATCATCCAGACCAGTAAGGGGTTCTGTCACTTCCTGCCCTGTTACCTTGGGGTGCCTTAATGCTGGGTTCAGATCCCTGATACCAGTAGCCTGCCCACAAGCACAAGGTCTCTCCATGGTTCTCACTAGCCTAATTACACCTTGCAGGGTGACACCAACACCACTTCCAGTCCCGAATCTCCCCAAATCTGTCCTTCGTGAGTTCTTAACCACCAGACACTTGGAGTTTTCCCCTCTGGTTCATCACTTCTGAAGGTGTGAAACCAGCTTTCCCCACTACCCCCAGATACCAGCTAGTTTGGCTCCCCACTCCACGCATGACAGAGACCTGCTTGAGATCAAAATAATATTTAATAGAAAAACCAGAGATTCAACGATGAAATGGTGAGGAATAGCAAACATATACAAGTTACACAGTAAATAAACATAACAATGCAACCTCAGACTTTACACTTCCATATTAGATCAAATCCCTTCTCTAAGTTACCTGTTGCTTTTGAACTGTTTTCCCAGAATACCCTCTAGCTACAAGTGGGATCCATCATTTCACAGACAGCTTCCCACCTAAAGGCTGTCCCTCAGTTTCTAATATATACCTATCTCATAGAGCTGGAAAGGACCTCAAAAGGTCATCGAGTCCAGCCCACTGCCTTCACTAGCAGGACCAAGTACTGATTTTTGTCCCAGATCCCTAAGTGGCCCCCTCAAGGATTGAACTCACAACTTTCGGTTTAGTAGGCCAATGCTCAAACCACTGAGCTATCCCTCCCAAGGCTATCTTTTGCTTCAAACTCTATCCTTTTAAAAGTGTTTGCAGTTTCTTTTCTTCAGTCACTATAGATATTCAAAGTGGGGAATGTGACACTGCACTCCATATTCTTCATAGTGATATTATTATGATATGATTATAGCATGATTATGATGCATTTTATTCAAGATGGGTCATGTAAGATGTCATTGGAAAAGTTATGATTTGCTGAATACGATTATCCTATTTATATGTATGTATCATTTTTGTATCTGAAGTTATGACTATTGACTAGGGATATGTATTTCAAATGGGCTTAGTCTGGAAAACACTCACAGCCAGCCTTTCAGGTACAACAATGAAGAAGCCAGACAGTGCTGATGGTCCATCAGCAAAGACAATGGACCCTGGAAGAACGTAACCTTCCTGTGAATGTTCCCGACTAGTCTATAAGTAATGGTTGCCTATGACTCAGCAAGGTATGCAAGGCCATGTAACCAGGCCACATGACTCTGGACTCCATCTTGGGATGTCAATGTATTTCCACAAACTGAGGTTTGGGACAAAGGGTTCCTGCCATATGCTAAAGCTATATAAGGCAGGGAGTGACATCATTGGTTGTCAGGGCCGGCTCTAGGCACCAGCAAAACAAGCTGGTGCTTGGGGCGGCACATTTTTAGGGGCGGCATGGCCGGCGCCAGAATGCCGCCCCTAAAAATGTGCCCCGGCCGCCCTAGCTCACCTCCGCTGCTGCTGGCCCGTGAAACAGCTGTTTCGCGTGCCGCTGCCGCTCGGGGTCCCCCCCTCCCTCCTAGGCTCTCAAACCTGGGAGGGAGGGGGAGATCCTGAGCGGCCGCGGCGCGGGCGGCCGCTTCTCCCCCTCCCTCTTAGGCTTGAGAGCCTGGGGGTAGGAGGCAGGGCTGGGGATTTGGGGAAGGGGCTGAGTTGAGGCAGGGCCGGGGGGGTAATTAAAAAACGGGGGGCGGCATAAATGCTAGAGCCGGCCCTGTTGGTTGTTCCTCACTCCCCACAAAGAAGACCATTGGAAACACTTGAAGAACAAAGACTGAAGTGGGGGAAGTGCTGCGCCCAGGGCTAAAGGGATTTCTAGCCTGTGTAAAAAAGACCTGGGGATTCCAAGCTGTAAAGCAGGTGCAGCTTGTCCCTTAAGAATCTGCAGCCTGCTTGTATCAACTCTCAGGGTGAGAAACTTCTAATTCATATCCAATCTATCTAGTATGTTAAGCTTAGTTTGCATTTTTGTTTGTTTACTAGGTAATCTGCTTTGATCTGTTTGCTATCATTTATAATCACTTAAAATCTATCTTTTGTAGTTAATAAACCTGTTTTATGTTTTAAATTAAATCCAGTGTGCCTTTAAGTGAAGTGTCTGAGGAAAAATCGCAGTTTGGTTTAACACAGGTACATTGTATTTCCTCTTCACATTGAGGGTGGGGCAAACTCTATGAGCTTACACTGTACAGTTCCCTGTGCAGTGCAAGATGATTTAATTTGGGGTTTATGCTCCAGAGCGGGTGTGTGTCTGGGGAGCTGAGGTCTGGTCTATACTACCCGCCTGAATCGGCGGGTAGAAATCGACCTCTCGGGGATCGATTTATCGCGTCCCGTCGGGACGCGACAATCGATCCCCGAATCGGCGCTCTAACTCCACCAGGGGAGGTGGTAGTAAGCGCCGCCGACAAAAAGCCGCAGAAGTCGATTTTGCCGCCGTCCTCACAACGGGGTAAGTCGGCTGTGATACGTCGAATTCAGCTACGCTATTCACGTAGCTGAATTTGCGTATCTTAAATCGACTCCCCCCTGTAGTGTAGATGTACCCTGAGAGTTACCTTGGCTGTAGCCTTTTTATTGTTGGTTCATGCAGTGGCTGTAACTGCAGCTGGATGTGTTCGTACCTGTGTGAAGTGTAGGACCGGGAGCAGGGCTACCACTTGTCACAGTGGCACAATGTGAGGGGGAGCCCAGGCTGGTGGGTCAGGGGACTCAGTGGTACCCCAGTTCCAGGTGGCACTCTGGGTGGAACCTCCCACAGGGAAATCCCCAGTTGTCTCAGTGTCTTTCCATTAATTTTAGTGGCCTATTGATGTATTTTCCTGGGTTGTACAATGTATTGTTACTTGGTTCTGATTTTGTGCGAACACCTGGCTTGGGAAGGTGCCTCCCCCTGTCTGATTGCTCACTGTCCTGCTGTGAGCTGGAGCTGAAGTTTATGAGCCCGAGCTGAAGTTTATGAGCCCTGTTCTTTATGGACACAAATACATGAGTTCGTAACTATAGCCTGCATACATATCTCAATGTTTATAAAGTTTAGAACAGTAGAAGCTTTCATAAAAGACCTTACTTTATATGTTTCTTGGCACAATAACATTGTATACAATCAGTTGATTCAACTGCTTATTCTTTGTGGCTCAAACACCCTGTTCTCCCGTTGAGTGTCTGTACCCTGATTGTCACAATCAAACTTCAGAAATGTTGGTCTAAGAGTATATTTAAGAATTCTAAATCCTTTAAGCCAGATTGACATGGCACATTTGAAGTATCAATTTTTGTTACTTTTGATTTAAAATTATTAGATCCAGCCAAAAAGGAATATACTGTAGCAGTATTTCCAGGATCTGGGACTGCCCAATATTACTCTAGTGTTATAGAAGAGCTCTGTTGTATCAATTTACCACTGTAATGCATGACAGGGTTGTGTTAAACAGTAAAGAAATAAATTAGGGAATTCAAAACGTTAGTATTTTTATTTTAGGTAGGAATTCTAATTCTATCTTCTCTCAACCCACACAAATTCTGATAAGTCACTTTGCACTCTTTTAGGATACCTTAAGGGAAGTGAAATAGGGAGGACCTGAAAAAGCAGAACACCCACCCCCACCTGAACTAAGCCTGGAAAATTAGGATAAACTAAGATTATTGCAGTAATCAAGTTCTTTTATAATCTGTTGTACCAGACAAAGGTTGTTTAATTTTAAAAAGTTCAAAGGTTTGGCTAAAGAACTGTATTCCTAAATATCTGATAGCAATTGAAACTCCGGTGAAGGGATATTTACTGTTAATCATATTCAAGGCTTTTTTAGACAAGTAATAATTATAATTGGATAAGCCTAAATCAGGGGTTCTCAAATTGGGGGTCGTGACCCCTCAGGGAGTCGTGAAGTTATAACTTGGGGGTCGCAAGCTCCACCCCCAAACCCCTGCTTGGCCTTCAGCCTTTATAATAGTGTTAAATATAAAAATGTGTTTTTAATTTACAATGGAAGTCACACTCAGAGGCTTGCTGTGTGAAAGGGGGTCACCAGCACAAAAGTTTGAGAGCCACTGGCCTAAATACTCTCCTATAAATGAGAAAACACAATTACATTTGTAGATTTAATTCCCATATTAACCATTTTAGCTGGGGAACAATTCCATGAGTTCTTTTTTAATCTGTTTTAACAGAGAAGGGTTGTTTATGAGTGCATTTTGTATAGTATGTACACATGAGAGAGAAGGTGTACTTTGACCATACATGAAAAGGCCCACTTGACTAAAGTATACCTTTGTTTTTTATGAACACTATCCCCATGAACCAGAATAGACATCCAGAACTGAGCACCCAGCCTTTGTACATTCTATAATAGATCTTTAGCAGTTCTTAGTATACCATATTGATCTTCCTAAACATATACTTAGATATACCTCTGAATTTAAAGTTATATTCAGATGCAAGCCAAAGTGTTAGTCAAAGAAATCTTTGTTCTCTATAAGCTTTGGAAATGACAAAAACGCTATGTTAATTTTTCAGGTTAAGCAATCAAAAGTCAAGAAATACTGAAGTTAAGGTTATGCATGCAACCTACCTCCGTTCTGTCCTGTTTTGCATTTTGATAAATGTATTTAACTATATGATTACATACTGTTTATTACACTAAAAATATAATTTCATACAATTTTTCTGTATATTGGATTCTGTGTAGCATCTCGTAATTTTTTATTCATTTCTTCCAGTTCTATTAGTTTTTCATAATGCTCCAGTGTATCACTCTTGCATTACATTTTTACATCATAGCTTTGCTTTAATTTGATATTTTCTTTATTGTGTAAACACATGTGTACTTTTCTTTTTCAACCGGTAACATGGCCCTCTGTAGGTGCAGTTCAAGGGATTAGGCAGTTAACGCTGATCTATCCTGGCAGATCTCAGCCAATCAGCAATGACCCAAAAGTGGGCTGAAAGAGCTCTCAATGGACTATTCCTACTGCCTGAGAGCTGCAAAATCATTGCTAAGACCCAATGGGAGTATAGGCAGGGAAGTGAAAGATTCTCTTGCTTGTGCTGTCCTGCCCCTGCTCTATGTACTGTCCCAGAGCAGCTTCCTTCTTCCTCCCCACCCAGCCCAGCCCTGGCCTGACAGAACTTAGCTCTAGGTCTGGGAAACACTGCTTCAAGAGTCTGGATCTGGCTTCACAGATCCAGTAGCATGTCCCTATGCTCTGAGATGGGCTCTGGGTAGTCAAGAGGGAGAGACGATGGAAGATTCTACACCCCTGTCAGCACCAGCCTGACCACCATATCTACCACCTCCCTTTCCTGAGCCACCACCCACAAAACAATTGAAAAATCACCCTATGATCCAAATCCGTCATCTTTTGCACCTGCAAGGGCTTGGTAGCTATCGTGGGTCCCAGCTCAATTATTTTGACAATATTATATCCCTTAGACTGAAAAAGGTTGAAACCACTGACCTATATATCACACCAGGTTCTTATACAGACATCCATCACAGAGTGACATGCTAATGCATCTGCCCCCATGGATCTGATTGAAGCCAAAATTACACTGATTGTACCACACTGGCCATTTACTGAATAGAAGAAGGAGATGTCATATGTGCATCTTGCCACACTTTGCCCTGTTTTTGTAAATTAGTTCAATATTTCCCCCCAAATAACAGAAAGTCATCCTATTCCCCCAGGTGCTCCTAAACTTATTCCATATATTTTCTTTGTGTTTTTCACAATACATTATCCAGTGTGAGGAAGCATCTTCAGTGAGCAGCATCTTCCAGAGTTTGGGATAATTTTGTATCAGTTATGCATTGTCTATCTTTGGCTGGCATAAATGGACAAAGCTCCATTGAAGTCAAGAGACCTACACTGGCGTCAGGAATGAGGGCCTGCACAGTCCTCAGGCAGCCAACAAGCACAGCTGGCTACAGCAGAACCCCCCTGATTGGCTAAGGCAGTCAGGTGACTTGCTCTTAAGCCCAGCAGCTGCAGCGGCTCAGCACACATGCCTGTAGATTTCTTGCCTCCTAGTGCTTGCCTTACTCCAAGCCCTGCTCTTGCTTTGTTCCTGTACTACTCCAGCTCTGCACCCAGTCTTGCTCCTGCCTTCCCTGACTCCAGGTAACCCAGTTCTGACCCTTGGCTCTGATTCCTGGGTCTGACTCTGTCTGAACTCTTGGCTCTAGCATTTGGACTCTTGACTTCGGTCCTTCCTTTCAGCTCTCATCTCTGACTCTGCTTTGACCTTGGTCTCTGGCATTTGAACTCTGATCACTAGGCCTGACTCCTGCTCTGACCTACTAGGCACGACTGCCTATGATCTGGTCCCCTGACAGCTGGTTTGCTTCAGCTGGGGATCTGGCCTAGAGCTGATCTTAAAATGGTAAAACAATTTTACAAAATAGTTTAACATTTGAAATCATTCCATTTTGCAGGGTTCATAGAGCTATTAAGGCTATGTCTGTACTACAAGTTAGGGGTACGATTCTCAGCATATGTACATATACTCACGGTAGCTTTCACTGAGTAGGTGGTAGTAGTAGTGTAGCATAGGCAGGGACAGCATGCCTTAGTTGTGCCAAGTGAAAACCCACCAGTTTCAAGTGGGTTTGTACATGGCTTAGCCATGCCTCTACTGTCACTGCCCATGCTACCTTGGCTACACTACTGTTTTTACTCGTGCTAGATTGATGAGAGCTACAGTGTGTATGCAAGCTGGGAATCACACTCTTTGTGATGTGATGTGATATAGCCTAAAATGTTCATAATGGGCCAAATTCACTTCTCAGTTACACCTGTGCAACACTACTAGCTTCAGTAAAATTACAGTAGGTTCACTGTAAGAGCCTGCAGGACCAGACAATGGGAGTTCCACACTGCTGATAGTACCACCTTGCCACCAGGAGCTCAGGCTGGGGGACCCTGTGAAGCCCGTGAGGCCTGAGAGGCAGCCCCGCTGCAGCACACTGATTGGCCTGTGTCAGTATATAAACCATGAAGTCCTCACAGGGAGCTGTCTGAACAATGATGCAGACCTTGCTAAGCTGTGAACACTGACTTCCTGTCACCCTGACCTGGCTTGACTCTGACTCTGCTACACATATTCTGACTGCAACTTGGTAACTAATGCTGGCTGCCCATTGCCTGCCCTGACACCAGACTTGACATTTACATGGTATAAATGATAGCACCATTTGGTCCAAGAGTAAGGATTTCTGCTTGATCTTTTGGCTATGATAAAGTGTAACATCAGAGACAGGCCTTAACTGGAATACTGAAAATCAAAGCTCAAACTCCAATGCAAACTTTGTAGTTGGCGCCTCTTATCTTATTATGGATGACACCAGAAGCCTAAATATGAACATCAACCAACTTTGAGGTGGTTCAAAACCTGAACTATGCAGTTTAGACTCCTCTCTAACATCAGTTTAGTCTTGTTATAGTCTCTCCTAGGGGACTACAATACATCCATCCCTTGCAGGGGAATGATCTAATTAGCTTTTCTTTCTGCTATGCTCTCAATAATAAGTGGCATAAATTGTAAAAGCATATTATAATGGCCTTAGTATGAGAAAACCATGAAGTAATTCATTCTTACTGGGCAAGAGTAAAGGGAATTACACAAGTCAGGCTATATGGCAATACTTCTGAAATCTCAATAGGGGTTCCTACAAACAGGCTTTCCTGGAGGAATAACTTACTGTTCCCTCTGCGGGGAAAGAGAGATGGAGTAGGATCACACTCTGAAAAGACTTTGCAAACCTCAAGATAGCAGTGGATTTACAGAAACTGTATTGTCCCTTTTAGAACATGATTAATCAAAATCACAGTACACACATACTCAGCATTCAGATAAGCACATTTGATCCCCAGGCATAGTTTAATGCCCCATATGCTTAATACAATTGAATGAAACAAAGATACTTATGATCCATAGCAATAGTGTGAGGATGCAGCGTGGGCAGTTGGATCCTCCTCAAGGACCTCTCCCTCACAGTAGTGGCCTCAAGCCCTGATAGCTCGCCCATGGCAAATGTCTCCCACACTGATGAAAGCTATTACCCTATAAAAGGCAAACTCTACAATAATAAAAATTACTTATCCCCAAAGAGGATTAAGCATGTCCTCAAAGCCTAACTTTAAACAGATGAAGCTCTGCAAATTTGCATGCACGCTTCAGAGCAATAACAGTTAACTGAAATGCAAACCATCAAAAACACATCACTGAGCAGCCCAGGAACATAGCCGTAGGCTACAATATTGCAGTGAAGAAGTTTATATATCATTCTGTTTTGATTCAGCTGATTCTTAGGCCAATAGTTGGCTCTAGTTCCCCTAGGGAATGTGGGCCATTTTCCCTTGAACAAAGATTACAGCATCCTCAGAAGGCCTTAAACATCTGAGGCCAGAGTATCAGCAGTTGTAAATAAGGGTAATTCTCTTGATTTCAGTGGCACTACATCTATTTATATCAGCTGAGTTTGAGCACCACATGGCTAAATTGAGTGGTGATGGCTAAGGTGTGTAAGCTACACATTAGAAAATCAGCATAAGTAGATTGAAGGGAGAATAACTAACTGTAGACTAATTAGACCCCAAAGAGAGGTGTGTAACAGGAAAAATTACTAATAGGAGTATGTAAGAGGTGTAAGTCAAACTAGCCTCCCCACTAACTTGAATTTACGTATTCTTCTGGACAGTTGATATATAAATTACATAAACGTAAACTTCCTCATACACACTTACTTTTGATTTACTGATCTATATTGCCTCTGAATTTGTCCTAGACTTATACTATATCTCATAGTTAAGGCTACGATTTAGTCACGGAGGTTGCGAAAGTCACAGAATCCGTGACTTTCAGTGACCTCCGTGACTTCAGCCTGTGGTGGTCAGGAGCTGCAGGGTCCCCCGCTTCCAAAAGGGGAAGGGATCTGTGGGGTAGCCCCAGTGCCTCTGTGGCCCCCGGAGCTCCAAGCCACTGTCGACGGCAGGGAAACCCCCAGCTCCCAGCCACCATGGGTGGCAGGGGAACCCCAGAGCCCCTAGCCACTGCGGCAGAGGACCCCCAGCCACCAGCAGGAGAACCCCCCGGCTGCTGCGGGCAGCAGCGGAATCCCAGAGCCCCCAGAAGAGGACCCCTGAGCCCCCGGCTGCCACCAGCAGTGGGGGAATCCCTGAGCCTCCGGCCGCCACCACTAGCAGGGAACCCTGCAGCTCCCAAGCCTCCATTGCTGAGAATACCCCACAGCTCCTGGCCGATATGGGAGGCAGGGGCACCCCACAGCTCCTGGCCCCCACGGGCAGTGGTGGGGAACCCCCTGGAGCTGCAGGTGGCAGGGGTACTCTGAAGCCCCCAGCTTCTGCAGGCGGCTCCTAGCCCCTGCGCTGCTGCCCTGCTTCAGATGGTGTGAGGAGCCGCAGATCCCCATTTTGTCATGGATATTTTTAGTAAACGTCACGGACATGTCACGACTTCCGTGAATTTTTCTTTTTTGCCCATGACCTGTCCTTGACGTTTACTAAAAATATCCATGATAAAACTTAGCCTTACTCATAGCCCCCTTCCCCAACACCAAAACATCATGCATCCACACAGGACAGCTAACTGCTACCATCAGTCCCCATTCCTTACACAATTTTAATCTGTCCATTAGTTGTCACCTTCTCTTTAGTTGGCCAAGCATCATCAGGAAATGTTAATATTCTGGAAGCCAACACATTCAAAGACCTACTGCTATCAATTGTACAATGTTATTTCCAGTACCCCATGAATCAGACAGTTGACACTGGTCTGAGGATATCACTGGAAGATTGCTTTCCAATGAAAAAAGGGCACAGCTGTCACAGGGTTTGTGGTGCAATCCAGACCAGTAAAGGGTTGTCAGTACTTGCCCTGCAACCCTGGGTGCCTTACAATACTTTGCTATAGTAGCTCCCAGTCTGGGATGCTCACAGTCAGCCTTCAGGCATGTAGGTTACACCCTGAGTGGTTGTGTGCTAGACGCCCTGATTCAGCAGCTCTGACTCCAACAGCCTGTCTACAGCCCCACTCTGGCTTCCACCAGCCTTGGTTACAACCAGCAAAGTGACCCCAATACACTCCTAGTCCCAAATCTCCCCAAACCATGTGCCATGAATTGTCCAATCATCTCCTGGACAGCTCAGAGAAATAAGAAGATTTGATGTTTCTTTAAGGAGACAAAAGCATACTACAGCTTATTAACTTAACTGGATAAATACATCCTTCCCTTCAAACACAGCACTGAGTTGGCATATAGTAAAAATAAAACAGATAACAGTAGAGATGGTTACAAGCAAACAAAAACTCACTTTAGCAAAGTACGTGCTTTGTTCAAGATGGCTTCTTTCACCAATCGTTGTTCTTACCAGCCATGGCTACCTTTCACTCAGTCAGGACCTTTCACAGAAGTACAAGATGCTGGCTGGTGAAAGATCATTGCCTAAGCAGGTTTCTCACCTACATTCATTTCTCACAGACTTCAACCTCCCTCCTTTGTTGAAGCACCCATCTTTCTCAGCTTGCAAGAACTCTATTCCCTTGTGTCTGTCTAGTAATGGATGCCAAAGATGGTTTCTGTCTTTGCTTATATCTTCCAAAGTTCTTGTTTCAAGAGGCAGGATGACCTCATGTTGTTCTTCCCTTCCTGTTGTCTACTCATCCCCCTGATGATTTCTATGTCAATGGAGCTTCTATTACACCTTGCTTAAGTTCACTGGAGACAAGTAGATAGCTGCCTTCCCTCTTGCATGGGAGAGGCCTGTTTCTCCCTTTGTTTGGTAACAGACTGTAAAACACAATATTTAAGTATCAATAATTCCTTATGTAAAGTTAATACATAAAATTCACAATGATATATTAATCATCAGTGTGTCATAGGCTTTCATAACACCTCACTTGATAAGCTTTTATAATACAGTAATATTGTATACAATCAACTGATTCAATTGCTTATCACTTGAGATTAAGACCCCCTGTTTTTATAGCCCAGATAAAGTTTCTCTTCCCTGCTGGAAGCTGTCTCCTCCCCTGCTTGTTAGCTTGATAGCTTTGTTTGCCTAATATGTAAATAGTCTTTTATTGTCTCTGCCTGTGATGACCGAGCTGCTCAGAAAAGCAAATAAACATTCATTTTGTCTATTAGACTTGTTTACTAACTCCCCCGGCATGCCTGGGTTAAACACACTTTAGTTATAATTCCAGCATATATCCATAACTCTTATACATATATCACTCAAGAATATTGATGATCATGACTTATTAGTTTTCAAATGATACCTCACAAGGCATATTTTGTACAAAGATTATTACAGTAAAATAGGGTGTGACTACAAGTTGTTTAGGGTTACAACAGTTCATCATTAAATCAAAGCAAGTCAGATAACAAATTGGCAACATAGATATCATAATTATATGATTCCACAGTCTCAGAGGTTCCTACTGGAGCTGTTCAGAAGACAGAAATTCCATTTCATCAAGGATTTTTATATTTGTCTTTATTCCAATTAGGAGCAAAAGCTGAAAATTCTCTGTGAAAGAAAGTTTCTTCCCTTCCCCCATGCCCTTCTCCCCTCCCCCCCCCCCCCAAAATTGTTCTGGGTTGACAGAATTTTGTTTTTACAAAAGCAAAATGTTATCTCTGTAAAAAAATATATTATATAATACAAAATAAAACTGAAGTGAAATGGTTCAAAATGAAAAATCAACATTTTGTTTCAAAACTGCAGAGATGAGTTGTTTTTACATTGTTAGAGTTCTTTTTCTGTGGTTTTTCTCCAAAACAAAATTTTGGCTAAAGCGACATCATTTCATGTAGCGTTTTGATTTTGATGGAACTGTATTCTGTCACAGAAAAGCGTTCTGTTAAAGTTTTTCCAACCAACACTCGTTCCTACTATGGATTATATAAGAAATCCTTAGTCATGCCCTTATTTGACTCATTTGGGGCAGAAAGCACAGTGCCATACTTTAGCAGTTACCAATCTTGTCACTCTCATGACTTCTGCAATTTATAAGAAACATCCTCTGGCATACAGAGTTTCCAAGTGGAATTCAATGTGTGTGCGCGCCAATATTAAAAGCCCTAAATTGGTTGGGCAGGGTTTTTCAATAGACTACCCTTCTTTCTCTGCCAAATTTCCATAGATGTGCTTTGAGGTGTCACTTGAGTTGGAGTTCCGTTGTTATAAGGTGGAGGGATGTGCTGACAAGATGTTCTGCATAAGGGGTCCTTGTTTCTGTAAGTCATAGAATCATAGAATATCAGGGTTGGAAGGGACCTCAGGAGGTCATCTAGTCCAACCCCCTGCTCAAAGCAGGACCAATTCCCAACTAAATCATCCCAGCCAGGGCTTTGTCAAGCCTGACCTTAAAAACCTCTAAGGAAGGAGATTCCACCACCTCCCTAGGTAACCCATTCCAGTGCTTCACCACCCTCCTAGAGAAAAAGTTTTTCCTAATATCCAACCTAAACCTCCCACACTGCAACTTGAGACCATTACTCCTTGTTCTGTCATCAGGTATCACTGAGAACAGTCTAGATCCATCCCCTTTGGAACCCCCTTTCAGGTAGTTGAAAGCAGCTATCAAATCCCCCCTCATTCTTCTCTTCTGCAGACTAAACAATTCCAGTTCCCTCAGCCTCTCCTCATAAGTCATGTGCTCCAGCCCCCCAATCATTTTTGTTGCCCTCCGCTGGACTCTTTCCAATTTTTCCACATCCTTCTTGTAGTGTGGGGCCCAAAACTGCACACAGTACTCCAGATGAGGCCTCACCAATGCCGAATAGAGGGGAATAATCATGCTGGCAATGCCCTTACTTATACAGCCCAAAAAGCCGTTAGCCTTCTTGGCAACAAGGGCACACTGTTGACTCATATCCAGCTTCTCGTCCACTGTAACCCACAGGTCCTTTTCTGCACAACTGCTTCCTAGCCATTCGGTCCCTAGTCTGTAACAGTGAATGGGATTCTTCCATCCCAAGTGCAGGACTCTGCATTTGTCCTTGTTGAACCCCATCAGGTTTCTTTTGGACCAATCCTCTAATTTGTCTAGGTCCCTCTGTATCCTATCCCTACCTTCCAGCGTATCTACCACTCCTCCCAGTTTAGTGTCATCTGCAAAGTCACATCCAGCATTGGACCACCAGCGCCCTGCACTTCCTTTTTTTCCAGGTGTTTGGGAAGGAGTTGTGCAGAGGGATACAAGAGTGTTAGTGTTGTTGTTGTTTGGTCATTCTGGTGATTTTTGTATGATGTTTAAGATTTGGGGAGGTTGATTACTGAGGTGCTCAAGTAGTATCATTGCACTTTGTTGCATTTATAGATAAAATTAATTATACATAATGGTATTCTGAGCTACAAAATAGCAACCTACTTTTTAAAAGAGTAACTGCATCTATATTACTGCCCTTCTCCCTTTTTCTTAAGAAATGTCTTAATTACCTACAGAGGTGTTTGCAGAGTTGTTGTAGCAATATTCATCCCAGGATATTAAAGAGAGAAGGTGGATGAGATAATATCTTTTATTGGACCAACTTCTGTTGGTGAGAGAGAGACACTTTCAAGCTTTTACAGAGCTCTTCTTCAGATCTGGAACACGTACTCAGTGTCTCACAGCTAAATACAAGATGTAACAGATTGTTTAGCATAAGTAATTAACGCATATATCAAGAGACCATTAAGGGTGAAGTGGTTAGTTAATGCCTCTCCGGTCATAGGGGGCAAGGGAGAGGAAAACAAGTTGGAGAGGGGGAAGTCAGTGGTTGCAGTAAGCCATAAATCCAGTGTCTCTAATCAGTCCACCATTTTTAGTGTCTAGCAAAGTTATGAATTTAAGTTTCCAGGCTCATCTTTTCAAAGTGTTTTGCAGGCTTCCTTTGAGGATGAGGACTGAGAGGTCAGATAGAGAGTAATTGCTTTGTGAAAAGTGTTCACCCACTGGTGCAGGGCTTACCATGAGGCGAACTGAGGCGGCCGCCTCAGGTGCCAGACTGAGGGGGGGGTGTGTGTGGGGGGCGCCATTAGGACCCAGAGTGTAGAAAATTGTCTGCTGCTGGTGCATATGTAGTCTCTTTGCTCTAGATGCACAGAGATGGTGAAGTGCTGTGCTGGAGGAAGGAGGGCACAAGAGACATAACAGGCAGGCAGGAGAAAAGGTGAGAGGGAATAACAGAAAGCAGCAGGAGCTGCAGGGAGAGAGAGGAGGAGGAGCCTCTTATGTACCTCTCTAGCACCCCCAGGAGCCTGGACTGATTAACACCAGCTTCTCAGGGAGCTTCCTATTTCCTGCTGCTTCCCTGAACCCACTTGAGGAGAACAGGCAGTCAACTGAAGTAGTAGGAGCCAGTTAGGCCCTTAAGACGCTGATATCTTCCCTCACTCAGGCCCTGCTACCAGCCTGCTTATTTGTCCTCTTCAACTATAGCTGGCACAGAACAGCAGTCATAAGTGAAAGAAGAAAACGCCCCTCTGGAAGCAAGCAAAGGAAGTTTTTCTATCTAAGCAGGAAGGAGGTCTCCTGAGATACATAGACACAAATGTTCACGGTGAGCCTTCCAGCCCCAGTGAGGATGTGAGTGGGGAGGAGATGCCTGATCTTCCAGTTAGTCAGAGTGCAGGTGACCCGGCAGCTACTGCAACATCCATATCTCCATCTCAAATGGATGTAACCATGCACATTCCTGAAGAAAAGTGTAGATCAGAGAAGAGTGTGGTGGAGGCTCAAGAAACAGCTGCTGCTGAGTTTAGTTCTTTAACACTAGATGATCCAGGACTGTGGATCCACTTGAGCAGTAGCCCGAGGGACTTCCTTGTACTGCATGGGCCACAGCAAGTGAAAAACTTCATGTTCCCCAAAAACAATGAAAATAGAAGTTTCCATCCAACACATTACTGGCATGAAATCCCCAATGGTGAGAAAGTGGAGAGGCCATGGCTTATGTACTCAAAACCCCAGAGTGCTGCATACTGTTTTTGTTGCAAACTCTTCCAGTTTAATGTTCCAGCCACATTGGGTTCTACAGAAACAAAGGACTGGAAAAATCTGGCTAGAATCTGGCATGACATGAGAAGGCAGCAAATCACCAGAGAGCATTCCATAGATGGAAAGAGCTTGAGATGAGACTAAGTTTAAAGGCCACCATAGATGATCAGCATCAAGAGAAGATTGCATCAGAATCTCTTTACTGGTAAAATGTTCTGAAAAGGCTCATTGCCATTGTGAGAATGCTTGCTACCCAAAACCTAGCACTGCGTGGTACTTCAGATCAGTTGTATGTACCAAACAATGGAAACTTCCTTAAAATTGTGGAGCTGATGGCTGAGTTTAATGCTGTAGATCAGAGAAGCATCTAATGGAGCATCCAGGAGCATCTAATGAGAGTCACCACCCAAGAAATGTACACACACCACTGCCTTGGAAAAACAATTCAAAATGAGATCATACAGTTACTGGCAACAAAAGTCAAACAGAAGATTGTGGCAGATCTGAAGTCAGCAAGATATTACTCTGTTATTCTGGACTGCACACCTGACATCAGCCATACGGAACAAATGACTTTAATAGTGTGTTTTGTAACAACAAGAGAACCTAGTGAAAATGACATTGATGATACTACAGGAGCTGGTATGACAGATGTGCTTCTTTAAAAGCTGGAAGATACGGGAATTGCTACGATAATGGTGTCAACATGAGAGGAAAGAACAGAGGAGTGCAGACACGGATCCGAGAGTTAAACCCTTGAGCTTTTTTTGTCCCATGCAGTTCTCATTCATTGAACTTGGTGGTCAGTGATGCAGCTTCAGCTTCTAGTGAGGCTGCT
The DNA here is from genome assembly GCF_002925995.2 of Terrapene triunguis. Taxonomy (NCBI): domain Eukaryota; kingdom Metazoa; phylum Chordata; order Testudines; family Emydidae; genus Terrapene; species Terrapene triunguis. The sequence continues at coordinate 1,073,440 of NW_020699373.1, forward strand.
GAATTTTTTAATGTAATTCAAAGCATCTATGTTTTTTTCTCTGCATCAACTCATCAATGGCAAATTTTGAAGCAACGTCTGGGAACATAGTCTCTGACACTGAAACCACTGAGTGCCACACAATGGGAAAGTCGAGTGGAGGCGATAAAGCCTATCAAACACCAAATTGGGAAGATAGGTGATGCCATAGTTGCCATTATGGAGGATAATGCTATGACAGGAACTGTTAGTGGGAGAACAGTGGCAGAGGGAAATGGAATCACCAGAAACATACATAACTTCAAATTTCTGTGTGGCTTAGTGTTGTGGCATGACATACTGTTTGAAATAAATGTTGTAAGCAAGAGACTCCAAGGTGTTGACCTTGATATATCTGGAGCAATGGAACAACTGGACAAAGCAAAGTCATACCTATAGTCTTACTGGCCAGATGAGGGATTTCAAAATGTTCTGTAGAGTGCACAGAAGTTGGCAGAGGAACTTCACACTGAAGCTATTTTCCCACCCATTCAAGAATACAAGAGTCACCGAAGAAGACATTTTGATTATAAGGCACGGGATAATCCCATAAGAGACCCCAAACAACAATTCAAAGTTGAATTCTTTAACCAGGTGCTAGATTGTGCAATATAGTCAGGCGAAGAACATTTCATGCAGCTCAAGGAACACAGCAGTATATTTGGGATGTTGTATGATAGCCCTTTCAAGATACATTTCAGCAGGATCAACTCCAGAGGCTGTTCTGGAAGCTTGGTGGTTTGAGCATTGGCCTGCTAAACCCAGGGTTGTAAGTTCAATCCTTGAGGCGGCGACTGAGGGATCTAGGCAAAATCAGTACTTGGTCCTGCTAGTGAAGGCAGGGGGCTGGACTTGATGACCTTTCAAGGTCCCTTCCAGCTCTAGGAGATAGGATATCTCCATTATTAAAAAAAAATAATAAGATGACCACCCTCTTTCCAAATGCTTTTGTTCCTCCGTGCATACTTCTGACACTTGCGGTAACGGTTGCCAGTGCAGAACGCAGCTTCTTCAAGCTGAAGTTAATAAAAACACATCTACGCTCCACAATGACACAGGAGAGGCTGGTCGGCCTTGCAACCATCTCAATAGAGCATGAGTTGGCCCAGACTGTGGACCTTCAGGAAGCAGTTAAAATCTTTGCAACCAACAAGGCACGGAAAGCACCACTTTGATTATTCAAACAGACAAAAATGCCAGTGTTTACTATGCAGACAAGAAAATTTACATTTGCTGTTCAGGCATTTGAAAGTTAAGTGTTACTTAAAATTTTTGAACAAGGCATTTTAAGTCATTAGTTCTCCTTTATTGGGGTAGGTAGCAGAGCAGTACCATGAGAGGAATAGAACAGGAAGAAGGCAGAATTGAGACCTTTCAAAGTTTTGGCCCAAGCGAAGGGGTATGGGGGTGTCATTTGAGCTCCCCGCCTCAGGTGCCAAAATGTTGTGGGCCGGCCCTGTACTGGTGACAGGGTGTTTCTTTTATCATTTTTCCGTGTGGGTTCAATGAAGAGCATACTGATTGCCTCATTTCACCGATATAATTTTTATTGGGGGCATTTAATGCATTGGATGAGATGCAGTACATGTTGCAATAGGCAGTTGTAAGACCCATGGATCTTGACGGGGATGTTGATCATTATAACTGTGGAGATATGTCTGCAGGTTTTGCACTTGTTCTATCAGGGTCTTGTGCTGATTTAAATTAGTGTGTCCTTGTCTGTGGGTAGCTTACTTCTGACAATGATCTTGCAGATGTTGCAGGGTTGTTTGAAGACCAGAAAAGGGGGTTCAGGAAAGATTTCTTTCAGGATAGGGTCCCCATTGTGTATGGGTTGTAATTGTTTAATGATACCACGTATGGGTTCCAGTGTGGGGTGGTACGTGACAACAAGGGGTGTGAGGTCAGAAGAAGTTTTATTTCTATATTGAAGTAGCTTCTCTCAGAGTATTTGGGTGGACCATTCCATGATGTGATCTACTTCTCTGGTGGAGTATCCTTGTTTAGTGAAGGTGGTTCTAAGTGTGCTAAGGTGTATATTCTGGACTTTCTCATTGGAGCATGTTCTGTGGTATCTGAGTGCCTGGCTGTAGATAACAGATGTCTTGATGCATTGGGATAATTACTGAATCTGTGAAGGTAAATGTGGTGATCTGTGGGTTTCTTTTATATAGTTGTCTGTAGGGTTCCATTGTTGAACAATATTGTGGTGTTCAGGAACTTGATGCGAGTGTGGGAATATTCTAGAGAGAGTTTAATGGATGGGTGGTGGTGGTTGAAGTATTGGTGGAATTGTATGAGGGAGTTTAGGTCATCTGTCCAGAGGATGAAAATATCTTTGATGCATCTCAGGTAAATCATTGGTTTCGTGGTGCATTTGTCCAGAAATTCTTCTTCAAGTTGGCCCATGAAGAGGTCAGCATACTGGGGGGCCATCCCTTAGTACTCATAGCTGTTTCCATAGTTTGGACAAAGTGTTGGTTATAGAATGTAAAATTGTTATGGGTGAAGATGAAATGGATGAGTTTGGTGATGTATTTGGGGTGGATACGTAGGTTTTGTCTATTGTCCTGTAGATATTTGAGGCAGGCAGCGATGCTGTCATTGTGAGAAATGCTGGTGTATAGAGAGATGACATCCAAGGTGGCAAAGATGGTGTTCTGAGGGAGGTTGTTAATGTTGCAGAGTTTCTGGAAGAATTTGGTTGTGTCCTGGAGGAAGCTGGCCCTTTGTGTGGTGAGTGGTTTGAGGATGGTTTCTATGAGTCCCAATATACCTGCAGTAGAGTGCCATGGCCAGATAGGATGGGTCTGCCTGGGTTACCCTGTTTGGATATCTTGGAAAGCATGTAGAAGGTCCCTGGGGTGGGTTTGTGGGGGATGAGGTTGTAGAGTTTCTTTTGGATAAATCGTGGTGTGGAGTATTCTTTGAGTTCTTTATAGCTAGTGGTGTCAGAGAGTTGGCAGTTGGCAGAATCATCACAGTTGGGGATTACGATGGCACTCCCTTAGTCTGCTGGTTTGATCATTATCTGGTGGTTGAACTTTAGAGGCTGTGCTGTACTCTTGGTGGTGGAGAGATTGTGGTGCATGTGATGTTTGTTAAGGATTTCACAGTCATTTTTTTCCCCCTGAAGCAATCAATGTAATGAACAAGAGTGTGGTTTTGTCCACTGTGGGGTTTCCAGTCAGAGATTCTTTTTTCTTATGGCTGTTGGTGGGGACGTGATTATCGTGGATAGCGTTGTCATTGTTGTGAAAATATTCTTTGAGGCAGAGTTGGCAGAACAATTCTTCTAGCTCTCCACAGGTTAGTATGGCATCAGGTTCTGTTGCGGGACAGAAGTTCAGATAATTCAGCTCCAGTTAAGGGTGGTCTTGTTAAATTGATGTTTGGATGTTATGTAAGGTCCATATAGTGGGTACTGGTGCCATGGTTACTCCCAGATGTGGTGATGTGGAGTTGTTCTAGTTGGTTCCGCTTTTTGTCTTTGTCTTGGATGGCTGTCATCAGGTTTTTTTGATAGTTGTTTTGGGGTTCTTGCATGATTTCCAGGTAAGTTTCCTTTCCCCACCCCTTCCTGTGTGTGGGAACATGTGATGATTTCTTGTTTGAGGTTCTCCTTTTTGGAGTATGTGAGGTACAGTAAATGGTTCCTCAGATTTTCTGAAGTCCTTCTGCAAAGCTGTTCAGCATATTTCGAGTTGTGTGTAGTGGTCTGAAAGTTATAGATGGTGAGACCTCTAGGAATGATGATTTGTTTCTTTCATTTGCTCATGTAGTAGATGTCATTGCTAAGTTTTGCTTCCTTTTTTCTTCATTTCTCAAATGAGCTCACATAGCAAAATGATAAAACAAAAACGCCATATCACTTGTGCGAGAACACTTTTCACAAAGTGATCACTCTATATCTGATCTCCTAGTCCTCACCTTCAAAGAAAACCTGCATAACTCCTTCAAAAGACAAGCCTGGGAGCTTAATCTGATAACCTTGCTAGAGGGATAGCATTGGCCTGCTAAACCCAGGGTTGTGAGTTCAGTCCTTGAGGGGGCCATTTAGGAAACTGGGGTAAAAATCTGTCTGGGGATTGGTCCTGCTTTGAGCAGTGGGTTGGACTAGATGACCTCCCGAGGTCCCTTCCAACCCTATGATTCTATGACACTAAAAATCATAGACATAATAGAGATACTGAATTTATCGCTTATTATAATGATCTATAACCCACTAATCCTCCCACCCCCAGCTTTTTTCCCTCTCCTTTCCCCTCTCTGACTGGAGAGAGGTGTTAATTAGCCTTCAATGGTCCCTTCAAATTTGTTATCTACTTATGCTGAACAATCTGTTCCACCTTGCATTTAGCGGTGACACTCTGAGTACATTTCTCAGACCTGAAGAAGAGCTATGTAAAAGTTTGAAAGCTTGTATCTCTCACCAACAGAAGTTGGTCCAATAAAAGATACTACCTCACCCACATTCTCACTTTAATTCCCTGCAGTATAATACAACACAAAATAACATATATGAATTATAAGTACATGCATTTATAAATGACCCATTCCCATAGTGTATGGGTGCCCTCTACATTATTTTGAAGTACATTGACTACTCACAAAGGAAGGTGAGCGCTCCTCAGGTCCCTTCTCAGAATCTCAGCCCATGCTATATAGGAGGTCAGACCAGATGATCTAATTGCCCCTTCTGGTCCTAAAATCTATGAATCACATTCTTAAATTATATCATCTCCAGTGAGTATGTGCATGGCTCCACACGTTAGTTATAAAAAGGTCTTCACTAATGACTGGATCCAGTCCTAATATGTGGGTGTCTTTCCGAAGACTAATTGGAAATGGATTGAATCATGTGCTCGCAGTTTCAGCACCATGCTCATTCTGCTCTCTGGTAGGAGGAAATTAAAATGCATGCTTAACCTCAGACACATGCTTAAAAGTAAGAATGTGCTTAAGTGCTTTATTGAGTAGCAGCCTGAGAGCTGAAGCATCCTGCTGATCACAACTGCCATTGTAGGTTGCAGAGGAAGAGGCAGTCTCTGGGGTTGTCAGGCCCCAGTCCTTGATTTGGACCACAATTTAATTGGCAGCCTTTGTGGAGTAAGGAGCACTGTATTTGCATCAATTGTTTGGTTTTGCTTAATTTTACCCTTTATCACTTGTCTATTCTCAGCTTGGAGGACATTAATACAGCACCAGTGATTTTGAAATTCCTGACAGTACAAACTGGAAGTCCACCTAATGGCCATGCAAATGGCCAGCTATAGTGTCAAGCTGGGGTAATCTGTACATTTGCAGTCTTGGAAATCAGGCTTTCTGAACAATAGTGTGTTCATGTGCTTTATGGAACTGAATACAGGCCACATTACCTTGAAACTTAGTAAGGATATTTAAAAAAAAAAAATTGCCCACGGGCTTCATTTGAAACTGGATTATTCAGTCTCACATCTGTAGTTATAAATCCTGATCATGACCATAAATCAAGGTGCAAGTTTAACTGTTGCAAGCCCTCCTTGACAATGTATTGATGTCCTAAACTGTCAGTACTTGACCATTTGAGTGGAATGCACAGACCTGCTTCTTAATCTGAAATTCAAACACAGTGAACTGACAGCCAGTGTTTCTGTGCATTTATTTCAGTTGAGAAGCACTGCTAGGCAATGTAGGCCTTCTGATTTTTTATAATTTATGTAAATTCTTTAAACACTCATTCTGTTCTCAGAAATCAACTGATAACAGAAAATATTCCTTAGATTCCTAATTTATGTGCTAACATGTTTTCTTTCCTTCTTCCTATTAAGAGATTAGCTTTAGCAGTGGCTAGACCTTAGTCTTTGAAATTGATCTTCTAGTATTTTTCCTGAGAAGATATGTCACAATTCAATGAAAATTAAGCTGCTTCACATAGTGGAATGTGATGGTTCAAAACTCAGCACAAAATAATTTGTTCATCTCTTGCAGGATTAATAAAAAGAATGCTATACACAGCTGTGCAAAATTTGAATAAGCAAATGTAACTGCATAGCAAATTTCTTCAAAGAATCATAATAAGAGTACCTTCAGAAGGAGGCCATTAGGAGTGACAGATAATTATTGGTCAAAATACATTCCTCAGCTTTATTCTAGAGCTGTTATTTTTCTATCGTTTTGGTAATTACGAGTAATATCCTCATATATCACATGCTATCATACTAAATACTTTGTTGATTTAAAAGGCTCATTTTCAAAACTGCTTGAAAGAGCAGGATGAATAGCAGTTATTAAAGTATCCTTTTTATTACTTTTGCATGCAGAAGGAAAAGTAGAAAAACCACTGGTTTCAGATACAATACTGTCTCTTCACACACACACACACACACACACACACACACACACACACACACACAC
>NW_020699373.1:1079863-1104908 GCF_002925995.2 Terrapene triunguis
ACACACACACACACACACACACACACACACACACACACACACACACATAGTGATAGACCCAGGCCAGTTGGGTACAGCAGAGTAGTCGAAGGCAGATATACTGGCCATTGGATAAGTAGTTTTCTGTTCCCTGACTGACCAGAGCAGGGGCTGCTCCAGGCTAGGGTGGACACATGACTCCAATTAACCTGCTGAGTCAGGTGAGGCTGTTAAGCTAATGTGAACACCTGACTCTAATTAAGGCCCCTTTGATACTATAAAAGGGCTCACTCCAGTCAGGCCAATGAGAGCCAGGGAGCCAGAGAAGAGGAAGTGCGGCTGAAGGGCTGGATAATGAAAACGCCTCAAACCACTGGAAAGGGAGCCCTAAGGTAAGGGTGAAGAAGGTGTTAAGAGAGAGAAACTTCCCCCACTGTGGGGAAGTGGCCCAGGGAAATGTAGCAACTCTGGCAGTGAAAGGTCAGCTGGGCCGGAACCCGGAGTAGAGGGCGGGCCCAGGATCCCCCCAACCCGCCACTATAGAAACTCCTCCTGGGAGAAGAAGACAGGCCCCTGTCAGGACAGGAGGCTAAACCGTTCTTGATTAAGCCCATAGGGACAACAGGGACTGTGGGAGTTCTCTCACCAACCTCCTTGCTGGCTTATAATGAAATGGGCTCAGTAGACTGTACCTTGGCCCTAGAGAGAGAAGGGCTATGTGGAAGGTTGCAGTGAGCCTCTGAGGCTAGCATAAACCGCCTGGAAGTGCGGGACCCACGGGGACAAGGTCAGAGCTCTGCCACAATGTGTGTGTGTGTGTGTGTGTGTGTGTGTGTGTATATATATATATATATAGTGTGCATGAGCTCTATAACATCCATGCTCTGGAGTAGGGACTTCAAATTTGGCAGCGATCTGGTCTTACTGGGCTGTCCTTTTGCTGTCACCTCTGAAAATCTCAGTTCCTCCATGCTCAGTAGAGAGAGTTTTAGAGCTTGGCAGTGAAATTCTCTAAAGTTTGCATCTGTATTGAACATACTCCAGCTCAGGGCTACTGGGACTGAACAGGATTTTCCTGACATTGCTGTCCCAGGAGCCACTGTGGTGCCAAACACAGAAACTGGTTTTAGGGACACTCTCTTTTCTGTGCTCTGAGGCAGCAAGGAGAAGAGCAGGAGCCAGGCTGACTAGAATGTAGAGGAGTGAGAGGAGCGGTACCTGAAGGTTGTGGCAATGGGATTGGGGGGGGGGGAGAGTGCCACAATGACAAGTTGGAAGGGACAGAAGGGGTCAGGCTTTGTGGAGACAAAAAGCAACAACTAGACTACACTCCCTTCAGAGCCTGGAATACAACCCAGGAGTGCTCAACATTCCTCTGTTCTCAGCAAATAGCCATGAAACCATTTGCAAAATGTGTGCCTCATCGCTCTCTAGTGACTGATCCACATAGACGTTGACAAGCTACCTACTGCTATCAGTTGCGCTAGTGGCAGAGCTGTGGATGTAAAGTTTCTAACCCTGCTGATTAGCCATACCCACACACACACACACACACACACACACACACACACACAATTAAAAATGAAGAAATAAGTCAAATAACAATACAAGGCATGCTTTGGATTCATGTCTACTTTTGGAAATAAATCAAAACTTCTTCACTTGTGATTGCTTAAATAAATGATAGGTTTCCTGAAAATAACCCATGCTATCCTGAAGCTTGTAAGGATAATAGTCTCCTTACTACTGATATGTAACTAAATGGCAAACCTCCCATTGATTTCAGCAGGTTCCAGATCAGGCCCAATGTCCATTCTACTTCAGAAAGCATTGTCTACATTTTGCAGTTTCTCACTATAATAGGTTTAGCTGTTGTTGCTATTTTAATCTTAATTTTATTTGTCATGGAAGTGTCCAGTTATCTCTCTGGTGTGATACACAAGGTCCAGGAAGAATTGAAAATCCAGTTGTATGATCTCTTCTATTGCCTTGAGTATTTTCTCCCAAAATTCCCATATGATTTCACAGCGCTCCAGTTTTATTTCTTTTTGTCTCTACTTAAGAATCCTCCTTTCTGCTCAAGAGTTGTTAGCAATACTCACCAACAGGTCACCATGGTTTCTTTACCAGTGAAAAACATATTATTGGAGGGAGGCACAAATCATCCCAGGATGAAATTCTCCTTTGTGCAGAAGGCTAACATCTCTCATAGAACTTAAGTAGTACATAGAGTTTTGTGCAGACAGAACTTGAGTGAATTTTATTCTTGAGGAATCGCATGTTCAGAGGAGTTCAACTTAGACTCTTTTTGTCTTCCTTAACCTTGATAATTAATCTTCTAAAAACAAAAACCTTTCCTCTTCCTAAAGCATCGAAATCATCTTCATCTCCCAGCCCATAGGCGCCATCATATGAAGTCAATGTTCACGTGTTCAAGTTCTGCACATACTTAAATGCTTTGCAGGATTGGCACCTTATTGGGAGAAATTCATTCCTCTGCAGGTCAGCAGAAGACCTAGACACCACTAAAGCCCTGATCCTCTGAAGATTTACACATGTTCTTAACTTTATGCGCTATGATCAGTCTCATTGAAGTCAATGAACCATTTTCCAGCAAATTTTAAGCATGTTGACTTCAACAGGACTAGGCATATGCTTAAGTTACTCGCTGAATAAAGTGTGTAAAGTTAAATTTGGAGGGTCAGAACCACAGGTCTCACATAAGCCTTATTTTGATGGCTTATGGGACTTGAATGCTGAATGTGTTTTGTGCAAAGAATGGATGAACTGAATGTCTCACAGTTCTTACTTCCATTATATTATTCTTTATTTTATTATTATTAGCAATAACCATATTACAAAGCACTTTGTAATCTGTCTAAATGAAAAACACTATCTATAGGTATATATCCCAAAGTACTTTATAAATGCAACAAATATTGTATACAACCTATGCACCAGGAAGACTTAATGAAATGCAGTCAGCTCTGGAGAGGAACGTAACTCTAATTAGCATATACAAGTTTAGGGCAGTACAGAAAAAGACTACTGTATCCACTTAAAACTGCAAGGGGGAATTTAGACAGGCAGAATTCTAGAGCTTTTCATCTGAGTTTACTCAAAGATCAATTATAAATATATATACACACATATAAGGCACCTAAGTGTTATGCAGATGTTATTAAATAAATGCTATTTAATAATATTTATTTAATAGATGTTATTAAATAGTGTACTTAAGTAAGTGTATCTATGTAAGGTTGATGAGAGAGAGAGTTGCCTAGCTGAAAAGAAAATGGGGAAAATGCTGTTGAATTAATAAGACCTGCTTTGGGTCAGCCTGAACTTGTGTTCATTGATATTAATATTGATTTTTTTTTTACTCTTAAAACTAGTCTGTTACCCAATAAATAGGAGTAATGACTTCTTTAGAGCAATCACAAGTTATTCCCACACCGTATGCATACACATGCCACCAATTATAAATAGTAATGCCTTCAGTTTTCACTTAATTTTAAAATGAGATTCTACATTGAAAATTGACTCTGTAAAAATGACATTGTCTATCAGTTTATTTCTGAATCAAATATGCTCATTTTACAAGTAACGAGATATGTTTACTATGTGCTAGCCCTGCATGCTTACTTTTTAAATCTGAAAATCTGTCTGTGCTCTTTCTTGCTTGTGTATTATAACTGCTACTTCTGAGTCAGTAGACCAAGTTCTGCCCTGATTTGCCCTGTGCCAGAACAAATAATAAAAATATAATTTGTCATATACATTAGTCAGCAAATTTTGTCAAATAATTAATTTGCCGGATCATTCTTTGTGGACAAATAGTATTTGCTGAATAAATTATTCGATGAACAACAGTTCATTTGTTCAATGAATATTTGTTTCCAGCATTCAGTCAGCTCTGCATGGTACCAGCCCATTGAGCCATATCTTCTTAGGTACAGAGATATGATTTAGCTGTATAGGTATAAGTGAAAAGAGAATTTGTTCCATTGTCTTTAACATTGACACACAGGTATATCTGAGTCAATGATGGGCTTTGAAGTTGGAAGTCTTGGCTCTCATGCTTCTTTTGCGTCCATGAGTGGAGAGAAACATCTACCCCTGGATCTGGCTCAGGGACTCATGGAAAGGAGGAGATAAAGTCCCAGAGCATGCTTCCCAAACTTCTGGAATCCTTGTTTTTTGTGGAACTTCTCAGAGTTCCTTCCAGCTCTGTGGATTGAGCAGGGCCTATTTTTCAGCCAGCAGATCTCTGCCAAATTCTGCACTCCCAAAACCACAGGGGTAAGCAATCCTTGAAATCAATGAGATTGCTCACACAAAACATTAGGCTTTTGTCCTATTAATAGACCACCGACTTCTTAGCTTTTAAGGCTAATGCTCTGACCACCGGTATAACATAGTATTGCAGAGAGGCTGGCCCTTTTAAATGAAGTAGGTTCACTCCCCTGTGCCAGCAGGTGCTCTCAGTCTGGACAATTAGGAGGGTGGGCAGCACCTGGGGTATAAAGGATCAGGTAAAATCAGAGCTGTGAGGAGATTTTTTTGAAGGACATTGTAAGAGGTTCCTGGGGGAAGGCTGAAGGCAGGAGAGTAGCAGAAGGGTTTTCTGGCTTACTTCCAAGCCAGAGAGGGCTGAAGGCAGGGGAGCAGTGGAGGAGCTTGCTGCTGATGTCTCCATGCTGGAAAGCTGGAGCCAGAGGCCTGGAGAGGGCTCGGGGCCTGGGGGACAATGGAAAGGCTGGCCCAGCGGAGATGAGAGGTTAATGGAACAGGGCGAGTGATGGCTGTTCATCTGGTGAGGATGAATTCCCAGCAGAGCGATTGGGCTGGTGGTGGTTCCTGCTGAGAAAAGTAGGGTTGCACTCCAGCTGGAAGTTCTGGCAGAAAGACAGGAGAAGACCAAAGAAGAGCCAGGGTGTGATGGAAGATGCTGGTGTGTGATATGTGCTACATTGTTGGGCTAGATGTAGGATTTTAAGGAATAGATGCAATGGGAGTCCTAATGGGACTATATTTGGGGAATTGTGTTTAATGATTATTTGCACTTTGTTTTTGTAAGAAAGTAGCCCAAAGGAGGGATATTATGGAGTAAGGCAAGCCTCTTGTGGAATCCTTAGGAATCTGAGAAAGGAAGGGGCCTTACTGTGAGGGTGCGCAGGCACACAGGGACTCATTCACACAAAGGCCATGGAATTTCACTTAGTTACCCCTGTTTTGTGTCCAACAACTTGTTTTATGTAGTAGCCATTAGTCAAACACAAGATTCACATTATTGCTATTCCTGTATAAAACTGATGATGAATAAGTATCATGGTTGAGTTCACATTTGTAATTAATGTAATAGGAGGATGTTAAAGAAATTTAAGCCCAAATATTTAGGATTTTGAGTTGGTTTTTAAAAATAACTATAAATGGAAATGTTCTCCTGACTTTCAAAACAATACAAAACAAATCCCTTTAAAAAATCTAAGCTGTTGTTTTGGAAATCCAAACATTGCAAGAGAACGGAAGGTACATGAGAATGGCAATGATCAAACTCAGACTGAGGTACACAAGAACCAAACTGACTATAAGCAGAAAGTGAAACTGGTCATTCTAGTTTCACTTTTTAATTGGCACAAAGTGCTAACAAATATCAGAAATTGCAAAGAGCCAAGGTGGTGTCACTAGAGCAAGGGTGGGCATGAGGGCCACATCTGGGAATAGAAATTGTATGGTGGGCCATGAATGCTCACAAAATTGGAGGTGCGGTGCGGGAGGGGATGAGGGCTCTGGTTGGGCATGTGGGCTCTGGGGTGGGGCCAGAAATGAGGAGTTCAGGGTGCAGGAGGGAGCTCCGGGATGGGGAGGAGGAGTGGGGTGCAGGGGGGAGAGGTCCAGCTGGGGGTGCGGGCTCTGGGGTGGGGCTGCAGATGAGGGATTTGGGGTGCAGGAGGGTGCTCCAGGCTGGGATCGAGGGGCTCAGAGTGCAGGAGGGGGATCAGGGCTGGAGCAGGGGTTTGGGGCATGGGGAGAGGCTCAGGGATGCAGGCCCTGGATGGCGATTACCTCAAGCAGCTCCCAGAAGCAGCAGCATGTCCCTTCTCTGGCTCCTACGCGGAGGCACGGCCAGGTGGCTCTGCATGCTGCCCCATCCACAGGCACTGCCCATTAAGCTCCCATTGGAGCGCCAAAGGGGACCACTGGAGTGCATAGGAGCTGGAGGGGGGCCATGCTGCTACTTCTGGGAGCCGCATGGAGCGTCCCCCAACCCTGCTCCCCAGCTGGAGCGCTGGAGTGGGGCCATGCGGCTGTTTCAGGAGCTGCGTGGATCAGCCCCCGACCCTGCTGGAGTGCCAGAGTGCCAGAGCTGGGCAAGCCCCAGACCCCGTTCCTCAGCAGGAGCTTGAGGGTCGGTTTAAAACGGCTGGTGGGCTGAATCCGGCACAGGCCATAGTTTGCCTACCCCGTCCCAGAAACACAGTTAAAGAAATTTATTTAAATATATCGAAGTCTGTTACCACTGGCTCCCAGTAGTAGAAAATCTACCACTTGCAGTGGTGAAATGTACTTACAACCCTATCCCATTTGGGTTCCTGTAGTCAACCAGCAGAGTCCAGAAAGTGGCCAGTGCTGGCTGCAGAGGGGACATGGCTTGAGCCAGCACATCCACCAAGTAAGCTGAACTTCTGGGACTCCTACTGAGCCCCAGCTGTAACATACAGTTTCTCTGCATTGGCAGAATCCTGAATGTATGGTGGCAGTGGAAATGCCAATTGCCATCCCCTGGAGGACAGTGGCCCTGTACCAGTGAGGACAAATCAAACCTGTAAGTTGCATCTGTACAGCATCCCTTTAAAAATATTACATGAGATATACATTGAGTGAAAATATGTTTTTAAGAAAACATAGTTTACAGAGCATTTTAGAGTACAAGAAACACTGTACAAGACAGCACTGGGTGATTGTCCCTGAGTAATGAAATATGGTGAATGTTTCCCAGCCAGCCTTATCTTCCAACCTCTATTAGTGCTGTAGATTGCCAGGGGTCAACTTCTCCAGTGGGCTAAGAGCTCCAGATTAAAGTAGATGGCACAATAAATGCTGCTAGCATTTTTTCATTTTCTGTAATGTTGCATTTCTCTGCCAAAACTGCCACCATGCTGATAATTATGTCATCCATCCTTTACTTTGTACTGCAAAGTAACACTTCACAATGTACGGTGGAAACTTGTATACAGTACAGTAGCTAGTTCCATATGGTTCTTCATACATTTATTTTTACTTTCATTGACAAATTAGTGACATTGTTCATTATATTTCAGATGTTAGCACAGTTGGAGCACATCCAAGGATGTGTATTTAAACTGCCAAAGAATGAGAGACTGACATCGGGCATGACTCGTTACTGAGCTATTGATGGGAAGAGAGTATTTCAGTGGGAAATCAGCTCTAATCAGTGTCATCAAACGTCACATAATTTCCCAAGGGCTGGGATGACACTTCATCAATTCAACAATGAGCAGACATTCTGGGTGGTGGTCTGCAACCATTTTGTACAGCCACTTGTCCTGCAATGCTACTGTTTTGATAGTGGGGAGGAGGGGGCGAGAGAGTTTTCAGCAAAGGAATTAGTCACATTGGGCAATATTCTGCTATGGATTTTGATAAGCTTGCACTGTGGGTGTAAATTAGTATTTTCAAGAGCACTCATGAATCTAGTGAGACCTCTATGTTACAGATCGACCTGTTTATAGCTGGGGAGACACCTTCAATTGAAGGAGCACTAAGATTCTATTCTAGTTCCTCAGAGCACCTCTCCTTCTCTTCCTCCTCCCCCCTGCCCCATCAATAAGCATCCTCTTCAACTTTTCTGGGTTAAGCTTCAGCCTGCTGTTTTTTCATCCACATCTCAGTTTTGCAAGACTTTGGGAGAGTGGTGGAAAAGGAGAGTTTGGGATGGGTGTCAGTGGAGTACTGAAGACATTATAAAATGCATTATCTCATGATCCCTCCCTCCGAGGAGTTTCACACAGATGTCAATCATAGGGCGGGACAGAACCACGCTCCATAGGACTCCACAGCTATGCATCATTGGGGAACAGGAACAGTCACCCGTCAGTAACCTGTCAGATTGTTCAGAAAGGGATGAGTGGCATAGCTTGAAGATAATTCTGTTCACTCCTGCTGGGTCCTGCAATTGTCAGCAAATTTTGTGATCAAAAGTATCAAAGGCCGCTGGAAGTTTGATAAATGTCAACCAGGGCTTCTGTCTTCAACTCATTGTCCTGGGGAGATCAGTGACTATTGTGACAGCGCTGTTTCTGGAATCCAAGGACCTCAAGTATGTTGGACTTGGGAGATTCCCTGGCACTATCTTAAGAAGCGGAGATGTAGATCAGGCAATATATGGCCAAGATATTTGTGTCCAGAGTGGTCTTGTGAAGAGGCCTGATTATGGATTGCTAGAGTTTTTCTGGCACCCTGTTGCTCTGAGGAGAGCATTAGCAATCCTTTCCAATGCAGCTCCTATGCATTCCCTGCAGGCTTTCACCATCTAAAGGGGAAATATGTACAGCTCTCATGAGATTAGATATACGTCACTTTAAGTGCTGGCCAGTTTCCAGGATGGTTAATTATTAACCTGCTTACATAAAACACCCCCCCCTGCAGTTTCAATTATGTGTGAGGGGGGTAGGCGGGAGATATTCTGCAGTCCCAAACTGCTGTGTAATATTGCTGCTATGCATTGTTAAATAGTTGCCACAATTCACCACCAAGTTGGCTGCATGTTTCTGGTGGATAGAGGGATCGTTGCATATATTTTGCATGTAATACTAAAACTCACCAGTGTATAGTACTTCATATGGTCATGGTGCTAATTAACTAAATACTGCTCATAACTCCAGAGTGAGGTGGTTCAGGTACATCGGGATTGCCATATTGGATCAGACCAGTGATCCAGTCCAGCATCTTGTCACCACAGTGGCCAGTACTAGATACTTCAGAGGAAGATGCAATAAAATCTGCAATTATGGAGTAACCTGTGCACAGTGGATGTTTCCTTCTAATCTCCATTTGTCAGAGGTTAGTTTATGCCCTGTAGCATGAGGGTTTATATCCCTGCCAAACTCTTGTTTGCTGTTTTGTTGTGTATGTAAAATTAACTCTTCTAACTCTGGATATTCCTGTTATCTATATAAAAGTCCAATTGCTTTTAAATCTTGCTATGTAAGTATTACCACAGCTATTTTTCAGATGGAGAAGGGACTTGCCAAAGACACACAGAATGTGAGTGACAACCAGGATTTAGAACAAAGGCATCCCTGACTCTCCACCCCATGCTCACTCCTGTGGTCTGCACAACCTTTCAGACACCACCATATATCAGTTTGTTCATAAAGCACTTCAGAGTCCTCTGAATGAAAGGCACTATATTAAATGTACAGTAGAAACACTATCTTTAAATGTGTATATTTGAAATTTCCTTCTGTGGAGTTCTGACTGCTAGAAGGAACTTAGCCAAAATTGTGGCCAGTCTAATAAACACATTGGCAAGTCATAAAGGCAGTTAAGGGATAAATATGGTTAAAACATTTCATGTTTTTGAAATAAAAAGTAAAATTATAGTCAGTAGTGTTGGGAAACAAAAGGCTATTTTCTTCCCAAGATGTCTCCAGTAGAAGCCCAGATGTGAGGGCATATACTCATTGCATGGTTTTCAAGATTAACCTAGTGGTGTTAACAGAACGCTGCTGTATGATTGCCATTGTTTCCAAAGCGTTACCACATATCACAACACTATTACAAGAGCCTAGTTTAAGTGCATACCCAAGAGAAATTAGGACAGGTTTTGTTTCTTTGCATTTCTGGGAAATAAAAAAGGACTCTACACCAACACCTTGGTAATTCTGTTTAAGTTAATTTTGCAAATTGTATTGAAATTATACCCCTTCTCCCTTCCCCGCCCCCTGCACTCACAATGTTTTCTCTTTTAGGTAGTATTAAGCAGCTCCTTTTAGCTGGCTCATAGAAGACATTTAAAAATAAGGAATATACCTTTGAAAGGCATACATGACTGTTACACACAGATGCACCCCAGAACAGCAATCCCAAAATACCACCACCAACAACAAAAAGCAAGACACGCAGGTAAGTTGTCAATCAACACATGTAATAATCATGAACTGGCTAAGTCAGCCACAGTCTGGACAAAACATAACAGTCCAAAAGGCAGATATTTTGCAACAGACCCTGAGTAACTGTGCAATACCAATGCCACAGACTCTCTCTCTCTCTCTCTGAGTTCTGGGAACAGGAACCAGAAGTAGGACCATTCACATACACCACTTGTCACAATGGCAAGTATAAATATAAATATAAATCCACGGTACGCCCACATCTTGAAAACTGCATACAGCTGTGGTCTCCTCATCTCAAAAAAGATATACTGGCATTAGAAAAGGTTCAGAGAAGGGCAACTAAAATGATTAGGGGTTTGGAATGGGTCCCATATGAGGAGAGATTAAAGAGGCTAGGACTTTTCAGCTTGGAAAAGAGGAGACTAAGGGGGGATATGATAGAGGTATATAAAATCATGAGTGGTGTGGAGAAAGTGAATAAGGAAAAGTTATTTACTTGTTCCATAATACAAGAACTAGGGGCCACCAAATGAAATTAATGGGCAGCAGGTTTAAAACAAATAAAAGGACGTTCTTCACACAGCGCACAGTCAACTTGTGGAACTCCTTGCCTGAGGAGGTTGTGAAGGCTAGGACTATAACAGGGTTTAAAAGAGAACTGGATAAATTCATGGTGGTTAAGTCCATTAATGGCTATTAGCCAGGATGGGTAAGGAATAGTGTCCCTAGCCTCTGTTTGTCAGAGGGTGGTGATGGACGGCAGGAGACAGATCACTTGATCATTACCTGTTAAGTTCACTCCCTCTGGGGCACCACTGTCGGTAGACAGGATACTGGGCTGGATGGACCCAGTATGGCTATTCTTATGTTCTTAAAAGTCAGCCACTGTTTTTATTGATTGTTGTTGTTATTTATATTAGCTAGGCATCTATAGGCTCACACTGAGACCCATTGTGCTAGGCATACATTCACACAGTAAGAGACAGTTCCTGTGTTTCAGAGCTTTCAGTCTAAATAGACAGGACTGTCGGGGCTGGAGAAAGTAAACCTTATTTTTAGGGCTGGTTGAAAATTTTCAGTCAAAACTGTTTTTTAATAGAAATTTTGATTTTTCAATGGAAATATTTTGTGGGAAGTAGAAAATTTTGACTATCCAAAAAAACCCTTTCCGTTTTGGAGGGTGTTTAATTTTATTTTTGTGGCAAGCAGCAAACATTCGCCATAGGGGGCAGGGGAATCTGACTAGTTCTAATTATTGTCCCCATTGAAAATATGGATAACTGAGTCACAGAAGATTAAGTGAATTGTCTATAGCAAAACTGCGAACGGAGTCCAGGTTCCCCTGAGCAGGGCCGGCTCCAGGGTTTTTGCTGCCCCAAGCGGCGCCAAAAAAAAAAAAATTGCGATCTGCAGCGGCATTCCGCAGGAGGTCCTTCGCTCCAAGCGGGAGTGAGGGACCGTCTGCCAAATTGCCGCCGAATAGCTGGACGTGCCACCCCTCTCCGGAGTGGCCGCCCCAAGCACCTGCTTGGCAAGCTGGTGCCTGGAGCTGGCCCTGCCCTTGAGTCCCAGACAGTTACTTAACCGCAAGACTGTGCTTCCTCTCAGTATAGTTCTATCTATGTCTCAAATTGTTGTTCACTTGCATGCAGAATCTGTTAGGTATCCTAGGGTAAAATAAACAACTTGATCTAAATGGTTATCACAATAACAATCACTATGAATAAATAAGAGACCATGTGATCTAGAGGACTGGAGCTGGGGATGCCCCGACTGCAGCATGAGGACCAAGCACAGTTTTAAAGCATATTCTTTATATCCCTTGTGTTTGCAAAATGAGGACAAAGCTGGTCAACTGCACAATTTTAGTGCTCAAACAGCAAGCAATTTAATCTGCTGTGGTAGATACAAGTTCTAGCAAATATTCTGGCTGTCTGCCTTTGTTGTTTTTTAAAAAAAATTGTGTCCCCTCAGATGCCAAGCAAACTGTCATTGTGGCACTTAGGGCCACAGACTTTTAGGGAAGGGAAGCAGTAGTGGTTCTAGGGTAGTATCAGCCTTACTGCAAAACTACCCCGTGGGCATGTAGGCATGAGAATTCCCCCCTTCCCCACCACCCCTAGTGCCTGGCATTAAATTTGTAGAGACTCTCACTGGGTAATCTTGGTCAAATTACTTACGTGTCTTGTGCCTCAGTCAAACCACACTGAAAGACTAGAGGAAAAACATTGTGCTTTACTGACTATCAAATACTATGACTGGGCTGAGATTTCCAGGGTAAATAAATTACATACTCCACTCCGTCACATGGAAACTAATGGGCAGCTTCAGAAAATGACTGGCAATTAAAAATGTTATTTTAGGACAGTAATAGAAGTAATTATCTTTTGTGCCAGGAGGGGAAAAAATGTACTAAGAGGCCATGATGAGTCCACAGAATCAGTCAATGAAGGAAATTTTCTAGAGTTACTTGACCTGATTTACAAAAGATGATGTTTTAGCAAATGTCTTTAGGATGTAGTACATTGTAAAAAATGAGCTGATATCTTCAACAGGTCAAGCCTAAGACAGAGTGAAAATGAGTGTGGTAATGATAAATGAATTGATAATGAGATATTGGGAACAAAATCAGCAATTCTTATAAGCTGAGATCTAAGATACACTAAATGAAACTGGCATTTATAAGATCATTCTGAACCTTAGAAGTGCAGAAAGAAAGGTTATTGTGAAACTTGCACAGTGAGGACCTGTGGTTTGGATTTGACCAAGTCAGTAATGATCAAAAGGTTTTAGTTACCATCTGACAGTTATTCACTGAGTTTGTGGTCTCAGTGCAATTCCTAATGAGGAGTGGTCCCCTTGGAGAGCTGTGCAAACTTAAAGATTTGTGAGTATGTACAGTAGCTCACTTGTAAATGTCTGTCTTTTAGTTAGGTGATTTTCCTGATGACAGTCCTGGAATGGTGAGTTAACTTTTTATCTATGAAATTTCTTTCAGTGGCTAGTTTTATATTAAAATTTGTAAGAATATATTTATGCTTATGATGGTCCTTCACCAGCCCCTGATGGCCAACACCCCACACAATCTGCATCCACTTAACAGGTCACTTACTGTCTCCCCTATCTGTTTTTGTCCCCTTTGGATATGGAGGGCCATTTGCCCACTTTCCCCATCCTGTGTCTTTGGGGAGGAGAGCAAAAATGGGAGAATAGACGCTTTGAATTAGTAATAATGCTATGATATAATAATGTAGTTTATAATTTAGGTCCTGAGCTAAATCTCTTTGAAATCAATGGGATCCTTTCCATTGACTTCAGTTGGCATTGGATCAGGCTCTTAGTTCATTACATTACCAGTGCTCAGTATACTTCCACATTTCCCAATGCATTATGGGTTTTAGTTCAAAGACTTTAAAAGCACGCTCTTATTTATGTAAGCTGTGACAATATCTTGATGTTTTAATTTAGAACTAAGATTTCCCAGAGATGTTTTAATGTAATTGTGGCCATTGCTGGGTCAAGCAGTCCTCATGACTTAAACACTGTTGGTGAATCAGAGTTCCTGTTCAGTTCAACAGCATCATGAAGCTTTCTCTCCTAATGTAAAAAAGTCAAAGAGGTCTCAACCTGGAGCACATGTAATGTTGTTTCTGATGAGTACAAGGGGCACAAAGCTGGTGGAGGAGAGTCCAAGGACATTCTCTTTTAGATATTTGCCTTTAAAGAAATAGTGATTTAAATAGTGACTCTGGTGCTACTTTGAGGCAAGTCATATTGTTTTTCTTTGACCTACAAAATGTCTATTTGTCTTTCCTAAATCACTTAATCTAAAATTTCATATAGATTCTGTACTGCATTCATTTCGTTCCATGCAGACAAAATAACTCAGTTCTGCACTGTTTACTGATTCCAAAGAGATGGGAGTAATCTTTTTAAATATCTTTCATTTTAATTTTGAAGGGTTCCCAGGAAACAGAGATTTCAGAATGCTGGCCACTTGGAAGGTATTAGGTGTGCACTTCAGTAAAACCTGTGCTATCTTTCAAGTAATTGTTAATAATGCTTATTGAGAAGTGGTCTCTTTCTGGCTTTGACCTGTCATTGCCAAGCCAGTTATTTCTTTTTCCCAACCCAGTTTTTAATTCATACTGTGCAGTAGCTGGTAATGGTTGGTATCTTTGGCCTGGTCTCCACTGGGGGGCGGGGGGGCTTGTCGTTGTAAGATACGCAACTTCAGCTACGGGAATAGCGTAGCTGAAGTCGACGTATCTTATTTCGACTTACCTCCTGTCCTCACAGCGCAGGATCGACGGCCGCAGCTCCCCCGTCAACTCCGCTACCGCCGCTCACCCTGGTGGAGTTCCGGAGTCAATGGGAACGCGTTCAGGGATTGATATATCGCGTCTAGACGAGACGCAATATATCGATCCCTGATAGATCGATCGCTACCTGCCGATCCGGCGGGTAGTCTGGATGTACCCTTTTATATGAGTAGTTCTGTCAAGAGGAGGAAAGCCAGTTCTCTGACAAAAGACACAGAAGAGCCTATCGGTGTCTCTTGAGTGTCTTGAAATTGCAGTGAGACAAGGTGGGTGAGGTAATATCTTTTATTGGACCAACTTCTGTTGGTGTGAGAGAGACAAGCTTTCACGCCACACAGAGCTCTTCTTCAGGTTTGGAAAAGGTACTTCCAGGGTCACAGCAAAATGCAAGGTGGAACAGATTGTTTGTTTAGTGTAAATAGTTAGCACATATTGTAACGGACCATTCAACACAGAGTGGTCCACCCTGCAATCATAGGACAAAAAGAGGGAGTTAGTGGGTTACAGATTGTTATAAGAAATTCAGTGTCTCTCTTCAGTCCCTGATTTTTAGTGGCTAGCAGAATTATGGATTTAAGCTCCCAGGCTTGTCTTTTGAAAGTACTATACAGGTTTCCTTTGAGGATGAGGACTGATAGATCAGATATAGAGTGATCACTTTGTGAAAAGTCTTAGGGTGTTTTTGTCTTTTATCATTTTCCTGTGTGCGTTCATTTGAGAGAGTACGGGTTGTCTGGTTTTACTCATATAGTTGTTATAGGGGCATTTAGGGCACTTGATGAGGTACAGTACATGTGGTAGGCATGCGTAGGATCCGTGGATCATGAAAGGTCTTGGGGGGTGGTTGTAGCAGTGGAGATATGTCTGCAGGTTTTGTATCTGATGTTCTGGCAGGGTTTGGTGCCACTTTGAGTTGGTGTGTCCTGGTCTGTGGGGAGCTAGCTTCTGATGATGAGCTTGGAGATGCTGGGGGGTTGTTTGAGGCCAGAAGAGGGGGTTCAGGAAAGATTTCTTTCAGGATGGGGTCCTCATTGCGTATGGGTTGTAATTGTTTAATGATACCCATATGAGTTCCAGTGTGGCGTGGTAGGTGACAAGTAGGGGTGTGGGGTCAGAAGAGGTTTTATTTCCATATTAAAGCAGGTTCTCTGGGAATTTGTGGGGCCCTTTCGATGATGTGATCTACTCCTTGGGTGGAGTGTCCTTGTTTGGTGAAGGCTGTTTTGAATGTGTTAAGGTGTATACCACAGACTTCCTCCTCAGAGAATATTCTGTGGTATATGAGTGTCTGGCTGTAGATAACAGATTTCTTGGTGTGTTTTGAGTGGCTACTGAATCTGTGAAGGTAGGTGTGGTGACCTGTGGGGTTCTTGTACATGGTTGTCTGTAGGTTCCACTGCATTGAAATTGTAGTGTCAGTAGTGTAGGATACTGAAGTAACCACAGTTTCCAATTTAGAAGCAGAAATAGCAGAGACAAGATAAACTCTCTCAGCTGTAGCTTCTGTCACTGATGCTTAAGAGCCTGACTCCAAACTGGCTCTCTCTTTCAGGAAAGCAATCAGAGAAAGTTTTCAGATTTGCCCATTGTATTCATAGACTGGATTAACTTAATGCTATAAATACACATGGGGACATAGACCTAAAGGTGTTGGTCATAGCCTTTCTAAATACCATTATAATGGTAAAATGTGTGCTAAGAGAAACTCTATCAAGATGCAGTGTTAGAAGAGCAAAACACTGTGTGGGCAAATGCTCCTGATGAGCCTCACGGAAGATCCACTAGGGAAAGGAAATGTAACAAATCACAGCAAACCTTAGGACCCATGTCCTGACGCTTCATTCATGGGCACAGAGGACCCCATTTTCAGCAGAACTGGTTTATTTCTACTGCCTGAGGAGGGTGTGTGTGCAGAATTTGGGGAACCTGTGCAGTGGGTGCTGCTGATTCCAGCTCTGCAAAGCTCCCTGTGCACTTCTAAATAGATTTAGGAGTGAAGGACGCTGGTGGTGGCCTTCTCGTGTTAGGCTCAAGAAACTCAGTCTATTTAGCGTAATGAAGAGAAAGTTAAGGGTGACCTGATTATAGTCTGTAAGTACCTACATGGGGAACAAATGTTTAATAATGGGCTTGTCAGTCTAGCAGAAAAAGGTATAACATAATCCAATGGCTGCAAGTGGAAGCTAGACAAATTCAGACTGGAAATAAAGTGTAAAATTTTAATGGTGAGAGTAATTAACCATTGGAACAATTTACCAAGGGTCATGGTGGATTCTCCATCGCTGACAATTTTTAAACCAAAATCAGATGTGTCTCTAAAAGTTCTGTGCCACTTTTTCCAAGGGAGCCCTGAAGTCCCAGATGAAAGTTTTCCTTGACCCAATGCTGTAGTGCTGCATACTATGCTTCAATTGTCTGCTTCCTCCAAGCAAACTCGATGCCTTTTAATGGTGCAGTATGTATATAGGGCCAGATCCTGCAGCCTTTACATGAGTAATTCTTACTGATGCAAGTAGTTCATTGCCATCACGAGTGAGAACTACATATGTGAGTAAGGGCCTTCCAAGAACAGAACAGACCAGTGGGTCCAAAACCAATGAAGTATATGATAATACTTGTATTAATTTGAATGAGCTTTGGATTAGGCCTGTAAGTGCATAATGTGCTTTGGTGTTCTTTGGGATGAAAGGCGCTACATGAATGTAGAACATCATAATGATTATTCATTCTATTGCTATTTTCCTCACTCATTGTGCCTGATAGCACTGTCCTGGGCATAAGGCTATCCCCGACACTTCATTTCTCTCTGTCTGAGCTGGCATTCCCTGACTGTGACACGTTTCTTGTTCCAGCAGCTGACAGCAGAGGCAGGATCATGTGAAGAGCTTGTTTGTTTTATCAAACATTCAGTAGAGATTTTACCAACAAAATGGAGCCTAAAGGGAAAACTGTAGGTGCCTGCTCTGCAGGATTTAAACAAAAGGCAAGAGAAAGACAGCGATTCTGGGTGAAGCCAAGTACATCAAAAACATCCTTTGGCTGGCAGAGGATAGAGCAGCTTGTGACTGGCAAGGAAACACCCTGTAACTAGTGATGGAAGAAGCAGGAACTTTTCAGTTTAGTTGAAAAGTGTGATAAAAGCAAAGCAATGAAAAGTAAAAGGTTAAAGGCAGCTGCCTTGTGAAGAGTGTAGAGCACTGCCTGCATATGTGGCTTAAGCAAATCAGAAGTGAAGGTACTTCTCTATGTGGAATTTTAACGAGAGCAAAGCTGAGTGCTTTGCTAAGCAGATTTATGGTCTGCATGGTAATTTGCCAGCCTCTGACAAGTGATTGTGCTGTTTCCAGAGATACTATGACATCCTCAAATTTAAAATTGTGGGAGGAAGAGAGATCAGCTCTTGATGAAGCAGCTAATGTGTTTGCCTCTGAACTTTAAAAAGTCATGGGAGATTGAGATCTGTGTGTGCTTAGCAGGTTTACAGTGCTGAGAATTTGGCTTGTGTGGGAAATTGTTTTCTGACCATAAATTAGGTAGCATTCAAGCATTACAAGCGGATGAAAGACAGACTAGCTTTTTGATGTGGACCTATGCAACTGCTTACCAAACATTTAAGCTTTTCTCTGCCAGCTGCTAGGGAAACTCCTGGTGTTTTTAAGTGCATTAAGATGTTTGGATGTCTTCTGAAATAGAATCACTCTGCAAACAGCTTGGTGACATGAATGGTTTATAGGTAGATATAAAAAAATTTACCTTTCTGCTTAAAACTTTCCCTCCCACTACATTATGCCTGCCAAAGCCTTCAGTTTGTAGACAGCTGTCCTACCCAGCAAATCATCCTTCCCATGAAAACATGAGCTGGAGAAATCAATATTCTTTCCCTACCCATCACAAGCATGTCCTGTATTCAGCCTGGGGCATCAAGTATCCTGATCTTTCATTTGGCAAAAAGCAACATTTTGGGAGAAATTTCATTCTGACAGTGTTGCAGAATGTTAAGTCTCTTCTTTTCAGAGGAAATGAGGGAAGAAATGTAAATGAATTCAGCAAATATGAGCTGAACCATCATACAGTAGAAAGAGTTGGATAAAATGGTAAAAGGATTTGACATGAGTGAAAATGTATGTGAAGCAATCCATTTTGTTTGTCTTGTTTTTGCGAATAGAAAATTTGTCAAAAAATGCATTTTTCAGGGCACCAAAATTGGGTTGAATTCAGCAAATAGTTTCAGCTGGGAAAAAATGGAAATTTATTTCTCAAAAAAGTCAAAATGGTTTGTTTCTAAATGATATTTTGCTTCCAAATTTAGCGAGATTTATTTTTTAAATATTTTTGTAAAACACCTGAAAATGAAACAAACTTAAAAGAACAAACAATTTTTGTTTTGTTTCAGGTGTTTTGTCATTCTGTTTCATTTTGGTGGGTTTTTAGCTCCAAAATGATTTTTTTTTCTTGCCCTTTCATTTCTGCCAGTAAAACTCAAAAAAAAAAAATCAACTTTAGTTCAAAGCAAAACAATTTCCCGCCCGATTTTTAGCTTCGAGAGCCGAACCAAAAAAATAATTTATTGATGCAGGTCTTCTCTGAGCTAACCTCAAGGAAATGGTTGTAGCACTCCCAAACAGTAAACTCACGAGCAATAAAACTGATGAAGTGAAGGACAATGAAGAGCTACTATAACACTACTTTGTGATCTGGAAACTGGCTAAAAAGAGAGTGTGCGTTTTTTTTTTTAAATATAAATGGCCAAAGAGCAGTTAAGTCAATGCGCAAGTTGTCAGTGAGATGTTGCGAAATGAAGACGATCAAAGTCAAGTGAGCTGAGCAGCTTGCAGGTGCAGACAGCATCTCACCAGATCAAGTGTAACATCTATAAAAATGGCAAAGTAACGCTAGAGACTTCTTCGGAAACAAATATGAGCAGCCAGTAGTACAGCACTGGCCATATATAAGCATAAGAGGATTAGTTTCGTTTTGAATATTGTTTAATGTGTTCTCTACCCGTAGGGCAAACAAAATGTAGAAAAGTGAACTTTAATTTTTGTTTATATAACTTAGAATTAAAGATGCCACAAATGTACCTTACTGCTGGATGAGGTTCCCTTGCTGTATCTTTTTGAGAAACAAAGGCAAATTGCTGTAATGCACAAAGGAATTCAACTTTTTTATTAATTACATTAGAATTAAAGGCTCAAATAATGTTACAAAGTAAACAGTCCATTGTAAAAATGAAATGGCATTTGCATACTTCTGTCAGTTTTCAGGCACATGGTTATTCTGGACAAATGGGGATCTGAAACAAACAACTTACCACTGTGTTGTTATTACTATTACATCATGATTTTATCCTATAAATTTGAGGTAGCATTCTGGACTGGCTTCTAGCTCAAGAGACTTACAGTAAGTGTAGAAGTGACAGATTTTGCATTCTATATTAGCAGACAAAAGGATCATCCTCCTTTTTTTTTTTTTTTTTTTAAGGAATAAGCACACCACTACCAGACACAACTGAGTAGACTAATGCTCTACTGGAGACTGCCAGAAAATGAGAAAGCTATACACGTACAAATGCCATGTACTGTGTACAAGCAGATTTAGCAGCCTATTACAGATATATGTAGTGTGTGCTGATTGATGGTATTAGACATTAGCAGTATTCTAGCCCACAGATATACTAAGCTAGATTAGATGCTTATTGAAACATAGAAGATATATGATGGCTTCAGATTGCATTCACTCACCAATGTCCTTCACCTTTGGTAGTCGGCTCCCTGATGACACCTGGGTAGTACTAATACTGTATTTTTTTTTCTATTTTCTTTTAAGCATATCATTTGCTTTGGAGAATAATAGGCTTTTTATTGGAAATTTGTTTGTACGACCTGTTTGGGATTTGGTTAGCTGAGCTTCTTAAGGACTTGTCCTGTTTTTTTATTTAAAAAAAATAAAAATAAAATAAAATAAAAAAAATTAATGGAGATATCCTATCTCCTAGAACTGGAAGGGACCTTGAAAGGTCATAAAGTCCAGCCCCCTGCCTTCACCAGCAGGACCAAGTACTGATTTTGCACCAGATCCCTAAGTGGCCCCCTTAAGGATTGAATTCACAACCCTGGGTTTAGCAGGCCAATGCTCAAACCACTACTCCCCCATAATGGAGTAGTATTGTCTATTTTGGTCAGAATAGAGAACTGGGAGTCAGGAAACCTGGCTTCGTTTCCTAGCTCTGTCACCACATGCGACCTTGAGTATCTCAGTTTCCCTATATTGAAAATGAGGACAATATTGATCACCTGAAATCATTGGAGGAAAGACAGTACACCTCTACCCCGATATAACGCGACCCGATATAACGCGAATTCCAATATAACACGGTAAAGCAGTGCTCCGGGGGGGGGGGGGGGGGGGACAGGGCTGTGCACTCCGGTGGATCAAAGCAAGTTCGATATAACGCGGTTTCACCTATAACGCGGTAAGATGTTTTGGCTCCCGAGGACAGCGTTATATCGGGGTAGAGGTGTATATACACGCCAGTTAATAAGTATTCTTAGTATAAGGCACATGCTTTTTATAATACTTTTATTAAAAATACATATTGTGATTTGAGCTAGAGATTAAAGTTAATGTAAATTTTCTTTATTTACATGTATATATTAGATATCTGCATATAATACGTAGATATGTGTATTTGAATGTACATGATCAAGTGTGTGTTTGCATGTATGTGTGTACAATTATATGTATGATTTATAACATAAACCCTGATTTATACAGAAATATACCAAGTGTAAACTACTGTTTCCAAATGTTCATCATTTTGCAAAATGTTCATCTAACAGGCTGATATTTTCCAGGCCTGCTCTGTCTTTTTAGGTGACTTTTGTTTTGAAAGTTTGAGCAAAAACAATTCAGCTGTTTTGAGCAGTTTGAGTGAATGTGAGTGAATACCATACAGTTTTCCTATTATAAAAAACTTGCAACACTTTTTTGTTGGTTTTGATAGTTCCAACACTGAAATGTTTGAAAATGTCAGTTCTTGTTGGCATCCTTTCGACTGCAAGAGATGGTGGGAATTGCAAATTTCAATTCACCCTGTAAATATTTACCAACAATAACACTTCTTCAGCAACATTTGGAAGAACAATTTACAAGATAAACTACTTGGGGCCGGGTCTCTCTTCTCAATATATAGGTAAGGTTCCCAGCAAAAGGGGCTCTGATCTCTGATTGGAGTCTACAGGCACTACCACAGTATGAATAGTGACCTGTAAGGCACATGTGTTTCTGGCTAATTTAGCTGTATAGTCAATATGCACACCTCCTATAAGGTGTACATAATCAGCCGGTTGCTGTGAAAGGGGCAAAGCTCCATTTGCTAGCGGTCAATGGGTGAAATCCTGGTGCACACTGAAGTCAATGGAAAAATTTTATGGACTTCAGTGGGACTAAGATTTCACATAATGGGACTACTGATGTGAGTAATACTACTCGTGCTTAAGAGTTTGCAGGATCCGTCCCTTATTTGGGACAGTTGTGCACTATTCTTGGGGCTTTTTTTAAGTACACGCAAAGATTATTCACTGCGAATAAAATGTAAAATTCATGATCCATTGAGTTACTTTCAGATGTGTTATTACGAAGTGGGGCAATGCTATCAAGGCCTGTATTGCAAAGTCCATTAAATTAGCCACTAACAAATGGTAATATTCCCCAAATCAATATTTTTGCAGTGTGTACACAATAACAAGCTGCAGAGTTTGAGGTCAAAATGCCAATAGTTTTATTTATGTTAAAATAATGGTCTCAGACTCACTTTCATGCTGAAAATGTTCCAGTCAGTGTAGAATTCCATCAGGGAAGAATGTACAGCATCCCAAAGCAAAATGGGAAACCCATACAAATGAAAAATACATCAGTATCATCGTGTATGGTGTTTCTGTCTGATCCACACAAAAAATTATAAGTTCATGCTGAAAATGTGAGCAAAAAAAAACAAACAAAAAATCAATAGAGTTGCTGTGATTTATAAAGGCGTAGTCCCTTTATTGCATGAATACTTCATCAAGGCAACATTGAAATCATCAGATTATATCTGAGCTCATCCCTCAGTCATGTGTGATTAATTCATAAATGGATATATATGCATCATTAATGAAAACCATTCATCATAGGAATAGTACAAGTGCTAAAAACAAACTCCTGGCTGCTCAGAGGTATTGAGGGCAAAGGGTCTGGGCAGATGGTTAGCACACATGACCACTGTGAGGTTGGTAATGAGAGAAAAAAGGGCTAGAATAAATTGTTCCAACAAATAGTACCAAAAAAACTGCTCCGAAAATGTTGAAGTGGCAAAACAAATGACTTCTATGGGGGCAGAGCAAGCCAGCCCCTTAACCGTTTTCCCTCTGCCTTGTGTCCTGGCAGGCGTTCCAGTGGGACATCCACTCAAATGAATGGAACATGTCAGGGCCTGGTTGGCAGTTTTGCAGTACTATTAAGCTCTGGATACAACTTGCCTTTGTCTTGCAGCACTGAAAGAGTAGTATGGACTCAAAGAGCCCAAAGCCTTCTGTAAGGAAGAATTGAGCCAGCTCCAGGTCAAACAATAACACAAAAAACAGCGGCACAATAAATATCCATTGATCATGGGCATACAGAGAGTAACAGAAAGCACAAGTTAAATTAGAGCCAGGTGAAAAGAGAGGCCTATTCAATACATAGCTCATGCAGAATTTTATGTAAATTCCATGAAAGCAAGCAGCCTGATTTAGCTCATTTCCAAGGTGAAATTCACAAGAAAATGAATCATGCGAACTATGGGAATTTTCTCAGTTTATAGTTTTAGAAAGGGCACAGCACAATGGCCAATAAAACAATGTAGTTCAAAAGTTTTTGATGTTTATAGATTGAAAAAAAGCACATAAGACTTTTTTATAAGGATTCCAGATGGGTCAGAAGTTAATTTACTAGCAGTAGCATTCAGTGAGCCAACCTGTTTATCTTCAGAGGAAATTAATCAAGGATTTGAAGGCAGCCTTTCCAGATGTCTCCTTCTCTTCCCCCCCACCTTGTCCCCCCAAAAACCTAGACAAAAGCTATGCAGGTGCTAGTGTCTCCATCTGTGAACTCCTGAGCTGGAGTGGAAAAAAGGGTTCTGTATGGATTGACGTCAGAATGCCAGGCAGAAAGGGCTAAAGACACAGGAAGGGAATAAATATGATTAGGAGGAATGAACAGAGCAACAGAATGAAAAGCCTATGTATATGAGGGGGGAAAATTATATCTGAGTCATCTTGGTCTTTAACAGTTTGTTTGTTGGAGGTGGGGGAGGAGGAGGAGGAGGCAGGGACAGGCGAGCACTGGTTTTCTGAAATATGACTGTTTTTCTCACGAAGATCCTGCTCTTCAAGGATGCTGGGGTGCCCTTTGAATCTAAAGGTGGCGTTTTTAAAATCCCTGACACTGTTCTGTAAGTCTTTAAGAAAAAAAGTGGGGAAGGCAAATGCAAAATCCATTGCTTTATAAAAGCTGTATCTGGCCCACTATTTTAACACAATTTGAGAGGATGAGCAGAGCTCTTGAGGAGATATGAGCTGCAGCCTTCCTGCCAATGTTAGTGACAGCACAAATGCCATAAGCAGAGTTTTGAAAAACCTAGAGATGGGTCCAAAACTTTACCACCCACAACTTTGCGATGGTCAAAATCCAGATCTGCTTTGAACCCTTATCTAGGAAAAGTCCCATTCCATTCTGACCCCCTCTCCTGATCCTTTTTGTTTGTGGGATATCATCAGTTATGACAGAGGAACCAAGAACTCTGAAGTTTCCTAATCTGGATATTTACAAACAAGTTTTTACTTTAGCAAAATTTTTCTAGTTCACCATGAAAGAATAGCCACAAAGGCAAAATGTTTTGGGGCACTGAAAAAAAATCTTGTCAAGTGGAGCTAGGCTTTTTATGGCACTGAGGTCTTTTCAGTTTCTTATTTAGTAACCACCTTTTATCAGTCATTGATTATTTTCATGTATGACCCATATCAGCCAACAGAGAAGATTAACAGAGCAGTTAAACACCTGAGGCTGGTCTGGTTCAGCTGCCTCAAGGTTGTGGGGCTCTGGCTGTGGGCCTATAAAATTGTGTTTGGGCTTAGGCTGCAGCCTAAGGTCTGGGATTTGGCGAGGGGGGAAGAGTCCCAGACTTGGGGATCCAGCTCAAGCCCGAATTTCTACACTGCAATTTTATAGGCTTGCAGCTTGAGCATTGCAAACCCAAGTCAGTTGCATGGGCCAGCTGTGGGTGTTTAATTGTTGTGTAGACACACTCTAAGGATCTCTCAAGCACTAAAAATGTTCCCACGGCAGATGGCCACCTAATAAATGAATCAATTCTCCCCTTCCCCTAATTTTTGACAGAGGGCCACTGAGTCTGCATTCTTTTCTAAAGGTATGTCTACACCGGGGTCGGCAACGTTCGGCACACAGCTCACCAGGGTAAGCACCCTGGCGGGCCGGGCCAGTTTATTTACCTGCTGACACGGCAGGTTCGGCCGATCGCGGCCCCCACTGGCCACGGTTCGCCGTCCCGGGCCAATGGGGGCGGCG